>NC_058134.1:190367969-190390331 GCF_016433145.1 Gracilinanus agilis
TCTCTCTCTCTCTCTCTCTCTCTCTCTCTCTCTCTCTCTCTCTCTCTGTCTCTCTTCTCTCTTTCTCTTTTCTCCCTCTTTCTCTCTCTTCTCTTTTTCTCCATTCCCCCAATTTCAGATTTTTTCTTTAAAATTCTAAGTAGGATACTTCAAGTTATCTGACATATCATGACACGACTTCTTCAGAAATGAATTCAATTAAGTAAAACACCTAGAAAATTGGTTAATTAGACAATAAGTGACCTAAAATGTTAAATGTTATTATGTAATAGTCCTGCAAAATATACATATATATATTTTTTTTTTCTTGGCCCATTTGAATGTAGTGACTATTTTGTTTTCTTTGTATTTTGATGTTTAACTCAGTATGTTAAAAGTAGTGTTTAATAATTCCTTGTTGATTATTTGATTATTTGACAGGTCCATCCTTAATATGTCTTCATTTCCTATTGCTCTGCCTTTCACTGATGAAATGTATAACTAGTTCCCCTTGCTCAAATTTAAATAACAGATACTAAGCCTCTACCAAAGCAGTCTCATTATAATTACAGACTAATTGCTTATACCTGTATAGGTTGTATTTAACCTTAAATGATAAAAGTAATTAATTACCTGTTGACTTACCTTATCATTTTGCTCTAGTGATATGAATACTAACTGATAAAATTAAATGCACTACTCACTCTAAAGTTATCAATATTAACTAGTAAAACTGATTTCCAGTGAAATGCACTTCTCATTGTAGTAAACAATTAATTTTATATCTCCACTAGTACAGGCACCACTATCCTTTATTATGGTTCTCATAACCATCTAGTTTTCTTTCTCCAAGTGTTACTCACTGAAATCCTAACTTTCCTCCAGAGTAATTAAAAATGGAACTCTTATATATTGTGATTTTTATACTAACTTAAGGCTTATAGGGTGTCCTTTCTTATTCTTTTTGTTGTTGAACGATTATGTCTACACTATCCCAAAAATCCTTAAAGAAAGAAAAAAGACAGAGAAAGATTGGGATTCTTGGTGATGAAGAAATTAAGAAGAAAACCAAATTGCCAATATAATTTTTTTAAAATTGACAAGCAGTGAAGAAGAAATACAGAAGGAATTAGGAACCATTTCATCCAGTTGCATGCCAATATAATAACAATCTAATATCTTGTGGATAAATATTTACAATATAAAAATTACTAAGATTAATAGAATTAAAATGATAAATTAAGGCAATACTAGGGAAACATGGATATGTCATCAAGAAACTCCCAAAGGCAGGCAGAGTTGAGGAGAAAGACAGGACTAAACAGATTTAAAAATTTTTTAATTTTTAAAATCTTTTTCCATGTTTACATATTTATTTTTCTTTCCCTCTCCTCCCCCTCCCAGTGCCAATAAGCATTTCTACTGGGTTTTACAAATGTTATCACTTATATGTATTTCCATATTGTTCATTTTTGCAATAGAGTAATCTTTCAAAACCAAAACCCCAAGTCATATATCCATATAAACCAGTGATTCCCAAATTAGGTGTTACTACCCCCTGGTGGGTGCTGCAGCGATCCAGGAGGGTGGTGATGGCCACACTTTTTTGTATTACATTCTATTCTGAGTTCAATAAATAGTTTCATAATTTCCAGGGGGCTCTAAGTAATATTTTTTTCTGGAAAGGGGGTGGTAGGCAAAAAAAAGTTTGGGAACCACTGATATAAACAAATGATAAGTCATTTGTTTTTCTTCTGTGTTTCTACTCTCACAGTTCTTTCTCTCAATGTGGACAGCCTTTTTTCTCATAAGTCCTTCGGGATTGTCTTGTATTAGTAAAGTCCATTACATTGTATTGTCCCACCATGTTTTACTTTATGCGTTTAATGTTCTCTTGGTTCTATTCACTTTACTGCATCAGTTCCTAGAGGTTCTTCCAGTTCATATAGAAATCCTCCAGTTCATCATTCCTTACAGCAGAGTAATATTCTATGACTGTCATATACCACAATTTATTCAGCCATTCCCCAACTGAAGGACATTCCCTCAATTTCCAATTTTTTGTCACCACAAAGAGTACGGCTAGGAATATTTTTGTATAAATATATTTCATTATGATCTCTTTAGGGTACAAACTCAGTAATGGCATTGCTGGATCAAAGGGTATGCATTCTTTTAAAGACCTTTGGACAGAGTCCCAATTTGCCTTCTGGAATTTTTGAATCGATTCACAACTCCATCAGCAATGTGTTTATTGATAGTTTTGATTTCTTTATCTGAAAATTGCATATACATATCCCTTGACCATTTGTCAATTGGGGAATGGCTTGATTTTTTGTACAATTGGTTTGGCTCTTTATAAATTTGAGAAATTAGACCTTTGTCAGAGGTTTTTGTTATAAATTTGTTCCTAATTTTCATTTTGGTTGCATTAATTTTGTTTGTACAAAACCTTTTGAATTTAATGTAATTGAAATTATTCATTTAACATTTTGTAATATTCTCTATCTTTTGCTTGGTCTTAAATTCTTTCCTTTCTCATAGATCTGACAGGTATATTATTCTATGTTCACATAATTTACTTATGATTTCCCTCTTTATGGACATGAAAAAATTGCACTAAATCCTTCTTGATTAGGGAAATGCAAATAAAAACAACTCTGAGGTACTACCTCCCACCTAGCATATTGGCCAATATAGTAGCAAAGGAAAATCATAAATTTTGGAGGGGACGTGGCAAAATCAAGACATCAATGCATTGTTTGTAGAGTTGTGAATTGATCCAAACATTCTGGAAGGCAATTTGGAATTATGCCCAAAGGGCCTTAAAAAAATTCTTACCCTTTGATCCAGCCATACTTCTGCTGGGTTTGTACCCCAAAGAGATAAGAAGGAAAAAATACTTGTACAAAAATATTTATAGCCTCATTCTTTGTGTTAGCAAAGAATTGGAAAATAAGGGAGTGTCCTCTCAATTGGAGAATGGCTGAACAAATGTGGTATCTGATGGTGATGGAATACTATTGTGCTGAAAGGAATGATGAACTGGAGATTTTCTATGTGAATTGGAAAGACCTCCAGGAATTTATGCAGAGCAAAATGAGCAGAACCAGGAGAACATTGTACACAGAGACTGAAGCATTGTGGCACAATCAAATATAACAGACTTTTCTACTAGTAGCAATACAGTGATCCAGGACAATACCAAGGAATTTATGAGGAAGAATACTACCCACATATAGAGAATGAACTGTGAGAGTAGAAACATAGAAGAAAAACACATGATAGATCATATAGTTTGATGGAGATATGATTGGAGTTTTGGTTTTAAAAGATCTCTATTGCAAATATGAATAATATGGAAATGGGTTTTGGACAATGATACATATATAACCCAGTTGAATTGCTTGTCAGCTCCAGGAGGGGTGATATAATAGGGGTACTGGGGAGATGGGATTAGATGGGATTAAATGGATTACTTTGGGCCAGTATCAAGGTTTTTACACAGTGAGTGGAAGGACCTAATAGACAGCTTTGAGGAGGCCAGAGCCTGGCCTGGACCAGCACACAGATAACCAAAGACCCAGTAAATAAAAGGTGTGGTTTATTTCCAAAGGAAGAGGTTGAGAGGGAAAGGGGAAAATCCTTGACACTAATTTTACTAGCTAAGTACCCCAGAATCCAAAGCCTTCTCACAAAGGATCTTCAGCAATTTGATTTTTCTACTCTCATCAATCGCCCTTTCCTAGCTATCTGTAAACCCTGTCCCTGTTCTAAATATCCTGCACTAAAACCCTCTCTTGGTTGTTACTAGAGATACTGGTCTAGAATAGATCAGCAGGGACCAAGGGAAAAGTCCCAAGTCCAGATGGACTCAGATCTCTGCTTACTGACAGCTTGATGTTGATACAGGATTGTGACAGTCTCTCAGGATCTTCTTTCAGGACACACAGCACAAGGACAGAAACACAGGCAGCAATAAGGATAGGATCAGACCCTCAGGACTTGACATCCACTCCCTCCAGGTTCACATCCAGAGAGAGACAGACAGGCCCAACAGTCTCTGAGTTTTAGCTAAACCCTTTCCCTGCAACATTCCAGAATCTTTTCTTGTTGGTCTCTTGCATCTGTTCTCTACACCCCTACATTTTCCTCCTAAACTTATCTCTTCCTTATAACAGTGAGGGAAGAGTGGTGGGAAAGATCATGAATCATGTAACCATGGAAAATATTATAAATTAAAATTGAATTTTAAAAATTATTGAAGGTTTTTTTGAGTTTCTAAGGAATTAGAAATTGAGTTATCATTCATAAATTGGGAATGTCTGAACAAGTTGTTGTATATGATTGTAATGGAATACTATTATACTATAAGAGATGAGAAATCAGATGATTTTAGAAAAATCTGGAAAGACATGCTCTTTTGAAAAGTGAAGTGAGCAGTACCACAAGAACATTGTACTATATTTTTTGAATAACTACAAATGATCCAAGACAATCCCAGAGACTCATGATGAAAAATGCCATCTGCTTTCAGAAAAAAACAACTGATGAAATCTGAATGTAGAAGATAACATATTCTATTTCACTTTCCTTCTTGTTTTGTTTTGCTTGTGTGAGATGTCTTCCACAAAATGACCATCATAGAAAAACATTTTATATGACTGCACATGTAAAATCTATATCAGAATGCTTACTGTTTTAGGGAGGGGAAAGAGAGATAGGGATGAGAGAAAGAAGATAATCATTTGCAATTCAACATTTTAAAAAGTGAGAGGTTAATGAAAATAGAGCCCAAAACAGGTTATCAGAGAATGGTTACACTTAACATGAAGATTTGTGATCAGTAGCTGGAAAGTTAGACTATGCAGGAACAGAATTAGAACTATTTTAGTTTGATCTAATAGAAATCAAAGGAAGAGAGAGTCTCTAGATGGGGGTTGTGAGTAAAAGTGGAAATTGCTACAGAGGTGTCAAGGAGATTGGAATGAGCCATTAAAAGCGTCATATTGTAGAAAAAATATTAAGTTCTGAGTCATGTGTTCTGTAATTATTCCATTTCCTATGTAATCTAATTCTAGTCATTTGGGCTCATTTGAAAAAAAGGGGAGATGGTGATGAAACCAACCATGATTCTGGGTGAGTGGATTAGGAGAAATATACAAAAGTTATGAAAGACTAATCACAAACATCCCCAAAGATCAAATTGTTTGACTTTGGTATGGAAAAAAATTGTCATTTGGGCCACTGGAATTGCATTATTGCCTAGGTATTTTTAAGGGGCATATATGAATGGAAGAATCAAGGTAAAGGGAATGTAATGAGCCCAAATTGTAGTGGAATATTCCAGGAGAAGGCAGGGTGTAACAGCTATTATATATGGAAGAGGAATGAATGGAAGAATTGCCACATAGAAAGGGACAAAGGAATGGAGGGCTAGGAGTACTAAAACACAACTCTCATCAGAACCAGGACAAAGAGAGAATAACATACACAATTAGAAGGATAAACATTTTCTTAATGTACAGTGAAATAGGAGGGAAGGAGATTATTATATGGGAGGGATTGGGAGTCATCTTAAGGGACTGAGGGAATAATTGAAGGAAGGGTGGCTTAAAAGAAAGGAGGGAAAGCAGATAAGAAAAGGGAGGGAAGGGAGGAATACATAGAGGGGAGTACATATCAAGAGGAAAGGGCATAAGGTGAGGGAATAAGGGAATCAAGGAGTAGGGGGGCATAGCTGTGGGAAAAGAAAGTATTTTTGGAAAAGATGTATAGAATAAGAAATAAAAGCTAAGGGGAAAGGGACAAGGGAGAGACTTTTGGAAAGAAGGGCCAATTTGGAACAAAGAGGCCAAGGAGAGAAGGCACTGGAGGATTTGGGGGAAGGACTATGAATAGGAGAGGTCACTGGGAATTTGATAGTTGAATAAGGATATGGCAGAAAGAAAGGAAGAAGATGACAAACAGGAGAAATGGAGTAGAGAGAAATAAATAATTAGTAACTATGACATTGAGTGTAAGGGGATGAATTTATTCATGGGGGGAAAATGGGATAGCAGAAAGGATAAAAAATACAGGATATCACAATTTGTTATTTATAAGAAACATTATTATATACTACATTATTTTTCAGAGGGGGTTACTATGGATAACAAAGCATCATCAATATTGGACCTATATCCAAAAAGTGCTATAGCACCCAGATTTTTAAAGTAAAAACTAAATGAGAGATGGAAATAGGTAACAAATAATGATAGCAGCAGACATTAATTTTCCCTTCTCATAACTAGATAAATCTAACCCCCCAAAATAAGAAAGAATTCAAGGAGATGAATAGAATCTCAGATAAGATAAATAATAAAAATATCAAGAGAGTCTCCATACACCTGCATGAGGTTAATGGTAGATGTAAGCTTTAGAATGCACGTTATCCATTATCCAGTCTCCGGTGGGACATCAATGGCTTAGAGAGCTTAAATATCCTGCAAAAGTATTATTTTAAGACTCATCAAACTATGGAGGCAATTCTGTATCCCTCAGATGTTGTATTACTGGGAACAGAAGTTACACTGGGTATGGCCAAGCTGGAAAGACTTGTTTTGGAAAGTGTATGGTCCTGACAAAGGATCATGTCTGCTGCCTAAGTACCTGTCTAGCAAAATATGGTCCTGGTAATATTTCTTAACTGAGAACCAGATATCCTAAAGTGATCAAATTAAATACTTGTAGGAACATGGAGAAATAGGCCTAATATTATATTACTATAGCAGCTGTGAATTTTTTTTGAAAGCAAAAAGGAAATGACCATTAAGAGTTGTAAAGCTATTCGTGCTAGTTAATCTAAGGATCCCATTCCCTAGAATTAGTTCCTAAACACATTATTGAAAATGTAAAAATCAGTGTTTGTATGAAAATATTCACAGAAGCTTCGTGTGTTATGACTAAATAAAAGGAAATAATACAAATGCAGTGAATTAGAGAAATGACTGAATAGATTGTGATATTTGAATATAACATGTTGTTATTGAAATGACAATTATTAAATAAAAAAAACTATAAAAGATGAAGAGAGTAAGAATAAAACATACTACAATTACATTTAAAAAATAACAGCCTCAAAATCAAGAGAAAAAAATCCAAGTAAAACAAATCCAAAGGGAACTCAAAAGTAGTGGATGTTTATATTAGCACACATATATAATTTACACATTTTTAAACAAATTGTAAACAATGTGGAGTTAGTAGTTTCACACATGATCTTTTTTTTTAAACCCTTGTACTTCAGTGTATTGTCTCATAGGTGGAAGATTGGTAAGGGTGGGCAATGGGGGTCAAGTGACTTGCCCAGGGTCACACAGCTGGAAGTGGCTGAGGCCGGGTTTGAACCTAGGACCTCCTGTCTCTAGGCCTGACTCTCACTCCACTGAGCTACCCAGCTGCCCCCTCACACATGATCTTTTTTATGAAATTAGTGAAATGTTTTGTGGTGGTGGTGGTTAATAAATATATAATAAGAATAAATTTTAAAAAATGAGCAACCTACTTAAAAACTGAACCTTCAGCAAGTATTTCATTACTACCATATCTAACTATAGAAGGAGTAACACTCCATGCAGGCAAGGTTTTGTTGTTTACTTTTCTTTCTAGAAAGTAATGAAAACATACTTGACTCATTTAGCCCATTGGAAGAAGACCTAACTCATAGACTTCCTGGTCATTTAAATATGAAGTTTAGTTGGAGGAGTTGGGGGATACTCAGGATTGATGCCACCTACTAACAGAACACAAAGTCAATGACAAATATAAAGGCATGGAACTCTACCCAAGGGCATCTATGTTATATCCTCGATGAACATACTTTCCATGTATTTGCTGAGATAACTTCCTTTTGTTAAATGTTATATGATCTTTAAGTTTATCAATTTCAAGCCTAGACCACTGGAAAGGCATGAACTGTGTTTGGCCCAAAAGAATCTAATTGGAAATTGTTTTAAATAGTTTTGTATGACTAAGAGAGAAAGTAAAAGGTATAGTGTAAAATTCTTTGGATTGAAATTCAGGAGAAATGAGTTGTTCCTGTAAGATAGGTATTTCTCTCTTTTTTTTTAAACCCTTGTACTTCGGTGTATTGTCTCATAGGTGGAAGATTGGTAAGGGTGGGCAATGGGGGTCAAGTGACTTGCCCAGGGTCACACAGCTGGGAAGTGGCTGAGGCCGGGTTTGAACCTAGGACCTCCTGTCTCTAGGCCTGACTCTCACTCCACTGAGCTACCCAGCTGCCCTATTTCTCTTTTTTAAAACATGTTTATACAATTTTTAATAATCATATTCTGACATTTTATTAGCCATCTTCTCTTCCTCCTCCCTCTCCCTTTTCCCCTCTAAAGATGTCAGCTAATGTGACTATGAATTGTACATGTGTTATCATAAAATATATAATAAAATATAATATAAAATATAATAAGGTTTGTCTGAGGTTGGATTCTGACTTCATGTGGTTTGAGAAACTCGGCTTGAGAACATGTGGCTTGAGGAAAAAAATCACCTAATCTTTCAATAAAGCAACAGTGTTGGATTAAATAATATTTAAGTCCTCATCCCATTTCAAAAGTTAAAGGGTTCTAGTTTTTATCATATTAACTACAATAATTCAGGAAACAAATAAAAACATCCCAAAGAAGTTAGAAGTCAAAATACTCCAAGGTCCAGAAGAAAAGATCAAGGATACTGTGTTATTAACAAATGTTAACAAAGTATTTTTTAGAGAAAGAGATGACTGAGAAAATAGAAATGCAAGTAAGCATATCGAATTTTCTTCACTTTGTGATTGGAATGATCATATTTTAACCATTATATGAGTTTTCAAGTGATTTTCTCTACTTCATTTTAATCAAACATATCCCCTGTTTGGTTTCAACACTTGTTAAAATATAGTTTGTAATTTGATAGAAGGATATTAAAATATTGAGAAATATATGAACTGGAATAAAGGGAAGTATATTTGAAGCATACATCCATCACAATGAGTGCACACACAGGTCACTAAAGCAGCCAATTTCTTTCAGCTCAGTAATTAAATACATTCTCAATATGGATTTGGTGTAGAAATGTCACTTGTTCATCAGATGTCTGCTACAAGGACATTACATTTCAGTATCTTTTCACTTATTTTCTAAATATAGTATGCAAAAATCATGACATCATCCATCTTTCTCTTATTTATGAAGAAGAAATCTACTTCCTAATATATAGCATAAAATCTTTTCTTTAAAAGAAAATGTATTACTCACATTCTATTTTATTAAAATATTTTAGTACTGTACCCAGCATTTCCAACTCATTCTTAATCTCTTTATTGGCATTTCTTATGGAATAATTAGATTATGACTAGTAATCAGCATTTCAAAAGTGATTAATTTTAATTATTAATATCTAATTAATCATTAGCATCTAAATAATTATAATTTTAATTCATTATTAAAGTTGCTTTATTATGTGATAAAGAGAAGACATTTGTGATTATAAAGACATAAAGCATTCATTTTGATTTCATCATCAGGAAATAACATTTTCCCATTCATCAAAATATGTATATTCTTATCATTTTAAAATTGTCATCTCTTGCTACACTTATTCTAGTATGGTAAAAAGATGAAACAAAGTCAAATTATCAAATATATAATTCTTTTCATTTGATTTAATCTTCAAATAAGCTCCAGGGAGCAGATCCCTGGTTAGGTAATCTTTGGTTTTGTAGCCCATGCACATACTCAGTAAGGTTCACAGGGAATTAGGCCCAGTAGGGAGAAGAAAGAAGATTTTTTTTCTTACACTAAAGGCATTTGTTATGAACCTTATTATTAAAATTTATGCTTTCTCAGATATGAAACTTTATATGCTGAATTCTTGCTATCAAGTAAAACAAGTCAACAAAAGTTTTAGCACAGTCTTCCCTATGAGAAGAAATCTTCCCTAAATATTTACTTTATAACTATGTCAATTTATAAATTATCTATGTAGTATAATAGTGAAATCACTGGATTTCAAATCATAAAAAATGGGTTCAAATAGCAGCTCTCCTAGTTTTAGCCTATATGACCTTGGTTAAATTATTTAATGTGTGTAGACTTTGGTTTCCACATTTACAGAATGAGAAGTCTAGAAAAGACTATCTCGAATGGTTTTTTCAATGCTAAATCTCTAAGACTAGATGCTAGACAAGAAAATATTTCAAATCTGTAAAATATCAACAAAAAAACCTAGTTCCAACTATGTAGTTTGAGATAGTAAACAAAATGAGAAAATTTATAACCATAATAAATATAACTATCAAAAATAAAAAATATAGAAGAGAATGTTATTTAAACAAAAAGTGATATACCATTTAAAATATTTATTGTTGTATTCTTTAATAACACTTTTTTTTACTGTGTTCAAAGAGTTACAATGTATATTCACTTTGGAAGAAAAATTTATGGGAATGAGAAAAATAAATCATCTTCAGGACAATGGAATAATTATTCAGTAAAGTTAGTAACAAACTTAGAATTTTAAGCACAAGTTGCTTACATAAGTTTCCTTTCTTTTATTTTCCTTTTCTTTTTCCTTTTCATGTTTAACAGTAAGCAGGCAATAACTCAGGAGAAATTTGTAGTGAATTGTTATTTCATTTAATATCTTTTGAAGGAATCCTTGCAAATGAAGACTTCATTTTAACAAAACTGATGATCTTCTAAACATTATAAAACGCAAGGTTCTGCAATTTGTTTTGCTTTTCAAATCTACTCTTTATTATTTATCCACGTAATCACATTTAAATTATCCATAGGCCATTTTTTATTAAATACGTTGGTGTCAAAATTCATTATGAAGAATTTATAAAATGCATACTATGTACCAGATATTGTGCTATGCTAAAAACAAAACAGACTCTACCCTTAAGAACTTACTGTTTTTAAATAATGAGAAACAGATATGCACTTAGAAGTATAAAAAACATGAATATAAAGCATATACAGGTTAATAGGTTAGGGGGATAGTGCCTCCTGAATTGAAAAGGAAAACCACATGGAGGAAGAATTGTTTGAGCTGAGCTTTAAAGGAAAGTAGGGATTATATGAGGGACACAAAAGTAGGTTGTGAGTACCAAGCATGCAGAACAGTTTATGCAAAATTGCACAGACAATACAAATAGAGGAGAAAAAGTATGCTTTAATATGCATTAAGTTCATCAAAACTCTCTGAAAATAGATAATATTTTTCACCATAAGTTCTTTGGAATTGTCTTGGGTCATCTTTTTGGCAATATAGCTAAGTCTTTCACAGTTGATTATCCTTACAGTGTTGCTGTTATTGTATACAATGTTCTGGTTCTGCTCACTTCACTTTGAATCAGTTTATATAAGTCTTCTCAGTATTCTTCTGAAATCACCCTGCTCATAATTTTTATAGCACAATTGTATTCCATCAAAATCACAGGCTACAACCTATTCAGCCATTCTCCAATTAGAGAGTATTCCTTCAATTTTCAATTTTTTGCCACTGAGAAAAATAAAGTTGCAATGAAACTTTTTATATAAGTAGGTCATTTTCTCTTTTATTTGTTGCCTTTGCTATGGAGACCTTGTAGTCATTTTGCCTGATCAAAGGGAAAGAATAATTTTCTAGCCCTTTAGGAATAGTTCCAAATTGCTCTCCAAGATGGTCAGATCAATTCACAACTCTACCAATGGTGCATTAGTGTCTCGTTTTTAGCACATTAGCATTTGTCATTTTACTTTTCTGTCATTTTAGATAATGTTAGGTATAAAGAGAAATCTCAAAATTGTTGTGATTTGAATTTCTCTATTCAATAGTGACAGAGGACGTTTGGAGGAGGACCATTGATACATTCAATTTCTTCTTCTGAAAATTGTTCATATCTTTTGACCATTTATCAACTGGAGAATGTCTCTTAAGTTTTTGTAAATTTGTATAATTTCACTATATATAGGAAAAATGAAATCCTCATCAGTCAAGCTTACTATAAAATATCTCTTCAACTTTCTGTTTTCCTTCTAATTTTGGCTACTCTATTTTTCTTTGTGCAAAATCTTTTTAATTTTGTGCAATCAAAATTATCCATTTTATATTCTATGATGTTCTTTATTATTTACTTGATTGTAACCTCTTTCCTTATCCAGAGAACCGACAGGAAATTTTTTCCATGCTCCACTAATCTACCTATATCAACCTTTATTACCTCATCTTGGAATATGGGGTGAGATGTTGGTGAATTCTTAATTTCTTTCAAATTGTTTTCCAATTTTCTGAGCATTTTTTTGCAAAATATTAAGTCCTTACCCCCAAAGCTTGGATCTTTGGGTTTATCAAGTGCTAGATTACTATGGTCATTTACTCCTGTATATTGTGAACCTAATTTATTCCACTGATATTCTGCTTTATTTCTTAACCAGTATACAATTACTTTCATGATTACCCTTTGTAATAGAGTTTTAAATCTCGATCTATAAGTCCGTTTTCATTTATATTTTTAATTTTTCCCTTGATATTCTTGACCTGGTATTCTTCTAGATGAATTTTTTATTACTATTTTTAGCTGTATAAAATAAAAATCTTTGGTAGTTTGATTGATATAACACTAACTTAAGTCGAATTGTCATTTAATTATATTGCTTTGGATTTTCCACAAGCAATTAATACTTCCCTCGTTGTTTAGAGATGTCTTTATTTCTGTGAAAAAAAATGGTTTTTAATTGTGTTCATATAATTCCTGAGTTTGTCTTGGTAGTTAAACTCTCAAGAATTTTATATTATCCGTGGTTATTTTAAATGGAATTTCTTTTTCTATCTCTTATTACAAGCATTTGTTGATAGTAGATAGAAATACTGATGATTTATGTATATTTATTTCATAACCTGAGCCTTTGTTAAAATTGCTGAGAGTTTCACCTAATTTTTTAAGTTGGTCTCTTAAAGTTCTTTAATTGTACCAAAATATTATCTACAAAGAAAGATAACTTCATTTTCTCAATATGTTTCATTTCTTCAATTTCTTTTTTTCTAATCTTATTATTATAGCTAGCATGTCTAGCACAATACCACCTAAGCTTTTATAATGGCTATTCTTCTTTCACTCCTGATATTTTATGTTTATTCCCAATACTATAAATTCTCACTCTTTTTAGATAGATACTTAATTTAAATAGATATTTATAACTTTAACAAAGGTACCATTGATTCCTGTGCTTTCTGTTGTTGTTAATAGAAATGATTATTTGATTTTTTTCAAATATTTTTTTCTGTATTTATTGGTATAATTATGTTAAATTGATATGGTCAATTATACTGATAGTTTTCCAAATATTGAAACAACTATACATTTCTAACATAAATCCTGTCTGATCAAAGAGTACAAACTTTGTGATGTATTTTTGTAATATCCTCCTGAGTATTTTATATAAAATTTGGATATAGATATTTATTAATGTAATTTGTATACATATTTCTTTCTCTGTTTTTTCTCTTCCTGATTTAGATATCAAAACTATGTTTGTATCATGAAATTTATTTAGTAAGACTACATATTTTTTAAATTGTTTATAGAGTATTAAAATTGTTTCTTACATGATTAGTAAAATACATTTGTAAACCTATGTGGTTCTCAGGATTTTTTCTTAGACAGTTTTTTTTTTTTAAGATTGGGTGAGGGGCAGCTGGGTAGCTCAGTGGAGTGAGAGTCAGGCCTAGAGACAGGAGGTCCTAGGTTCAAACCTGGCCTCAGCCACTTCCCAGCTGTGTGACCCTGGGCAAGTCACTTGACCCCCATTGCCCACCCTTACCAATCTTCCACCTATGAGATGATACACCGAAGTACAAGGGTTTAAAAAAAAAAAAAAGATTGGGTGATTTATGTATTCAATTTCTTTTTTTGTTGTTTGAGCAGTTTTTTTTGTAAATATTCATCCATTTCACTTAGATTGTCAGTTTTATTGGCTCATAATTCAGCAAAATAGTTCCAAATAATTACTTTAATGTCTTCTTTGGTAGGCTTCAACTCTTTTTATTTTTGACACTGATAATTTTATTTATTTTTTTAATCAAATAAATGAATGGCTTATATATTTTGATGTTTTTCCAATAAAATCAGACCTAATTTTATAAGTTCAATATTTTTTCACATTTAATTTAATTGAACTCTCCTTTTGATTTTCAAGATATCCCTTTTTAAAATTTAATTGGGGATTTGAATTGTTTTGGTTGTTGTTGTATGCCTCGTTCATTAATCTGCTCTTTCTCTATTTTATAATTGTATCCAGTTAGATAAATTGTCCTCTAAATATTACTTTGGCTATATCCCACAAAGTCTGGAATGTTGTTTTATTGTCATTATTTACTTTAAATTATTGATCGTTTCTATG
This sequence comes from Gracilinanus agilis, assembly GCF_016433145.1. Lineage (NCBI taxonomy): Eukaryota > Metazoa > Chordata > Mammalia > Didelphimorphia > Didelphidae > Gracilinanus > Gracilinanus agilis. Next base: position 190,382,372 of record NC_058134.1, read on the forward strand.
TTTTATTTTTGAGTCATTTCTTAGGATTAGATTATTTAGTTTCTAATTAACTTTTTTTTTTCCTTTTTGAACCCTTACCTTCCATCTTGGGGTCAATACCGGGTATTGGCTCCAAGTCAGAAGAGTGGTAAGGGCTAGGCAATGGGGATTAAGTGACTTGCCCAGGGTCACACAGCTAGGAAGTGTCTGAGGCCAGATTTGAACCAAGGACCTCTCATCTCTAGGGCTGGCTCTAAATCCACGGAGTCACCCAGCTCCCACCTATCTAATTAACTTTTAATCTGTGTTTCTATGGCATTTTATTAAAGGTAATTTTTATTTTACTGTATTCTAAAAAGGGTACATTTAATACTTCTGATTTTTTGCTTTTGATTGCAATGTTTTTATGCCCTACTATATTATAAATTTTTTGAAGATACTATGTATGGCTGAGAAAAATCTATTTTTCTCACTGAATTAATTGTTTTCTTCAAAGGTCTATTATATCTAATTTTTCTGAGATTCTATTCAACTTCTTGACTTCTTTTTTATTTTATTTTCTGCTTACATTTATTTAGCTCAGTTAAAGGAAAGTTGAGGTCCCCCACTAGTATAAAATTACTTTTAATTTCCTCCTATAATTCATTTGTCTTACATGATTCGTGATTTTGCCCATCCCTCTTCTGTCTACTCTCCTGGAGCTGACAAGCAATTCCACTGGGTTATACATGCATCATTGTTTAAGACCTATTCCCATATTATGTGTCTTTGAAATAGAGTGATCTTTTAATGCCCAAACCCCAATAATATTCGAATGAATCACGTTATCAATCATATGTTTTTCTTCTGTGTTTTTACTCCCAATGTTCTTTCTCTAGATGTGGATAGCATCTTTCTCATAAGTTCCTTAGTGTTGTCCTGGGATCATAGCATTGCTACTATTAGAAAAATCTATTATATTTGACTGTGCCACAGTGTTTCAGTCTCTGTGTACAATGTTCTCCTGGTTCTGCTCATTTTGCTCTGTGTCAATTCCTGGAGGTCTTTCCAGTGAGAAATCCTCCAGTTCATGATAAATTCTGCTCCAGTCTTTTACCTTGAATCTGTTTGTGTCACCCTCCCTCAAATGAGTTTCTTATAAACAACAAAGAGTGGGATTCTGTTTTTTAATCCACTCTCTTATCCACTTCCATTTTATGGCTGAGATCATCCCATTCACATTCAGAGTTATGATTGTGTAACAGACTAGGTAAGATTTGGAAAAAAAAGGTTAACCAAGCCTGCATTTTGAATGGAATACTGAGAACCCAGGAGGAGTGACAGTTAACCTTAAGGCTGAGGATTATGGGAAGATTCCAATGGACACTCCCACAGTTCTACCATTTTTGGAGAGACAGGGAGGTGGGAGGAGAGATCTTGTGGGTCTTGGAGCATTTCAAACCTCCAAATCTGAGAATTTCCCTGAGACTTTCAACTACTGCATACAGACAAATTGATCTTTCAACTTCATTGAACACTATTGAAGATATATATTTCAGTTCCTCAGTTTTGGCCAAGGAGCCAGGACTCAGGTGGGAGGGAGCCAGCCCCTGAAGGCTTTCCAACCTAGCTTGAACCTTGTTTATTACATTCCCTCTTTAACTAGTTAAATTTATTTAAAATAAGAGTTTTACTGGGATCTGGATCAGTTAACTGAGATTGAAGACTATAGAAGAAATCTCTGTTACTGCCCAACCTTGGGAGAGACTGATACTAGAATTTAGAAATCACCTCCACCCTTTTTCTGATACCCTTTCTTTTACCCTTGATTTGTTTTATACCTGAATAAACCCTATCTGAGAGATTTGAGTCACACCTTGACAGCAGCTGATTTGGGAGGGAGTTGGCATCTTTGGGAGCAGTGAGAGGAAGATGGAGTACTCTCCATTTTAAACTGCTTTCAGCAAGTGGCAGTGGGGAGGCTTGACTTTATTTAACCAGGTTCTGAGCAATTGCTGGGGGGACTTGGGGGCTTCATTCAATAGAAAACATCTCACCCTAACACCTCATCCCCATATTGTGGAACCCCCACTTTTGAAACAACGCTGAGTGTCTCCCTAATAAGGAGGAGAGGTGTGAATAGCTTTAGCCCACTACCACTCAGACAAGGGGGTTACCAGAGCACACCCTAACTATCTGCTACTGCCCTTCTTACAATTGCTAACTGTAAATTTCCCTAAATCGTATACCTTTAGACCCTTCTCTATTCTATTCCCTTTCTCGCTGTTCCTCCTCACCAGTATTTCGCTTTTTTTCACACACACCCCACTTCCATTTCCCTCCAATTACCTCCCTCTTCCCTTGTTTTATTCCTCTTCTACTTCTCTGAAGGGTAAGATAAAATAAGTTTTTAATAATAATGAGGCAGTTACAATGCAAGTAAAGTTAAAACCTTGCCCTCATCCTCCCCTCTCTGTTTTGGTTCTTCACACTTCTTTATGTTATATAATTTACCCCATTCTATCTCTTCCTTCCCTTTTCTCTCAGTGCATCCCTCTCTTTCATCCCTTGATTGTTTTTTGATATATCATTCATATACATACATATATCATAGATATGTGTCATTCCAAATCATCACATATCATCATATATATCATATAATCATAATCAGCTTACTTTTCCACCCTCTTTCTGAGTAAATTCCTTCTATATTCTCTACTACTAAGAGTAATTTTTGAGAATTACAGAATTCCTCTTTTCATGTAGAGATATAAATATTTTTACCATAATGAGTCTCTTAAATTTTCTCTTATTTATCTTTTCGGGCTTCTCTTATGTCTCCTATTTGGACTTAAATTTTTTTGTTTAGGTCTGGCTTATTCATTAGGAATGCTTAGAAATCTTCAATTTTATTAAATGCCCATTTTCCCCCCTGGAAGAATATACTCAGTTTTCCTGGATAGGTGACTCTGGGTTATATACCCAAATCTTTTGCCTACCTGGATATCATATTCCACATCTTTCAAACTATTAATGTAGATGCTACTAGGTCCTGTGTGATCTTGATTGTAGCTCCATAGTATTTGAATTGTTTCATGTTTTTCTCTGTTTTTTTTTTTATTCATTCTATTCTGCTTCATTGTTTCTTGATTTCCCGTGAAATCATTAGTTTCCAGATAGTCAATTCTGATTTTTAAGAGCTAACTTTTCTGTCAGTTTTTGGTTCTCCTTTTTCTTTTGGCCCATTTCTCATTGCATCACTTTCCTTTCTTCTTGTATCACTTTCATTTTTCTTTCCTACTTTTACTCTGCCCCTCTTAATTGGTTTTAGAAGTATTTTTGAGCTCTTCCAGATTGTCTGTCCAATTCATATTTTTCTTTTGGACTTTGTATATGTTTCTTTTGCTTCACTGTCTCCTTCTGTGTCTGTATGTTGCTCTTTGTTTCCATAAAAATTCTTTAGAGTTAGGTATCTTTATTGTTGTTTGCTCATTTTTCCTATCTCATCATACATAGGCCCTGTTTTCCAGGAAGTTGGGGTACCCTCTTAAACCTCAATCCTTCCTTGATATTATTTTTAGCTTATTTTCTGGGTTGTTACCTGTTTCCATTCATGGAGGCTGATGTAATGGTCTGAGCTTCGAGAGCTCCGAAAGACACCCCTCACCCCGCTTGCTGATTCAACTGACCCTTGAGATACAGATGGCTTCCTTGGTGTATGCATTATTCCCTCTTTGAGTAAAATATGATGAGAGTAAGATTCAGGTATTGTAAACAACCCCCTCTCATTTTACCCTGCATTCCCATTTTGTACATCTTCTATTTGAGATAATTCACCTTATACAAAGTCTTTCTTTTCTCTTCTCTCAGTTGAGTCCTTTTTCTCATCTCTTAACTTTTATTTTTTTTGACATCCCATCATAGATAATTCATACCTATATCTTCTCTCTTTGTATATTTCTTCTAATTGCCTTAATATTGATAAAGGTCCTAAGGATTTCAAGTATTATCTTCCCATATAAGAATATACACAGTTCAAACTTATTGAATCCATATGATTTCTCTATCCTGTTTACTTTTTTGGTGCTTCTCTTGAATATTTTGTTTGAATGTAAAATTTTCTATGTAATTCTGTTGTTTTTTATTAGAAATTCTTAAAAGTTGTCAATTTCATTAAATATACATTTCTTTTCTGCTGATTCATTATACTCATTTATTCTGGGAATGTAATTCTTGATTGGAATTCTATCTCTTTCCTTCCAAATTATCATATCCCAGGGCCTTTATTGTAGAAGGGGAAAAAATCTTGTTATATTTACTCTATCTCCATGATATTTGAATTGTTTATTCTTGGCAGCCTCTAATATTTTCTCCATAACCTAGAGTTCTGGAATTTGGCTACAACATTCCTGAGATTGTCAATTTTGGAGTCTCATTGTGAAAATGATTGGTAGATTATTTTACCCTCTGATTCTAGGATATCTGGGCAATTTTCCTTGATAATTTTTAAAAATAAAAGTTCAGGTTCATTTTTAATCGTAGCTTTCAGGTAATTGAATAATTTTTAAATCATTTCTCTGTGATCTAATTTATAGGTCTGTTTTTTTTTTTTCTCATGGTGTATGTTGTGAGGTTGGTCTATGCCCAGTTCTCTGCTAGCCTATATAATGGGAGGGTTTTATTGCTGCAGATCAATGTCCCTGATAACCTACACTCTTCCTGGCCTGCTGCTGGCTAACTTTGGGTTGAGGCTTCTCTGCTATGTGAGCAGAGCCTCACCTTTCTCCAACTTGGGTGCTGCCTGATCTAGCTCAGGGTGCTGCTGGTGACTGCACTTACCTCTGACTCTTGGAAGACAGACCTTCTCCTATGGATTCACTGAGCTTTTCTGGATAGGAGAATTGCTTTACTGCTCTAAGATTTGTTTTAAATTGGTTTATAGGAGAATTTAGGAGAAATCAAGCAAGTTCTTACTTTACTCCACCATCTTAACACCACAGGTCTATATTTTCATTCTTTTGACTTTGTTTCTTGAAGCCTCATGGAGTTAGTAGCTTGCATTTCACTATTTTAATTTTTAAGAAGTCTTTTTAAATTTTATCAGTTATGCTTTTTTTAATGAACAAGTGGGAAACAGGGGCCTTAAGCTGGTAACAAGACTAGCAGGAGATGGTGCTGGTTGTAAGAATGGAGTGAGCAAACCTCAGTTGGGTTTGTAACTTGTATATGAATGAACAAGGATCCAACCCCAGGAACTGAGTGCCCAGTGAAACCTCACTGCTTGCCTCCAGGCTCCTTTAAACTATCAAGTAGCTGGCCCCTCCCTGCTGAGGAAATAGGCTCCTGTTGGTTAATGACAGGCTGGCAGGAAGAGAATGTAGAACTTCCTTCCCCCCCCCCCCCCCCCACAAGAGTTTGTTCTAGCCTAAGTGCTCAGAATCCCTTCCTATTGCCTGTCCTCCTAGCCTTTGATGGTAGGGAAATAACCACAGGATTCACTGGATAAGGCTATGGGGTTTATTGATAACTCAGTAATGAACAAGGCAATGGTAAGAGGGCTAGGAAATACTAAGATCTATTGTTGAAGATTATCTGACTAAAACTGGTAGAAATCCTTGGAAGGTCTAGGCTGACTGAGGGCAGGCAGCCCTCGACCAGAGTGATGGGTCTCTGATTAGGAAATAAAGTTCATCTTTGGCTAATATTGTAGGTGATGATAATAATAATATTGTGTTGCTCTAGAAGACTGGGTCTTAAAATCCAAAGCTATTCTTGACCTATCCACATTCTCACTCCCACCACCCTTTTCACTCCCACCACCCGGGCCCAGGGGTAAAGAGGTAAATGAGTGATCAGGGTGAAGTCAAGTCAAGAAAAGAACCCAGCCCTGGGTTTCCAGGGCTTTTTATACTCTTGGCTCAACTGCCAGTTGGTGCTTTGTCCTATATCTCATGCCACCATCAACAATCCATCCAGGGCAAGTGACAGGTTTGCCCTAAGCGAACATGGCAATGTTTAAAATCCTATATTACATTTTCAAGTTCTTTTCTTCAATGAATTTTTGTATCTCCTTTTCCATTTGACCTATTAATCTTTTAAAGTTTTTTCTACAGAAAATTTATGCATCTATTTTTAACAATTCTGTTTTTAAAGTGTTATTTTATTTAAGATGTTATCTAAAATTTATATTTAAGATATTATTTCTTTAGTATTTTTTTTACTTCTTTTAACAAACTGTTAATTCTTTTTTCATAATTTTCTTACATCACTATCATTTCTTTTCCCAATTTTCCTCTAATATTCACTTTTTTCTATGAATTGTTGTTGGAATTTGATCCTTTTCGCATTTTCCCTTGAGGCATAGCTATGAATGTTTTATCATTGTTTTCTTCTGAGCTTATGTCTTGGTCCTTTCTACAATTGCAGTTGCTTTTTATAGCCAATTTTTTTTTCATTGTTTCTCATTTTTCCAGCCTGCATCTTAATTTTAATCTTATTGTTAAAATTGGGCTTCTTTCAACTGTGACTGGGAAGACAACTCGCTAAGCTTCAGGCATTTTTGTGTTTCTATTTCCAGATCTAATTCTGGAAGTCTATAAGTTCTTGGTACTTCCAAGGTGAGGTTATTTGGTGAGAAGTGTGTTCACTACTTGCCTTATTGCACTCGAGGATTTACCAAGGATGAGCCTCTTTCTGTCTTGGAACTATGATCAGGGAACCTTCTTCCTTATGTCAGATCACAAGCCCTCTTCTCAACCTTGAAACTTCTACCCAGAATTGTGCATAGGCAAAACAGTTGCCAATTAGTACCAGTTTTATCAAATGCCATCAAAAAGTCTTCAGGAATCTTCATGGCCAGCTGTCTGAGTCTCTTACTGTTTCTGTACTTTTGAAACTGCTGCTGCTACCACTATCCTGGCTGCTTCTAAGACCTGCTGCTACCACTCTCTGGTGAGTAGCCATCCCCATGTTACAAACTTCTCCCTCTTAACTCCTAAGCAGTTTTTTCTGCAGAAAATGCCCCACTGACCTTTCTTTGGTTCTCATTACCTTCAATATTTTTTTTATGGAGTTAAGTGTATGTTGTTTGGAGGAGAAAGTTGAGCAAGTTCAGTTGGGTTTCTTCCTGCACTCTGCTATGTTAGCTCTGCCCTTCAGAGAGTTTTTTGTTTTTTTTTTTTTTTCAGTATGAGAAGTAGGTTAGAGTACAGTAGGCTTAAAGGATGAAGAGATGTCTATGTATATTTGAAAAAGCCCTTTGGAGGAACACCTAGATGGCTCAACGGATAGAGTCAGGCCAAGATGGGAGGTCCAGGGTCCCAGTCTTGTCTCAGACTCTTCCTAGCTGGGTAAGTCACTTTCCCATTGCTAACCCTTATGTCTCCTCTGCCTTGGAACCAATACACAATACACACTGTTGATTCAAAAACAGAAGATAAGGGTTTAAAAAAAAGGGAAAAAAAAGGAAAAACCCTGGGGATAATAGTTGATATTGTATCCTGGAAAGGGATTTTGTAACAAGAATTTTTAAAAAGTCCAATGATAGACCTTATTAGCTAACGAGAATGATAAATTGATGCATCATTTAAAAATGAAGCCACTATTTTGACATTGGTTGTTGTCAGAGTAATTGAGTAATAGGACTGGCTTCAGAAACCTGAGTTCAAACGCAACCTCAGATATTTACTAGTTTCTGTGACATTGGACATGCCCTATCTCTATTTCTGTAAAATGGAAATTATAACAACACATACATTCCTGTTCTCCTGTGAAGATCAAATGAGATAATATAGTGTAAACACAAGACAGAAGTTGGAATTTAGCACTTATAAGTTGGTTTTTCCTTCCTCCCTCCCTCCCTCCCTCTCTTCCTTCCTTCCTTCCTTCCTTTCCTCTTTCTTTCCTCCCTCCCTTACTTCCTTTCTTCCTTTCCTCCTTTCCTTCCTTCCTTCCTTCCTTCCTTCTTTCCTTCCTTCCTTCCTCCCTCCCTCCTTTCCTTCCT
>NC_058134.1:190394902-190406651 GCF_016433145.1 Gracilinanus agilis
AAATAGGATTAATAAAATAGATATTGGCAAAGACATAATGGGGAGATATAATAATAATAATAATAATAATAATAATAATAATAATAATAATATAGTGCTTGTTAAGTGTCACGCACTGTGCTAAAAGCTTTATCTCATTTAATTCTCACAAGAACCCTAGGAGGAAGGTGGTAATATTATCTTTATTTTACAGATGAAGAGACTAAGGCAAAGAGAAGTTAAGAACTTACCTAAGGTCACAGAACTAGTGTATGAGGCCATATTTGAGTTCAGATATTCCTAATTACAGATCTAGTGTTTTATCTATTATGTCACAAACCTATCCCAAAGGAGAGAGTACTCAAGGAGAGTGGTAAAAGTGCCTCAAGAAGATAATTATCTGATAATTTGAATATGACAAAAGAAAACAAGGCATACATATATACATATATATAGTAAAGATAGTAAATAGAGATAATAAAAGATAATATAATGGAGATCGTAAAATAGCAAAAGTTGAAGGGAATTATCAGGAGACTGAGGATGCTCGTCAAACTTTTGTGGTTCACCAATTAATGTAAGAGTTTAAATTTAGTTTTTTTTAAATAAATATGAGAGTTATAAAGAAATATTGTGTTAAACCTTAAAATAAGGAATCTCAAAAACTGTTAGAAAAAAGATGGAATCTAAAATAGGTACCTTATAAGTTTTAATTCGATGAGAAATGTACAAACTTTAAATGTCTCAGTAAGTATAGGAACCATTAATAACACAACAATAGGGCAAGAACAAAGTGGAGAAAATAAGGAAGAAAAGGAGGGAATAAACTATTTTTAGAAAAAGTGTGTAGAAAGGGAAAGTAAAAAAAATTAGAGCTAATAAGCACAATTGAAAATGGAGGGAAGGAAAATTTTATTTATTTACTTAACTGAGATAGAAAGATTAGACAAATTAAACAACTAGATAAATGCAGAATATATAAATGGCTAAACATTAGAGAAATAATCAATATTATTTATTTAAAAATACTACGTTCAAAACTACATGATTATCTCAATTGAAGCAGAAAAAAAGGCATTGAAAAAGCACATTCATTTATGCTAAAAAATCCTACGAAGTTAGAGAGGATCTTTAAAAAAAACCATAAAATATATCTTTCTTAAAACAAAACAAAAATCATTTGAAATGGCAAAATACTAGAACCTTTTCTAATAAATATGAGAATAAAGCAAGGATGCCCATTCCTCCTAAAATTGTTGATATAGTTTTGGAAATGCTAGTAATAGCAATAATACAAGATGAAGAAGTGAAAGGAATAAAAATATGTAAAGATGGGATAAAACTATCCATATTTGCTTATTATGTAATAGCTTACTTAGAAAAAAGTGAGAAATCAATATCAGTGCAGATAATATCTTTAGTAAAGTTGCAGATTACAAAATAAACCCTAAAAATGCAATTGATTTCCAAATAATACTAATAAAATCCATTAGGTAGTAATATAAAGGGAAATTCCATTTTAAGTTACAACAAAATACATAAAAGATCTGTAGGTCAATCTATTATTTAGTCTCTACCAACTCTTTGTAATCCTATTTAGGGTTTTCTTTGTAAAAATTCTGGAGTGGTTTACCATTTCCTTCTCCAGCTTATTTTGAAAATAAGGAACTGAAGCAACTAGGGTTAAGTGACTCCCTCAGGGTCACAGAGTTAATAAGGGTCTGAGGCTGAATTTGAACCCAGAAAGAATTTCCTGACTTCTGGCCTGGTACTTTATTTACTGTGTAACTCAGCTGCCCCATATTAGTCTACAGAATGATACAAAAAACTTGTATCTACTGAATTACAAAGTGTTCCTTAAGAAATGGAAAACAAATTAAGAACTGTCCATTTTCATGGCTGGTTATGAGAAACTCGAATACCTAATGAAGTTTTTAATAGACAACAGAAACTATGGGAGGAACATTTTCTCCAGATCTTATTATAAAACATCAGTCATAAAATTCATTTGGAATTGGTTAAAAGTAAGGAGATCTATAGAAAAGATGATACAAAATATAATCAGAAAATATGGAAGTCAATAACCCAAGGTTTGATAAAGTAGTAAACATAAATTACACAGGAAAGGATTCCTTATTGAATAAAAAGAAAACAACCTGACAACAACTCGTCTTATAATATATATCATATTCAAGAATAAAGCCCAAATGGATAGATGACCTTAATAATAAAACTCTTAATAGTCTTTGAGAAATTTGATCAGAAGCAAATTATATCCTATTACAGCTATGAGTAGGAGATGTATTTTTAAACTAATAAGGGACAGAGGAAAACATCAAAGACATGAGATAAAGTTTAATTAAATGAAAATGAAAGTTTCTATACAGACTAAATTAATGCAGTTATTCAAAGAAAGGAAAGGAAACAGTTAAATAGATAAATATATAGATAAATATATAGATAAATAGATAAAAATCTTTGTATCAAATTTCTCTGATGGGGTTTGGTATCCAAGAATACATACATTCATATATACACATATATATGTGTGTATAAATATTATATATCAGATATATTATACATGTATGTATATATGAAGCAATCAAATATAAGACTTAACAGGGAAAGCCTGAGACTATTAATATTAAGAGATTGGAATTTATAGTCAAATTTAGAACAACTTATACCAATATACTCCAGGCATAAAGTTTGTTTTAGGATGGATGAGAATTGATCTAGATAGTGTTTAAACAAAAACTCATATAATGTTTGATAAAATACACAGATTAGTATAGAAAGTTTAATACTATCTGGTTAAAAGGGAGGAACAACTTTGATAGGTATTCTCATAGGAAAAGGATAAAAATGTATACAAATACATTTGTAACATCGAGATTTCACTTCTCAAAACAGCTATGATTGACAAAGATATGCACCACTAGATTTGTCAAAAATAACTGAACATGGTTGATTTCCTGAAGGAGCATATATGAATTGGCTAAGTTCCAAGTGTACACTTTCTTTATTGAATTCTGTAAAAGAAAATGGAGGTTTTGTATTTATTCTATGTGTATTTATCATGTTAGTTTGTAAAAGAGAGTCAGTTTCTGATTTATAATTCTAGTTCCCTGATTGTGCCTTTAGCAGGCTGCTGTCATATGTGGCAGTTTCTATCACTTCATTGTATAATTTACATTGATCTGGAAGTCACAGTTTCTTAAGAATAATATTTTTCTATTGTCTCATGGCCATGATTTGTTATCATAAATCTCTCAATTTCTATATGGAGATCTGCATGAGTTATTTATGAGTGTAATTATTGCCTTCTGATTTTCTCATTTTACCTTCTTTTTAGGCTTTTTTACTACTTAGACACAATGAAAAGTCATTTGAACACTTTTATCCAAGCAATACCTTCTTCTAATCCAAATCAGTTATCTTTAAAATCATTACTATCTAAACGATTTAATCTGATGAGTGAGGAGAGGAAGGAAAATTGTTACAGTCTGCTTGGAAAAAAACCAGGGAAATAGTTTTGGACCAAATTAGTGTCATAGGCATTAAGATACTATACAGAGAGAAAACAACCCAGAAAGAAATAGAGGGGATTAAAGGAAGTAATGGAAAAATATCTATTTTTTCAAGAATTTAATTAGAAAACTCTAAAGGTACTTACCTTAGAAGGTTTTGATTCTTAATATGAACAAAATATCCTTTTGTTTGATGAGAATATATTTTTTGTATTTGACTTTATTAGTGAATTGACATTGAACCACTAATGTTTTTCTCCAATATTTTTTCATCATTTCACATAGCTCTGAAGGTAAAACTAAGGTAATAAATATAGTAGTTCTTTTATTAGACTTATATTTTTTCATTCTTTTTGTATAACATAGTGTATTGGAAAGGACAATGGACGAGAATTCACAAGGCTTGGTTTCTGCTATCTATTCTTGAATGACTTTGGTCAAGCCATGTGTTTTGGTTTCACTTTCTTCATTTGAAAAACAAGTAAACATTCACTGTAAATCCCCTATTTTTTTCTTTTTTTTTAAACCCTTGTACTTTGGTGTATTGTCTCATAGGTGGAAGATTGGTTAGGGTGGGCAATGGGGGACTTGCCCAGGGTCACACAGCTGGGAAGTGACTGAGGCCGGGTTTGAACCTAGGACCTCCTGTCTCTAGGCCTGACTCTCACTCCACTGAGCTACCCAGCTGCCCCATAAAATCCCCTATTTCTAAATCTAAATGTGTGATTACTTGAAGAGAATAAAAATCGTTGCATTCTCCAGTGATGATATAACAGTATTAGAAGTTTCAGAATTATTTAAAAGAGAAATGAACAGAGTCTTGATCCAGAATTATAAAAATATGATTTGAACAGAGTAACAAAAATTATATATGTATATGTATACATATATATGTGTGTATGTGAGTGTGTATGTCTTAAAGAATGCTTCCAATGAAGTAGAAGTTGTATAAAAAAATAACGTATTTGGAGGGCAGAATTATCAAGGGAGAGTAAAGTTTGGCAGAAGAGAAGCTAGGAATTTTACAACTGTAAAGTATACCTAGATATGACAAGATTAGGGCAAAAGACAGCTTGAAGGCAAGAGAAAACAAAAGGGAAAATTATCTTTATTAACACTGTTGCTTAAAACACTTAGCTTCAATTCTTAGGTTTGCACGCAAGGGATATAGGTTTGGACATACCTTTTTTTAGGCATCATTATGTTCTACCCCAAAAGAAACATAAATATTCAGGAGCAAGAGGGGGAAAAGTTTGTACTTAACGTGTTGATTTGCCCATGTTATTCATGATTTATTTTTGCTGTTGTAATATACTGTAACTAAGCAAGTAGAAATCCAACAACCATTTCACACACAGAGAATGCTAACACAATTGTCAACCTTTAATAATTTATGCTCTGCATCCATGTTACAAGAATAGAAAATATAACAAGTTGAAAAGGAATTATTGACAAATATGACACATCTTAATTTTTAAGTTAAAAATACTTTTGAATAATTGAAAATTGGCACCTTGCCTCTAACGAAGCCTGACTTCAAAAGCAACAGCTGGGGAAGCATCTTTTTTAGTTCTTAATTATTGTACTGCATAAAACAACATTTTTCCCCTTCATGAAGCACTTATCTAGTGGGGAGTAAGATCAAAGTACAATATCTGTGAGAAGAAATTATGGCCTAAGACTGTAAACATGAAGCTGAATAACATGCCACAAGGAACCTTGAATTATGAAATTACATCTAACTTTCTCAAATGTAAGTCTGTTAAGAAGCATGCAACGGGTAAAGATATTGTCTACAGAGGCAAACATCCTTTGTTCAAATCTATCATCTCCTTCTTAAAAGGTCACTCTGCAAGATGAAAGAAAATAACCCAAATGAGCTGAATTGACCCCTGCATGCCAGAAAATGTAGAGGTGAGAGAGTAAAAAGTATGAAGAATTAAAATATACACAAACTTTCAAAAACTATAGTGTTTCTTGAGATGAATTTCTATTCCTGAGTTGGTAGCTTTAACAGTGACCTCTAGCTCTAATATTTCTCTTCACATTTCTGATTTCCTTGCAGAAAAATTAGAGAGAAATTAGTTGTTGACCAATCATTCTCACTCATCAGAGACAATTGGATTGGGTATTTAAACTATTTTCCAATCCTAATTAATTCTTAGCAATTGTATCACTCAGAATAATTCACCACAGAGAATGGAATAATATTTAATCCGAAGCATAAGAGCTAATACTGGTTGATGATTGTTGTCCTTTGTTCTTGAAGAGGACCAAAATGTCATTACTGGTGATGTCTTGACTTGCACATAAATTGGATTTAAAAGAGGCAGAGTTGCACAGTCATCAGCCTCACCCCCTCTCTCAGAGTCATCCCACTGAAGGGACAAGATAAAAGTCAAGACAATTGGTGATGGCTCAGGATGCAGTGAATAACCTTAGTGTCTTTGATATCTAACCAAGCTTTAAATGCTCCACAGTCCCTGCCTCAACTACCTTCATAGTAATTAAAAGAAATTGTTCTCATCTGCCCTTCCACTAGGACCTTTCACATGCCTGGGGTAAGCATCCCACTAACTCCCTGATGGGTTTGATGCTTCTTGGTTAACCTTAACTTGTTTTAGCTCTCTGTGATATCATTAGCTGGGGTATAGCCACTGTATACTCTACAGCTTGGTAGAGCCAGAGTGAGAGAGTTGGGTGGCAGGGAGACACCAAAGGAGGAGAGCATTCCTAAAAAGGGCTTGGTAAGTCCACATACCGGAGGTACAAGTCTACTCTTAATAGTCCTAATTATGAATGGAAAAGATGAGTGTTCAATTAAAAATGATGGAAAGAATAATATATTTAGATAGAAAAATAACTTTGTTTCTGATGTGTTGATTTTGAGATACCCATCATGGAACATAAATTATCCCCATTCTTCCTTACTCAATCTTCAATCCTTATCTGCCATTTTTTCCTGCCATATAAAAATATGTCCATGTCCTCTATAACCCCCAAATTTTTCAAATGAGCCTCCTATTTTTTAAGCTAAATATTTCCCCACCTCTCTTTCCCATTCAGTCTCTTTATGCCATGGACTCATCTGAAACTCTTCTCTTCATGGTGATCACAAATTTCTTATTTGCTAATTCTAATGACTTTCTCAAGTTGCCACTCTTCTCAACCTCATTATATTGTAAACCACCCTTCCTCCCAGACATTCTTATTCTCTGGATTAAATAAAACTAGGTTTTTCTTGGTTTTCTTATTTTTTTGAAGGCTTATTCTGTCTCTTTTACTAAATCATGCTCTTATTTTGGTACATGATCTGTCTTTGACTCCTCTTTCTTTCGCCTCACATATTTTTGTTCACTAGTTCTTTCTCTTATATTATCATCTTGATGAAGATGACTGATAAATCTAAATCAAAACCTATCTCTTTCCTAAATTCCAGTCCCATTTTAACAACTGCCTGCTGGACAACATGTGGATACCCTATAGGTGTCATTTGATGGGATCAACATTTGCACATAAACCTTTTTTCTCCTATTGATAACACCAGCATCCTTTACCTGAAAACAAAAAAACAAAAAAACAAAAAAAACAGAATCAGATTCAAGGGCTGATTGACTTATATTGCAGCCTCCTGGTTATCTAGGAATATATAAGCCCCACCTACTTCTTGTCTGGGCCTCTTAAACTTGGTGAGCACCAAAGACCATATCCCTTACCCTACCTGTATGATTATTAACCAGATGTGTTACCAGATGAATATAAGGAGGCCTCTATCTTGAGAAGCTAAGTATATTTGAAGGGAATTTAGAGATTGTCTAGTCCAATATCCTACCTTTCCTTGACTACAAGTCAAGGAAAATGAATACCAAAGTGTTTAAGTGATTTGCTCAAGGCCACATAGGTCATAATAAATAGCAAATCCAGGATTTAAATTCAAGTCCCATGATTCTTTCAATCACATTAAGGTGCTGCAGTATTTGGGTGTTGGATCTGTCTCCTCAGTAATGCCACATTCTTGACAGCAGAGACTTTTATTTTCCTTTGTATCTACCATGGCTAACACATTGCCTTGAGCATAGTAGGGACCTAATTTTTATTGAATTGAGCTGAATTGATTACAGTAATGATTCAATGGTCTGTCAGCCAGGATGAAATGTCTTAAAGGTCTTTTTGTACTTCTGTTCTATTAAAAATTTCACACGAGATTTATATAAAGATTCAATGGGATACTAATCAATTTGTTGATGACAGGAAGCTGGGAGGGATAGCTAAGTTATTTGATGATGGAATCATGATCTTGACAGACGAGAATGATGAGCCAAATGGAATAATAAAATTCAATTGGGATAAATATAAATTCCTAGACAGGTTAAATATATTAATCACAGTAGCATAAAAAAGTGAAAATATGATCAGGCCATAGCTTTTGTTTCCAAGTGAGTTAATACATAAATGTTAGTTTATAACTGTTACCTGTTTGTGCAAAGAAATTTATTAAAGAAACGGGCAGCATTGTGGTTTGGGGTAAAAATCACCACCATATAAATTATGATTGAGGAAAGCTATGGAGTAGTCATTGTGCTCAGCTATTTCACGTAGTCTCTTTGCAGAGGGCGGTTGAGGTTTGAGGGCAGGTGAAAAGGAGAATAATAACCGGAGAATACAAGAAGGAGGAAGGGGAAGGACAACTCCAGGATGCTGCTTGACTAGGCATTCCATTTTAAGGCGGTTTGGATAATTTGCAAAGGGGACAACAATCCTGGGAAGGGTATGGCTGTAGCATTAGATCATTAGAATTCTCAAGTATCTTTACAATGTAAAATATTGCTAAATATTCTCTGATGGCAGGGAGTCATCATGGAAGGAAGGACTAACTAAGTTTGTTACAAGAAAACCTTTAATAGACAGAACTCTGTGTGAAATTTTGATATTTTGTTTCTTTACAAGAGTATTTGAAAGGCATTTACATTTGTTCTTCTCTTTTTATTTTCAAATTCATTTTTCCAGTTACATGTATGGACAATTTTTGACAATTGTTTTCTCACATTTTATTCAGATTTTCTTCCTTCCTCTCTCCCCCTTACTGCAAAGTGGTAAGTAGTTTGATATAGTTTATACCAGTTCTTTCATGCAATACATTTTTCAATATTGCTGATCTCATCATAGAAGACAAATCACACACACACAATAAAAAACTCATGAATAAAATGAGGTGGAAGATGGTGTGCTTTGATCTGAAACCAGACTCCAACAATTCCTTTCTTGGTTGTGGATAGTATTTTTCAAATTTTATTTTGATAAATTTTCCCTTTCAGAAATTAGCTAAGTGATTCCCTAGATTGTTAGATTTCTCAAGAAAACATCTAAGGGTTGTCAGGGAAGCTATTTGTTTTTTCACATTTACTTTTCTTTTGATCATCAGGAGTTTTCTTTCTTGTATGAGATTTATGTTTGTTCATTTGATAACTTTTTGTTATTTCTTGCCTTTATTTTGACATTACTACATGCTTGATTCATTGATCTATTGATCTATTTTCAGTCTCTATCTCTGTCTCTGTCTCTCTATTTCTCTCTCTCTCTCTGATTTTTCCCACTTTTAAAATTCCCTTAGATTCAGCCCACAATATTGGCAAATTATCAAGTTGTTATCAGGTGATTAAAAAAAAGATCTATTCTTTTATCAACTAGTCATTTAAGTTTATATTACTTAAGTTTTCATTCTAAGTCCTTTGGACATATTATTTGTCAAATTTATTATTATCTCACTATAATTGTTTTAGGATGTATGTTATAGGTTTTGCTTTGCTGCATATTTTTTTCTGTACATTTTAACCAACCATGCATAGAATATTTTCTTTTTATTATTTAATTTGATTTTCCATTTTTAAATTATATATTTAGTAATCAACAGCACAAAAAATGAAACAAACATACATAAAAATCATGTGCACAACCACAAACTCTACATTTATTTTGAATGCATGTGGTAGTATAAACATCCTCTGCTTTTGAGTTCCCTTTGGATTTGTTTTACTTTGATACTTTTTTCTCTTGATTTTGTGGCTGTTTTTTTTAATGCCATCATAGTTTGTATTATTATTATTCCTCTCTTTTTATCTTTTCACATATTTCCCTCATTTTCTTTATATTTCTAATATTTTTCATTTCTAATAAGATAATACACTCCATTGCTTTCAAATATAACAATCTGTTTAGTCATTTTCCCAATGATAGCATTTGCTTTTAATACATATAAAGATGTTTACCCTCTAAATAATGCTCTTAGGCCCAAATTTTAGTCAACATATCCCTGTCAATGATTATGAACAGCTTCAATGCTTGTTCCTTCTTTTTTCCTAATATTTCCATCTTGTTTCCTAAAAAAAAATCACTGCTGCTCCTTCAATGTAATATTAGACTCCTCAGTCCCTCAAGGGGACTCCCAATCTCTCCCACATCCCATTGCCCTTCCCTCCTGTTTCTCTGTTCTTTAAGAAGATTTTTTTACACTTCTAATTATGTATATTCTCTCTTTATTAAAATTCTGATGAGAGAGGGTTCAAGTACTTCCAGTCTAAAGAAATTATTAGCTTACTTTTGTCCAACTATAGTTTTAAATATATTATTTTCTTCAGTGAGTTTCTGGATCTCCTTTTCTATTTCTGTGATCTTTCATAATTTTCTTAATTTTCTTTCATTGCTCTTATTTTTTTTCTAATTTTTCCCCAAACCCTCTCATTATGTTTTTGAGGTCTTTTTAAAACTTTTCCAAAAACACTTTTTAGTTCTAATGACATATAGTTTTTCTTTGCTATTTTTGAAGAATGTGTTTTTATTTTACTATTTTATTAGTTTGAGCTGAAATCTTCTCTGTTTTTGCTGTTTCTAGCAGTGATTCTGTGGACTGTTTTATGGCAGAGGGGATTATTAGGAAAACAAGGAAGCTACACACTGTACTCTGACATTTTACCACAATGCTGCATAGAACATTTTCAAACATACCAAAAAATAATAGTCATTGAGGCTATAAGGGGACAGAATAGACAGATTATAGAACTTTTGTCAGAAATACCTGAGTTCATTTCAATCTTCAATAAGCTTTGAGTAATCTTTGATAAGTCACTTTGCAATTCTGTGCCTCAGATCCCTCATCTGTAAAATGGAGATAATAATAACATTTTCCTCCAAGTGGAGTTATAAGAACAAAATAAGATAATATTTAGAAAAAGGTTTTGAAAACCTTAAAGTACACTAGAAAAACAGCTGTTATTAAGTGTTAAAAAGTAAGCATATTACAAACATTTTAATTGTAGTGATTGGTATTATTTGCTAATATTCTGCTCATATCTTTAAGTTCTTTCTTGTTTGTATTCTTTTTAAAGTTGTCTGAATTGGTGATGGCAAACCTATGACGTGCATGTCAACACTGACACAAGTAGCCGTTTTCGATGACATGCAGCCGCATGTGGCCTCATACAGGGAAGTTTGGGGCCTCGTGCCGAGGATGACACATTTGCTGTAGTGTGATGTAGACACTCTGTGCACTATAGATGACAATTCTACCTATATTAATTTACTTATCTTGGTTTATTAAGTACAGTTATATATTACAATTACATATTTTTGTTATTTAAACTATAAATATTGAGAAATTATGTTTTCTTTTTTTCTTGAAGTGACACACCACCCGAGTTATGCTTGGTTTTTTTGGTGAATTTTGACACACCAAGCTGAAAAAGTTGCCCATCACTGGTCTAAATAAAATAGAAAAATTTTGAAACTTCCAAGAATTATTTGCTATTTAGGTCCTGCTATAATCATGCTATATTTTCATTTACATGGCAAGCAGTGCTTATATTTTTAATGTTGTTGTTTTAGTAATCATTTCTATTTAAGTGATATTCATATCACTTATTTCTTTATCTGTTTCTTTTAAATGTTTCAGTTTTTACTGTTGCCTTATCTGTGATCATAATTTTCATTCCTACACTTTTTGAGGGACAGATAAGGCCGAGGTATATTACTTTCTACTATATCCCTCAGTTGACTCTTGATCAAATCTTTATCTTTTAAGTGAATTTCTTATAAATGGAAAATTGTTTGAATTAAGACTTTAATCCTTGGTGCCACTCTTTTCTCTTTCATTGATTAGTTTATATTATGATTAGTTATCATATTATATTATATTATATTATATTATATTATATTATATTATATTATATTATATTATATTATATTAT
>NC_058134.1:190411604-190429352 GCF_016433145.1 Gracilinanus agilis
TGTTAACATTAATCTATTAACAGATTAATTTGATATATTAATTATAAAACTATAATTATAATATGATAACATAAAATAATTTAGTTACTGTGATATCACAATCTTTTCATGTTGACAACAGCTTTGAGATTTTGTTTTATGATAATTCTCATTTAAAAAAAGATCTGAATGGAAATGGTCCAAAAGCATTCTGGATATAATTTTGCCTAGGATGTTTTTTTATATAACATTCATGCATTCATTTCGTGTTTCTGTAAAGTGAAGTTTTGGTATTTGCATTTTTTTTTACCCCAGAGGTTAAATGAAGACCTAAATTGACCTTCCTCACAATATAGTTAATAGTCTGGTATTTGTTTTTCCAAAATTTTAAGGACCTTGAAAAAACTGGTTTTGAACTAGACTTGCTTTCCTATCAGTAATTCATTAAATAACCAAGTCCCATGAGAATGTACCATGAGTAAGAGATTATGGAAAAGGTTGATGATGATAGCTTTGTATCTCTAACACATTCATCCCTAGGTTAACTTAGTAGGTTAATTCTTCCCTAGGTGTACATTTTATACTTCTTTTAATTGGCAATTCAAAGGTATTTAAGCAGGAAGACCTACTGCAGATACCCAGAAGACCACAAAGGGGAGAAGTTAACAAGGGTTTCTGAGGCATTGAAACAACAAAGGTGACAAGGTTTGTTAAGCACAACCAAAAGAGATAAACTTTGTCAGAAGTATTATGGATTATCAGCTTTTTCCCAAACAATCAGTAGCTTCCCCCCCCCCCCAATTTCTTCCATTTGTTTCAAAGCAAATTTTTGTAGAAAATGTCCAAAAAGACATCTAAAGGGCATAACTGTAACTTCCCTATAAAGTCACAATCCTTCTTTTTCCCCTCCAGCAATAACAAAAACAATGCATGTAGCATGCCTACATACACACCTTTGTGTATACATACATTATTACAGTGACTTGACCTAAATTTTATCTTCTTTAAAGAATAATTATTTTTTAAAATTGCTGGTTTTAATGCTTGCTTCTCTTGTAATCTTTGCTTTTGGGAACCCTGAAGCTGGTAGATTGCTTGGGTTCAGGTGTTCTGATGCAGTAGGACTTAAGATATTCAGGTTTCTATCCCACGGTCAACATCAATATAGTGAGCAGATGGGTCAGGGAAAACTGCCTAATGAAGGGGGAATTGGCCAAGGTCAGAAATGGAGCAGATCAAACCTTTCCTAATGATCAGCAGTGGGATTGGACCTGTGAGTGGCCAGTATAATTTTAAGTGATAGAGAGGCTTAGTCTTAACATCAGAATCAAACAAACAACTACAACAATAACTAACCTTCATTTAACTAAAGAGTATGTAAAAAAGAATACTTCTATCTTTTTTCCTCTTACAGAAAAGATATTTTCAAGAAAACACCCAGTCCCCTAATAAAGAAATTCCCTTAATCGAAACCAAGTTTATTAATTGTTAATATAAAGGTTTGTTTTTTATTAACATTGATAGGTGGGTACTAAGGTTGACTATGAAAGAAGACTTTATTTTTTTTTCTTCTCTGTGTTAACTGTTGACATTGTTATATTCATTCTATTTTTTCTGATTCTCGTTTCTTCATTATTTAATTCCTCATTTAAATTTTTCCATTATTCAATACAGAACAAAAATTTTCTATTCTATTCTGTACAACTATTTCTTAATCATTTGGTGTGAGCTTAATTTTTGGCTCTTTAATTTTCATCAATATTTCTGCTAAAATATTTCTGCTAAATATGAATATTTTCTTTATATAAATAAGGTCTTTAGAATATATTTGCTATATTTTAGTACACCAAGGAAATATTGAAATTTAGTAAATTTCTTTTATAATTCCAAACTATATGATAATGGTTGAATTAAATCATTATTTCACAAGCAGGATATATGGATTTGTTTTCCTATAGTTGGGTTAGTATAATTTCCTCACTTTTTAGCATCTTTACTAGGTTGATGAGAACAAAGTTGTAGTAGGGGGTTGTTTTAATGTACATTTCTGTGATTATTGGTGATTTTGAATATGCTTTCATGTGGTTATAAGTTTATTTCTTTATCTTTTGAAAATTATTTATCCATATTTGAATGATCATTTCTTTGAGAATTACTCCAAAACAAATATTTATGTCAATAACTTGAACTTTTGGATTATTGTAAAAATTTTTCAACTTATACAGCATGACCTAGATTAGAATAAGGAAGATATGTATTTCAACCCTCTACATGCTAAATGTGTGACCATAAAAAGTCATGATTTCTTAGGGACTCCAAGCTAATTCCAAGACTCCAAGTTGCCGATGTTCTACTAATGTTCATTAAAGGAAATCTTTCAGTTTTCAGTTTCTTACACTTATGAAATCATAAATTAAGAAAAAAGATTGAGCATTTCTAATTGAAATAGTAGTAGCAACAGTGTTCATCCTTGATTTACTACTGGTTTTAGCAATATATTTGTCATTATTTTTCAATATAAACAAAATTAGTTTTTACCTTTATATTGAAAGAATGATAATTTTAGAGCCAGAAGGAGCCTTATATGTGAATGAATACCATAATTTTATAGTCAAAGAAACTAAAGCCAAGTAGTTTAAAATTATTTGCTCCGGCTTACACATGAGACAATAAGGAAAATCAAGATTTAAAGACAAGTCATCTGATCCAAGTTACTGTTCTTTGAAATGTACAAAATTTTTCTCAGGCTTTAAGAAGATACTATTTTACTCCTTTACTTTTTAATGTTATTTGTTTTCTATATAGTCATGTGAGTATTATTATTTTATATTAGTAAGGTGAATTATATTTTTCATATTCTTATGTTCAACCATTTTTCAGTTTGTAACATAGACCAATCCTAATTATGTTGAACAATTTCAAGAACTAAATGGATATACACTCTCATAATAGTTTTAATATTTATGAATTTTTCATTTTCATCTATATTTTTCATTCTTATCATTTGCTTTATATGTTATTTATTTTAGAATAATTGGTCATTTGTTTTTTGAAAAGTTTATGGAGAGGAGAAGCTATTCATTACCTCAATGCTCTATTAAAGTAATTTGAAATATATTTTGACTATCTCATGCTTTCAGATTACATGGAGCATTTGATTCTATTTCTGAGATTAGGATGTTTGCAATCCGTCTTCTTCATTTTATTAATCTAGGGTATTTTAAATTAAAATTAATCTATTCAAAGTATTGTTTTATATTATTGAATGTATTTTTTGTGATAAGTCTTTAATTCTAGTCCAGTCAGTGTGAATTTTCTCTTTTGATTTTTAATCTTAAGAATTGCATTTTTCTCTTCTAAAAATATTCATAGATTTATCAAGTATTATTTTTGGTTGTATTTGTTTTCATCTCACAATTTTAATTTTTGTTTTTATGGACTTCCTGGACTCAAAGATTTGGACTTTTTAAGATTTTTTTTTTACATAATTTGACATTGCTTTTCAAAAGTTGTAGCATTTCACAGCCCCACCACCAATGTATTAGTGTGTATTATTTCACAATGACTTTCAATTTTTAAGAATAATTTGTGAAGTATAAGCATTATCAGTTCTTTACAAGTTTGATAGAATTCTCAAGTGAGTTTTTTTAGGACCAGGAGGCTTTTATATGTTAATTCATTACAGTTAGAACTTTTTTCTTTTTATTAAGTTGAGTTATTTATTATTTTACCTGGTCTTCTGGTAGTTTGGGTGTTTTATGTTTTTTGAAGGTATTTTTTAATTTAAAGAAACATTTTCAGTTTTGTTAGGGTATTTTTGTGTAATATATTATTATTATTATTATTATTCGTTTTATTTCTTTTGGTTTTGTTGTGATTCCACTTTGTCCTTTTCATTTTTTTGTGATTTGTTTTCCTCCACTTTTAAATAAGATTTGCTGTTTTATGAATTTTATTAGTCTTTTCAAAGAGAAAGTTTTTAGTTTTATTTCTCATTTATATGGTTCCCTTGTTTTCAGTTCATCTATTCACCCACCAAATTTTAATATTTCTTCTTTCAAGCATATTTTAGATTTGCTCATTTGCCCTTTTTAAATGCATATGCAGTTAGTTATATTTCTCTTTTGTTCAAGCATATTCATAAGGATATGATTTTCCCATTTATGACTGCTTTAGCATCATCCTGGAAATCTGGTTATGTGTTTCATCAATATAATTTTCTTTTACCTAATTATTGGTTATTTTTATAATATATTCTTTGGTCTGCTTGTTATTTGGTGTTATATTGCTAGGTATCTATTTGAGTGTATCTTTTTATTTTAAATCCTGAATTAATCACTTTATGTTTATTTGGATTTTGTCTGAAAATGATACATTAACTATTTCAGTCTTTTTATATTCGTTTTAATCTTTTGTTTAAGGTGACACTGTTCACACTGGCCACCTTCTCCTCATCTTTGATTCCCATTCCTCATTCATCACTCCTTTATCACTAGGATTTTGTAGAATAGTTTATTTTTCTCTCTTGATTTTATCTGATTTTATGTTTCTTTTCCCAATTATTTTCTATTTTTTTCACCAAATATACTATTTTTTCCTCTCTTCTGCTTTCCCTCAATTAGTTTTTGTTAGTTTTGTTTGTTTTAATTAATTTTTATGCCCCCTTACAAAAAGGATTTCTCTTACTCTTTTCATTATCCTTATTCTCTTTCTGTCCACTCTAACCTCTAATTCTCTGTTTCATCATTTCTATAATTATCTCATCTTTCTTTTTCCTATATTCCTTTAGCAATCAGAACTTTCAAAGTATCCTTTCTAGGATCTCTCCTTTAGGTAGTTCCTGGCACCATTGTGTAGGGAAGTTGTCTTCTATTACTTTCTTCACAGAGAGATGTAGAATCCTTAGGTTTTCTCTTCACGTGCCATCTTTAAGATCTGTATATTTTGCTTTAGCACTAAGTATATTTCTTACTGTTATTGCTTTTTTTTACATATCTTTTAGATAGTTCATTACATCTGGATATTTGCATTCCCAAGCTATTATTCTCTGTTTGTTTCTGTCTGTCTCTCTTGCCATTGTGCTTCATTTTTCCTATTGTTCCCATTATTTTTGTTGTGCTCTCATAATTCTCTCATTACTCTGCTCTGATAATTTTCATTTTTCTTTGAATCATTCAAGAAAAGTGAATTTGCGTTCCTTAAATTCTGTAAGAAAGGTCCTCTGCCTCATGAAGTACTGGATCATTTTCCTTTATTTTGCAGCATTTATTCATAATTTTCTCAATTCATCTAACAGATCTAGAATCAATATTTCCTTCCATTGTTAGGCTTTTTCTTGCTGATTCATATTTTTGTCCAAGGTCTTTATTTTTTCCCCTGAAATCTTTTGTAATTTTTGGTTCCCCTTCCCCATTACTCTTCTGATTCCTTTTCCTAGGATAGCAATTTTCCAGTGGAACTAGATCTCAAAATGTCCCAGCCTCATCCTACACTTGGAAATTCATGGTTCCCATGTCTCTGACTCAGTGACTTTGTGTCGGTCACAAGTGAAGTGCACTCCTCATACCTACAATATACAATATCCAGTCTGGTATACTTTTCCCTTCCTCTTTTCCTTATTTCTATAACTAGACACTATTAGAGTTTTCCAATGCTGATTCTACAGGGTTGTATATTTTGGTGCTGGCTTTGTGTCCATTACATGGTCCTGTTTTGTGTTCCTCATGTGGCACATTTGTGATGATACAGCAGGCTTTGGCTCCTGGCACGGGATTTTGGCCTGCATGTTTTCCTGAACCAGGACAAATGTCCACAACCTGAAGCTAAGATCTTGATGGCACTGGAAAAAAGGGAAGGAAGGAAGTGAGAGGTGGAATCCTGGAGATAATAGGGAGCCAATGCAATTTGTTGAATGAGAGTGTGTATGGCATGGTTGGATACATACTTTAGGAAGATTGATTTGAGAATTAATTAAATTATTTCAGGTGTATGGGAACTTTGAGGCAAGGACATCAATCAGCAGGATATTTCATTATTCCACAGGTGAGGTGATAGGGACCTGCTCCAGAGTGGTATTAGTAAGATGAGAGAAGGAGACTTATTCAAGAAGTGTAGCTCATCTATGTACCCTTTCTATCTAGACAGTCTATGATACAATGCAATATTTACTATATATTTTGTCTCATTTTAACTTTACTCAATTATCTGTCATCCTCTTTCCCTGCTATCCTAGAACTGGTTTACATGGGTATAATTGCTTAATGGGTAATTGACTAATGCAGTGGATAAAAAAGCCTGGAGTTAAAAAGATTCACCTTCCTTAGTTAAAATATGGGGGCAACTTTAGCGCCATACCTATCAAACTACCAAGAAACTTTTTTACTGAATTAGAAAAAAACTATAACAAAGTTCATTTGGAAGAACAAAAGACCAAGAATATCAAGGGAAATAATGAAAAAACATGTGAAGGAAGGGGGCCTAACAGTACCAGATATTAAACTATACTATAAAGCCACAGTCATCAAAACAATATGGTACTGGCTAAGAGACAGAAAGGAGGATCAGTAGAATAGATGTAAATGACCTCAACAAGACAGTCTATGATAAACCCAAAGAGCCTGGCTTTTGGGAGAAAAATCCACTATTTGACAAAAAATGCTGGGAAAATTGGAAAACTGTATGGAAGAGAGTAGGTTTAGATCAACATCTCACACCCTATAGCAAGATAAATTCCAAATGGGTGAATGACATGAATATAAAGAAGGAAACTCTATGTAAATTAGGTGAACACAGAATAGTATACTTGTCAGATCTCTGGGAAAGGAAAGATTTTAAAACCAAGCAAGAGTTAGAGAAAATTACAAAATGTAAAATAAATAATTTTGATTACATTAAATTAAAAAGGTTTTGTACAAACCAAACCAAATGCAACCAAAATTAGAAGGGAATCAACAAATTAGGAAAAAATCTTTTTAACAAAAACCTCTGATAAAGGTCTAATTACTCAAATATATAAGAAGCTAAAGCAATTGTACAAAAAATCAAGCCATTCCCCAATTGATAAATTGGCAAGGGACATGAATAGGCAATTTTCAGATAAAGAAATCAAAACTATCAATAAGCACATGAAAAGGTGTTCTAAATTTTTTATAATTAGAGAAATGCAAATAAAAACAACTCTCAGGTACCACCTCATAACTAGCAGATTAGTTAACATGAATGACAGCAAAGGAAAGTAATAAATGTTGGAGGGGATGTGGCAAAATTTGGACACTAATACATTGCTGGTGGAGTTATGAATTGATCCAACCATTCTAGATGGCAATTTGGAACTATACCCAAAGGGCTTTAAAAGACTGTGCCCTTTGATACAGCCATACTACTGCTGGGTTTATACCATAAAGAGATTATAGGGAAAAACACATGTATAAAAATATTTATAGCCTCACTTTCTAGTGGCAAAAAGCTGGAAAATGAGGTTATGCCCTTCAATTTGGGAATGGCTGAACGATTTGTTGTATCTGCTGGTGATGGAATACTATTGTGCTGAAAGGAATAATGAACTGGAGGAATTCCATGTGAACTAGAACAATACCTAGGAATTGATGCAGAGTGAAAAAAGTAGAACCAGGAGAATATTATACACAGAGACTGATACACTGTGCTAAAATCAAATGTAATGGACTTCTCTACTAGCAGCAATGCAATGACCCAGAACAATTCTGAGGTACTTATGAAAAAGAACACTATCCAAAGTCAGAGGAAGAACTGTGGGAGTAGAAACAAAGAAGAAAAACAACTGCTGGAACACATGGGATGATGAGGATATGATTTGGGATGTAGACTCTAAAACAATCACCCCAGTGCTGCTATCAATAATATGGAAATAGATCTTGATCAATGACACATATAAAACCCAGTGGAAATGTACTTTGGCTATGGATGAGGAGTATAGCTGGGGAAGGGGGAAGAAAGAACATGAATTATGTAACCATGGAAAAATTTTCTAAAGAATTAAAAATTAAAAAAAAAATCTGGCTGTAAGCACTTACTAGTTATGTGACTCTGGTCAAATCACATAAAAAAATTTCACTCATTTTTCTCATTGGTAAAACTAATGAGAGAAGGAAATGACAAATCATTCTGCTATCTTTGCCAAGAAAACCCCAAATGGAGTCATACAAAGTAAAAACAACTATTTTTTTAAATTATAAAATATTAGGGGCAGCTGGGTAGCTCAGTGGATTGAGAGCCAGGCCTAGAGACGGGAGGTCCTAGGTTCAAACCCGGCCTCAGACACTTCCTACCTGTGAGACCCTGGGCAAGTCACTTGACCCCCATTGCCTACCTATACCACTCTTCTGCCTTGGAACCAATACACAGTATTGACTCCAAGATGGAAGGTAAGGGTTTAAAAAATATATAAAATATTATTTATATACTATTTCCATATAACTTGTTTCATATGATTAACTTATAACCTTTCAAGTTCACATTATAATCATAGATCTCATCTCACAATTTTTCAGTGATTAAGTCTAATTTGGCATCATTGTATATATTTTATCTTGGTTTTTATGTAGTAATTCCCGGAAATAAATTTCACAACCAAATTCTTTCTTTTATTTTCTCTGATCTCTTGGTATCATAAATATAATTCTTCCTGTTTTGCTACTTGCCTCTATGTGATCTATTTGAGATGTACATTGGCATATTTCTACTACTTCCTGAAAGTTCTGTGAGTGAAAAGAAAAGTACTGCTATAAGGGATGTTATGACTTTTTATGTAGGGAAAATGGCAGTGTAATAATGAAAATAAATGTAACATGTAATAATTAAAATGCTACATATAATATTTAGAAATTTGTTTTATTAAGTAATATTAATAAAAAAAATGTGGTCATGAAAGTAACTCTTAAGACATGAGGATGATAGTAGCTTTTAACAATTTAATTTAATATAAATATAGTAAGTATAAAAAAGAAATAAGAAAAGAAGGAAGTAGAAAATTTATTTCCTAGCCTACCACTCAAAAGCCTGGTCCATAGAATTTCAGCTCCCCCCCCAACAAGGTTCCGATCTCCACGTGGAAGTCTGGTAGTCTTTGGAGTAAGAGTCTTACCAGCCCACTAGGGTCCAAATTGCATAAAGACCCCCAGCCAAAGACCTTCAGAGAAGAACCTGCTCTTCTCTATGGTCTCACTTTTTATAGTCCTCTTTTTCCAAGTCACTTCCTTTTCCTGTGAGCTGGTCTATCATATCTCAGGAACCAATCAAAGTCTCTCTGACCTGGACCTTAATCCTTATTTCTGGGTCACAATTCTAAGACCTGTGACCTCTGTTTGGAGAGTTCCAGCCATGCTAATGGACAGGCTTGGAGGAGCAGAAAGTCTATGACCCTGAGAGGGAGGGATTCCCTTTACACAATGATGAGGAATTTAGGGAGACATCTAGGTTGCCAGCCTGGGTGCTTGGGAGAATGGTGGTACCCTTGTTAGTGAAAAAAGAAGCTTGGCGGTGAGTTAGAGAGACAAATGATGAGTTCTGTTTTGAACTTGTTAAGTTTGAGTTGTATATATGACATCCAGTTTGAGATGTTTAAGGAACAATGGCTGATATAAAACTAAAGATTAGAAGAAAAAAACAAGAATTTGAGGCCAAATTTAACCAAATGTAATAAAACCAATCAAACTACCCTATATAAAGCAAAACAAACAAACAAAAACTTTCAAGATAAGAAGTTTGAGACGTGAGTAGATAGTAGTTGATACTAAAAATTTCTTTTGGATTTTGATGGAATATTGACACAATAAGAATCAGTAATCTAACACGGATATCAAAAATGTAATGAAATGTATGCTATATTAAGACAGAAATAATGCAGAGAACAAGGAAGGTGGTAAATCCATTGCATTCTCATCTGATCAGAACAGATTTGAAGATTTGTACTCAGTTTTGGATACCACATCTTAGTTAGTACATTGCTTAAATTGAAGGTCTGAACTAGTGGAGACAATTCAGGGTTGTATCATTTTCAATTGACCAAAATATTTCAAAATTTGGAGACTAGAAAAGAGGAGGCATGTGGGGAGTGGGGTGGGGAGTGATGATGGCTTTCATCATATATTTCAAGTCATATCATATACAATATAAATTAAACTTTTCCTGTTTGGACTCAGGTTGCAGAAAAACGAAAAAATGATTAGCAGCTTCAAAAAGAAAGGTCTGGCTTTATATTAGAGGAAAAAATACTTCCTAAAAGGTAGAACAATTTTTAAATGCAATGGATTATCTCAGATCATATTGGTAAACTTTCACTACAAGTTTCCAAAAAAGGCCTATCTAACTATTTATCAAGAATGTTGTAGAAGCAACTCTTTTATAGGTTCAGAGTATATTTGACCTCTGAGTTCATTTATAATTCTCTTATACTGTGGGTTAAAAATAGTTTAGTATATTTTTCTATAATGATATATTTCATAATATAGGAGTTTGAATATAAAAACAGAACTATAACAAGATAATATATTAATTGTATTCGTTCTTATGATAGATGATTTATATTCTAGAAACTTCAAAATGTCAATATTTAAATCACTTTCATTCTAAGAATTAATTTCTCATATTACATAATATGATTTTTCATTCATTATACTGCTTTAGTCAAACACTATCATGCTTATTTCTTTCAAATAATACTTCAAGTTGCCTTTGTTCTTTCTAAATCTGAATTTGTACAAAAATAGATTATTTATGGCACTCAACCATTTAAATGTCAAAAGGAGTTTGGTATGTCCGCTAAATTAAAACATCCTAATCATAGCCTGTCAAACCTGTGAAAATTTAGTTCTACCTCAAATTTCTGTTTATGACAGCTTACAGAGGCCATGCAGTGAATTGGTTTTTTTACTTGCTTGGAACCCAATTAGGAGTGACAAATTCAACATTTTTAGTAATCCAACTACAAATGTATTAAATTAGACATCTACTTAGAAATGAGGTCATTAACTGATCAGACAAAAGCCAGAACTCTAAAGATTTATTATGTGAATTTTACTTGGCTATAGCAAGGACTACTAGGGTTAGAAGTTAAAATGCTGGATTTCCAGGGAGAAATGTATGGGACAAAGTGATTCCATAAAGGAGGAAAATGGTAGACAATTTTGGATAAAATAAATGTATATGAGCCTTAGTTCTTGGAGAAGAAAAAAGGAGGAAAGTAACAAAAAGAGAATAAATATTAAAGATCCAATAATATCTTTTGTTGGAGTAATGCTTGAAAATTATGTATAGCTAAACAATTTATAATTTTTGGAACACAGAGAGACACACATAGAGTAAAAAATGAATGATTATAACAGAGTACATTTTTTCTCAGCTTATGCCAGGGGAAAAAAGCAGGCTTAGCAATTATCTCTCGAAAAGTTAAAGGTAAATCAGATACACTTAAAAAGATGAAGAGGGAAACAATATTATATTTAAAGTTACTATTGATAATGAAGCATGATAAGTATTAAACTTATATGCACCAAATCTTATAGCATATAAATTTTAAAGGAAATCTAAGTGACTTAAAGACAGAAATAAATAACAAAATAATAATAGTGAGGGACTTCAATTTCCCCTCTCAGAACTAGAAAATCTAACAAAAACATTAGTTTGAAATAAGTCAGGAGACAAATAGAATCTTAGATAAGTTAAATATGAGAGAAATCAGGAGAGAATTTAAGAAGAGTATTCATTCTTACATTCTTCTCTTCTTGGCAGAACATAGTATTTTTATAAAAATTGACCATATATTAAGGCACAAAATATCATAGTTACATATAGAAAAGTAGAAATTTTAAATGCATCCTTCTCAGAACATAATACAATTAATAAATTTATAATAAATTCTTATGGATACACAAAGTAAAAATAAAATAAGGCTAAATAATTTAATCTTAAAAAACGAGTGGTTTAAAGAACAAGTGATGGAAATGACCAGTAATTTCATGAAAGAAAACAATAATAATGAGACAACATAGCAAAACCCAGGGGATTCAGCAAAAGAATAATGAGAAGAAATATAAATTTCTAAATTTTTATATAAATAAAATAGAAAAAGAAAAAATCTTCTTACAAAAATGAATAATATTGAAACAGGCTTTGAGTGATAATATATGTATAAGCTAGTGGAATTGCTTGTCAGCTCTGGAAGAGGGGAGGAAAGAGAGCAGGGAGACAACATGAATCATGTAATCTTGGAAAAATTATGTGTAAATTTATCCGTAGAACAAAATAAAGGCAAAAAGTTTAATAAGGATAAAGAATTACTTTATTTAACACACAATTAGCAGTGAAAGTATAGTAAAAGAAATATTAATGCAATTTAACCATAGGGTCAAACAATATCGTTTGTAAGTAGCCAAAATTGTTTGTAGGAAGATTATATCTTTAAATATTTCTCATGGGAGTTAGCACTAATGCTACCTTCATGTCAAAGGAGACATTGACATCTTGTTTAGATAATTCCTCTTCAATATTATGTTTTAAATGAAAACAACTCCAAGTTAATGAATATAATTCCTTCTTATTTCGCCATGATATAAATAATGTATTTCTTCCCAGTTCTTCATTCAGATTTTTTTCTCCTATTCAAGAGCTTTGACTCCATCTATGGAAGAATAGTTTTCCTTTTAAAACTACAATAGGAAAAACAAAAGGATTGTAATATGTTTAGGCAATTGCCTTGAAAGCCTACTAATTCTCATTTTCAACACTACTCCAAAAAGGGAGAGCTGATATTTTTACTTCTTAATCTACAATATCATTATGTATTATGTTTTCCTGTAATTGAAATTCCAAGATATTTTTACTACTATTTGAAATAAATGTGTTAAAACTCAATATCCTTGCTTCATACCCACCCTTTGGATATGATGTTGACTGTTACCGTCTATGCTCCATATGCATCATCTCCCTCATTAGAAAGTAAGCCCTTTGAAATCAGGAACTGTTGTGATTGCCTATTCCTATCCCTCATTTTAGCACAGTGCTTTGGACATAGAAAGCAGTTAAATGCTTAAACATTCATTCATTTTAAAAATATAATCATATAAAGTATTATTAATATTATTGTAACATTTAAATTTTACTCAATTTTAACTTTGTAATTACATTACTATATTTTTATTACATACAGTATATTAAGGACAACATTTTTCATAGTGTCAAAGATGGGGCAAATTCTTTGTATACATAATAGTTTCAGTGCTGTATAATGAACATTCAAATTTTCAGTCTTCTTTTCTCCAAATGTTGATATTAACATATATTTTTGCTTTATTTTTACTTTTTAATATGTCTACACCTTTACACATATATAAATGTTAAAATATGTTAAATGTTATATATGTATATATGCACATACATATAAAATGTTAAAATACCTATAGGAATATATTTAAATATATACATTGGGTACCCTAAAAATCTATGCTAATTTCATCTAGGCCCTCACTCTACCTAGGCACTCATTTCATCCTTCTCTTATTATTTTCTAGCTAAGTCTTTATGAAGACTATTCCAAATCTTTGTTCTTCCTTCTCAAGTCTGGCACACGTCCCATGTATCACCAACATCTCAGCTGAAATTCCTACCTTTTATTTATTTCAAGGATAAAGTTGAGATCATTACTCCTTAACTTTCCTCTTTTCCTTTCTTCCTCATTTCAAACTATTTCCTTGTCTAATATCATCTTGAAATAATCTTCTAATATGTCCTTTAGTCCCCCAAGAGGTCATATTTCTTGTTAATGATACCTAGTACTATGCAGAGTTCACCAAGAAGAGAATATTTTTTCCCAAATTTTTTCATCCACCATTGCTCAGCTCCCACAATACCTTAGACTTTATCATTTGGCTAATGGGTGACTCTTCTTATTCCACCCAACTGTCATTGGCATTTACTATTACTTTTTTTTCAGATAATATAATGGTTTATTTAGAGAACCTAGAGAGTTAATTCACAAATATTTCAATTACTTCACAAAATTTTCCAAATAGAAACAATGAACAACTTTATCACAGCTGCAGGATATAAAAAATAAAACCTTACATAGATCATCAGCATTTATGTTTTTACAAAGGCCAGTGGGATTTTCTTAGTTGGAAGAGATAGAAAGAAAAATTAAATTTAATGTAAGTAGGAAAAGCATAAAACATTTAGGGCAATATGCCATTATATATACAGGGATTGAATGAACAAAAGCACAAAACTTTATAAGATTATAAATCTAAATAATTGGATAAAATTAATTACTCCTGGGTAGGCAAACAAAATATAATAAAATAAAAATACTACATAAAAATTTTCTAATTCTGTACCATACAAATAAAACTCCCAGATGACCTGTGCAGTTTATAATTTTTCTAAGGCCTGGGAGTCTATGTTTCCCAGGACTCCCTGCTACAACTTCCCCCAACACCTCCCACTTCCTTTGTCGGAGGTGTCAGAGAAAATATAAAAGAGAAAGTTTGCTGCCTTTTCCTGCTCTGCTCTCTGCTCTCTGGAGCCTGGAGGCTGGCTGACTCCCTCTGATCCTGGACTCTCTACCCAGGAGACCCTTTTCCCCTACCTAACCTTTCCCTTTCCTAATCTAAATAAAACCTAACTCTTCTAAACCGTAAGTTGCTATCTGATCTTTTATTTGAGCCCCAAAGGGCTCTGGTCAATTTCCCCCTTCTGGGGCTGGGGACCCCTACCTTCCTTTCCCATATGCTGCCTTCCTCTCTCCTATTTCCCATTCATCCTTCTTCCTACCTTCCTACATACCTTCCCTTCATCCTCTCACAGATCTTAGCTCATTTTGTTGTGAGGTGTCCTTCAACAGAGGATTAGGTGCAAAAGTTAGAGTAAATATACACAATAAAAAATTCTAGAGATAAAAGAAATTATGAAGAAATAGTTTCAGAGAAATATTATGATACTTGTATGACCCAATAGAAAGGAAAGTGAACAGGATCAGTAGAATAAGAAATGGATTCTTTAAGCTTATCTAAGGCTGTATGATATTCAGGTTTTAGTTTCAGAGGTTCTGGTTCTATATTCCTGGTCAGATCTGTCAAACATTTAGTGATCTCACTGTATCTAGGAATCCACTGTATACAGAAACCAGTCATTCCAAGAATGGCTTTGAGTTGCTTTTTGGTTTTAGGTGCACTGAGTTAATAATACAATAATTCAAATTACACATGTGGTTCTGTGCTATTGGGTGGTTGGAAAGTTTCCAACACAGGGGCTAAAACAGTAATATCAGAACATAGCTCAGCTATTTCCTGTCCATCCAAGTTAACATCATCTTGAATTACAGAATTTTCCCAGGATTTTGTACCTTTACCATTCTCATTGGTAACAACCACACTGTAAATTTAAACTTTGAAAGATGAAGGAAATCTGATCAATGTAATCATCAAACAAGAATCCACAGATTTGACAATATTTTCACTACTGACCTGAAGACAGAGAGGTCAAGGACTCAGAGTGCTGATGGAGATTTTATTTTTTTTCAGACATAGCCAGTGATGGAATTTGTTTTGCTTGACCATGCTTGTTGTAATGGGTTTTATTTTGCTCACCGTCTTAAGGTAGAGAGGGGAGTGAGAGAATAAAGATATAAAAATGAAATAACATTGAATACTAAAAATAACACAAAATAATTTTATCAGAAAATTCAAAGAAAATACGGATAAACATGATCCAATAGTAAGGTAGTGTAAAGAAATGAAACGTTTCCAACATTCTGATCCAAATAATTTTAAATAACACTACAAAATGGGTGGCAAAGCCAGTAAAATATTATAACAACAAATGAGTGGCAAAGCCAATGAATACTTAGAGTAAGATATTCCTCTAGCCTAAACCAAATTAGAAGGCAAGAGGAAAGTTATATGACATGGGGGTGCATATGTAGCCTGGAGTGCACATAGATGCAACAGCAGTGGTGGTAGGTAATGGTGATAGAATAAGCAGCAGTTTCAGGAGCTCTCAAGATATAGATAATAAAGGAATAAGTAGGGAAACTGCATCTTGCTAAAAAAACATTATATTATTAAGTAATGTTAACGTTAAATATTTATTCACCAAATCACATAGAAACCAAAATCTTGAAGGAAAATTTAAATGAATTACAAAAGGAAATAGCTAGTAACATTATTAGTGGAGGACCTAAACTTTCCATCTTCAGAGTTAGATAAATCTAATCATAAAATAAAAAGGAATAAATTATGAAGATAAATGGGATTATAGACTTCATTTTGTGATCTTGGGTCCAGATTGTAAATCTAAAGCATGCTCTAGTTTTAATTTGCTATGGAAATTTATCATTTCCAACTAACTTATTGACCTTCTCCACTTGATATCCCTCACTACACACATGCACTTACACACACACACACACACACACACACACACACACACACACACACACACACACACAGAAAAAAATATCTTGGATTTCCTTGACTATATACCCTAAGAAAAGACCATCTCCAATGCCTTTTCTTGATATAAGGTGATCAAAAATCCCTTATTTCTTTATATTAAGCCACCATCACCAAGACAGCCAAAGCCAGGATAATGAGTGTCCTGACCTTGAATTTCCAAGTACAGGCTGGAAATATCAATTCCTTTGGGGGAATTTTCCTTAATGAACATTATTAAGTCCCACTCATTCAAATATCATGATTACAAACAAAAACAAAATAACAACAATAACAACAAAGAGTAAATTAAATGTTCTCTTGTAGCTGTTCTTCATGATTAATTAACCTCGAAAAAATCCAAAATTTGCATCATGGCTACCTTTCTTGCCTGGGTCTAGGTCTTCCAAGAGGCTTATCATGATCAATCAATCAATAAAATAAAATGTTCTTAAGCATCTACTATGTTAATTGCCTCACTCCATGATAGCATAAGTCTTGATGTAGAATAGATTGTGTGAACAATTATTATATAATAAAAATTAGTACTACTAAAATTAAAATAAATATAGGAATATATTTGAAATGATATGAAGTTGACAAGATAGATTCCATACTTTGCCTTTGTGGGGTCCAATTTTTCTATTTTGTCCATTAAATTTTTTGTGCAGCTGATAGAGGAACATGATATTGTGTTTCCATGTTATGCTCAGGTTCCACAAGATTTTCTCTCTCTCATTAAATACTGGATCATTTCCCCTTGTTTTGTAATATTTATTCATATATACTTTAACTCTTTTCTAGATCTGAAGACCATGTTTCTTCCTGTTATTAATGTTTCTCTTCTAGTTTATCTCCTTATGTTTAAAGTCTTAGAGTTTTCTTTTCCCTGAGATAATGGTAATTTCAGTTTTTCTCCACTTCTTATTTTCCTTTATTGCTTACTTTCTGACTCCTTCCCCTCTGATAATTTCCTTGGAAGCCAGATCTCAAAATGTTTCACCCTCCTCCTATACCAGGCAATGTATAGTGTCCCAGCCTAGATTTCAGTTCCAACTGACTTTGGGGTGGATAGACCTGACCTCAGTCAGATGCTGACATGCTGACTCCTTTCTTTCAGGACTGATGGAATGCTCCCCCATTCCATTCCCCCAGCAAAACAAAACAAAACCATATATATATATGTGTGTGTGTGTGTGTGTGTGTGTGTGTGTGTGTGTGTGTGTGTATGTATACATATACATACATACATATACATATGCATATACATTTATACATATATATATACATATACATATATACATACATA
>NC_058134.1:190429673-190478196 GCF_016433145.1 Gracilinanus agilis
TTTATACATATATATATACATATATACATACATACATACATATATATATATATATATATATATATATATATATACAAATACATATAGGGACAAATATTTGTTCCTCGGTTTCCTGGTACTGGAAGGTCAGAATAATAGTATAGTGGTGTAACCTAATGCATGGGGATGATTTCTATAGCTTTAATCTCTGAGGCTCTGGGAAGGAATGTATGATGCTGAACCCTACATCATGATTAGAGGACTGACATTCCCTTTCCCCTTACTCATTCTTCTCTATTGCAGATTTCTTTTGCTACATAGATCATTGCTTGTCAATGTGTTATCTGTCTATTCCAGCTATTCCAAGGGGCCTATCATCACTTGATCAATTAATCAATAAACATTCATTAAACATCTACTATGTTGCATGCATAGCATTAATTACTGAAGATACAAAAAGAAGCAGAAGACAATTTCTGCCCTTGAGAAACGTACAATTTAATGGAGCAGATAATATGCAAACACACATATGCAAAGTCAGTTATATAAGGATAAATAGCAAATAATTAAAAGAGGAAAAGTACTGGAATTAAAAGGAATTAGGGAAAGGTTCTTATATAAAATTATATTTTACTTGGAACATATCAGGAGCAGAAAAGGGAAGGACATTCTAGGGCTGAGGGACAGCCAGAGAAAATTCCTAGAGCCAGGATATGTAATGTATTGATTACTGAAAAGTCAAGAACCCAGTGTCACTCAGCTGATATGTATGTGGCAGATAGTAAGGTGAAGGAAGACTGGACAGGTAAGAGGAATATAGGTTAGGAATAGCCTTGAATATCACAAAATCTGTTCCTGGAAACAGAAGATGCCTTTAGAGTTTTTTGGGTGTGTGACATGATCAGATTTGTATTTTAGGAAAATATGTTTATTGGCTGAATGGAGAATGGATTTTAAGGTGAAAGACTTGAGGCATACAGACTCTTTAAACTCTTA
Organism: Gracilinanus agilis; assembly: GCF_016433145.1. Lineage (NCBI taxonomy): Eukaryota > Metazoa > Chordata > Mammalia > Didelphimorphia > Didelphidae > Gracilinanus > Gracilinanus agilis. Next base: position 190,430,649 of record NC_058134.1, read on the forward strand.
AAACTGTTCTAGTGTGGTGGTAGAGTTTAAGGAGAGAAGAGAAGGTATTCAAGAGATATTGCTTAGGTGAATTTATCAAACCTGGACAATTTTTGTAGATGAGAGGAGAAAGATAATGAGAAAGGATGTCTCCTAGATTGTGAGCCTGAGGGACTTAGGAGATGGAATTGCCCTCTACAATAATAAAGAAGATATAAGTGATGAAGGCTTTAGGGGAAACTATAATGAGTCATATTTTGGACATATTGAGTTTAAGATATTTTTTCAACAACCAGTTGGAGATGTCTGAAAGGCTGTTGGGGATGTGAGATTGAAGTTGTAATGATAATTGTAATGTGGGTGTAATCAGCTTAGTTAAGAATGAAGAACATTGTATACAGAGACTGAGACACTGTGGTAAAATTGAATGTAATGGACTTCTGTACCAGCAGCAATGCAATGACCCAGGACAGCTCTGAGGGATTTATGGAAAAGAACGCTACCTACCTTCAGAGGAAAAACTACAGGAGAGGAAACACAGAAGAAAAACAACTGCTTGAACACATGGGTTGATGTGGACATGATTGGGGATGTAGACTCGAAACTACCACACCAATGCAATGATCAATAATATGGAAATAAGTCTTGACTGATCACACGTGTTAAAACCAGTGGAAATGTGTGTTGGATATAGGGGGGGGAATATTAAAAGGAGGGGGGTGAAGGGGAAAATAAAAACATGAATCATGTAAAAAAATAAAAAATAAAAGTCTATGAAAAAAAAAAGAATGGAGTGTAGTCAGATGAAGGATTTATAAAAGTGATTTGAGACTTCTTAGGCTGCTTTAAGATTTTCCATGGAGCCCTGACTAAGTCAGAGGGAGAGAATTTTGCAGTATTTCTTAAGATTGTCAGTTGAGGGGGCAGCTGGGTAGCTCAGTGGATTGAGAGTCAGACCTAGAGACTGGAGGTCCTAGGTTCCAGTCTGGCCTCAGACACTTCTCAGCTGTGTGACCCTGGACAAGTCACTTGACTCCCATTGCCCACCCTTACCACTTTTCCACCAAGGAGCCAATACACAGAAGTTAAGGGTTTAGAAAAAAAAAAAAAAAAGATTGTCAGTTGAGAAACCATCAACCATTTCTGGGACAGAGACTCAGAGGTTGGTTGTTCCTGGCTTTCTCTCTGATCAGCCTTGGAGAGTTTGTGGAAGATTTACAGCATTTTGAAACTGAAGGAGTTGAAAAGGTGTTTTGATCGGAGAGCAGGAGAGTTACTGAGCAGCTCTTTGGAACTCCTCTGGGGACACCAGAGGGCAGCTGCTGGGAGAAACAGATTGTGACTCAGTCTGGTGGAGTTTGATCTTTGACTGAAGGGAAAGGAAGTTTGGCAGATCTCTATAACGTCGTTCATAACTTTTGGAAATGTTTTAATAAGTTAGAATTTATATTTTAGATAGACAGTATAGATTAAGGAGGATTGCCATTTGGTAATCATGCAGTCTTCCTTGCAGGAAAGATTGGGTTGGGAATTTATGTAGAAATTGTTAGTTAATAGGGAATTTCTTATCCATATTAATTTCCTTTAACTTTCTCTTTTATATAATTTAATAGTTATAATAGATAGTTTTAGTATAGCTTTTCATAGTTTTCCTTCAACTGCTTGAGCAGGCAGTTTCCTCAAGAGCCTGTCCACACAAGTGACAACTATTGGTATTACCAATACCAATAACCAATAAGGGTCAATACCCTTTTCAACAAAGGTCAACAGAAAGACTGGGGCAGGATGGTAGGTTTGAGCAACATCAGCATAGAGATGGTAATTAAGTCCATAGGAGCTCCTGTGATTACCAGGTGAAGTAGTATGTAGGGAAAAAAGGTCCAGAGGTCCCAGGATAAAACCCTGAGGGTCACCTACAGTTAAAGGAGGAGATGTGGAGAAGGATCCAATAAAGAGACTGAGGCAAAGAATTTGGATAAATAGGAGGAAAACCAGGAGAATGTGGTTATATGGAAACCTAGAGGAAAGTGATTACCAGTTTCAAAGATTATACAGAGGTCAAGTTTGAGAAAAGGTCATTGTGTTTGGAAATTAAAAGATCATGAATAACTTTGCAGAAAATAGTTTCTTAGAATGATAAAATCAGAAGAGAGAAAGAGTGGAGAAAGTGGAGATAGCCTTTTTAAAAAAAATTTTCCCAAATTACATATAAAAACAAATTTTAACATTAAAAAATCTTTTTGAGTTCCAAATTCTCTAGCTTCCTCGACCCTCTCTCCATCCCTGAGGTGGTAAACAATTTGATACAGATTTTACTTGTACAGTCATGTAAAATATTTTCACATCAATCTTTTTGTGGAAAAGATTTAAAATAAACAAAAAAATTAAAAGTTTGTTTTAGTCTTCTTCATTGATCTACCCAGCCTTTTTTGAGGAACTTGAATATAAAGGACTAAAGAGCTGGATTGTCTCAAATATGACTTTTTCCACTTCTATACAAGCAAGACTCTACCTGACTAATGTGATTGGCCTGCATCACCTGCATCATGCCTCCTGGTAATAGAATACACAAGTTCAAAGTCAAGTTGAACAATACCCACTGACCGAGGAGTAACCTAGGATTTTTGATAACATCCTAACTTCAAAACTGTTTTAACTATTTCTTTCTGGGTGTCAGAATTTCTAGTTATAATTATATTCCTGAATGAATGCCATTTGTAGGGATATCATCACAGAAATGAGAATTTCACATTTACTTTTTATTCTTTAAGTGTTAAAAGGGTTTATTAAAGTGAAGTTTTAATATTGGCTGTTAAACTTGGTAAGGCAATTGTATCTCTTTGTAAGATTGTTATATTTAACTTTCTAAATTTATCTTTGGTTTGTAACCAACTTTTACTAATTGGAACCAAAATATTTCAAAATTCTTAGAATCTTACTTTATGTTGTTTTGCCTTGCTACTTAATTAATATCTGTGATGTCTAAAATGCTATCTTCCTTTTTTATCTAATAAGTTATTAGTTTGATGCTGGGCTTTGGATGAAGTAATTTGTTTTCAGATATTTTTCTCAGGATTTTTGAAATTTTTACATTTTACTCATGGCATTATAATAAATCCAACCTAAACATGAAATGTTAGGAAAAATAAGAGAATTACACAAGTATATAGAAATATTTTACTGTGAGGATTCTTTGGGAGGAAAATAGTATTTTCCTTAATCTATACAATTATTATTTTGATGCAATTTGTTTCTGATTTCTATTTATTTTGATCATGTGCCATACAAATATAAAATTTTAGGGCAAAAAGGAACATTATATATAAGTAATTGACTTATCCTGTTTCTACCCTCTCCCCATTTTAACTAAGAAACTTATCCAAAGCCACATTATTAATGACAAAATTAATGACTAGAATATAGGATTCCAAGCTTCTAGTCTAACACACTACTTCTATTCTAATACATTACTATTATTAAAATGACTTAAAAGAGAAAAGTTTAATTTGAGTTGTTTGGTTTTTAGAATAATTTACTCAGTGAAGATATTCTATTCTACATTCCTTCAATCTGATACCGAATCCAAAGCACAAACCAACAACTCAAGTCTTCATTTTTGTGCCTCAATTGAAGGTTTAGTACAAGACATGTTAGCATCATTGTTTAAAACAACACTAAAAAAATGACAGAGCCATTTCTGCAAAGAAATTTGTTTTCTTTAGAGGGAACTCTTGACATTGTCACATCTAAATAATGAATCTTTTACTCACCATTACTAGCAAAAAATAAATTTTTTAACAATTTTAAAAGCAGCTGAATTTCCTTTAGCAATAGAGAGAATGAAAAAAAAATCACATACAATTTAATAAAATTAAGGCCAAGTCCAATGACTATTTATTCAAATGACTTAAGATGCATACATTGATGTGATTTCTGAATTCCAGTGAATGTTATGAATTGTTTTGCTTTAATTGTTGCAGAAAATTAAAGTACAAGTAAAACAGCATTTAGCACAAATGGCTAGAAATAAAAGAGTTCCTCTGTTAATTGTCATAAAAACAATCACAACTCTAATACATTTCAAGGAAGTCCAGAATGAAAAACTGATGTAAGACTGACAAGTCTTCCTATATTCCAACCAATGCCTAGAGAACATACCTTCTTTTTCATTGTTGTACATAAAAGAACTATGAAGTGCAAGACACACAAGATTAATGTTTTTAAAAGAATATTTAGGGGCAGCTGGGTAGCTCAGTGGAGTGAGAGTCAGGCCTAGAGACAGGAGGTCCTAGGTTCAAGTCTGGCCTCAGCCACTTCCCAGCTGTGTGACCCTGGGCAAGTCACTTGACCCCCATTGCCCACCCTTACCAATCTTCCACCTATGAGATAATACACCAAAGTACAAGGGTTTAAAAAAAATATTTACTTTTATTTTTTTACTCAGTCTATCATTTCATTGGTATGGATACTCTTTCCAATGAAACAAGTCTCAAACTATTCATACTATCTCTTTCTGTGTTACTTTTGTTCAAATCCTCCCATAAATCGATTCTTTACAGGAGAAAAGGCAAGGGAAAGGGAGGGTGATCTACCAACACATTGGAAGACTTTCTCCAGACCACTTAATATTTCAGTGGTATCAAAGGACCAGATAGCTTGTCCATTGATTATCCTTTATGCTCATTGTATGTTAGTCTTTCAGAGTTTGTTTTTGATAAATTTATACAAACCCTTTTGATGCTTATCAATCATCTTTTAATATCACAATTTCTAGAATTTCCTCAGGATTCAAACTCAAATTCAGATCCGTGCAATTTGCAAATAATCTTCTCTACAATTGTTTTAATTGTAAGATTTTATGTTGAGTCTTGTAGCATCTTTTTCATTTTCATGACCTAATGAATTGCATTAGGTCATGAAAATGAAAAAGATGCTGTCCTAGTTCTTTCAAGAACCAGAGAATGTAGTTCATTTGGGCCAGATGACTTAACTTTATCAAGTATAACTAGGCCCTTTTTTACTATCTCATTTTTTATCAGTATTAATTCAACATTATTCATTTTAGTGCAAAGTTATACTAGATAGAGGAACTAGAAACAAAGCAAAAACTGACCTTTTGTCAGTGATCATTTATGCAATCCATGACTACTTAAATTTCAAACCCTTCTTCCATTCTCCTTTTTACACTCTAGAAAAAAAACCCTGTAAATTTATTTTTCTCTTTTGTTTGACCATCAGTTATTGTATTTCATGATGTTTATTTTTTCCTTGTCCCTTCAAACTTTAATTTTCCCCTTTAACTTTATGTTATTCTACATATATGATTTTTGCTAAAGAAAATCTTTGAGTATAATTCAAACTATTAGCATAATAAGTATTGTGAATTTTTAATTCATACATTTTCTTCAACTTGTTCTGAGGAGAATCTTCTCTTATCTTACAGGCTTTTTTGAAAAAAATGGATTTTTCTCTCCTCTTATGTCTCTCTTGATAATTCAGTAATAAGTGCAAAGTCAAATTCAGCTCATTCTCTTCTGATTTATTTCAAACTAAAAATTACTTCATACTATAGATATAGTTATTGAGAACTCATCTAGATATTACAATCAAGTCTTAATATATTTGTCTGAGAAGTTAATAATCTACATAATGTTATAAACATTTTATTATAACATAGTAACACTTTAATATATTACATGTAATTCAAGTCTTCAATATATCTTTAACTTCATTAGAACAGCTAGCTTATCCCCTGACCAGATTGTGATAATGATCCTCCCAGAATTTCATTAAGTTGATAATGAGAAAACAAACAAAATCAAAAGGCAGGCTCTTATTTAAATCCTCTCCCCACTCTGGATGTTGTACACATTGGCTAAGAATTCTTATTTTTCTGTTCCTTTCAATATATGAATAATAAAACAATTAATTTTTGAATCTATAACCCATTCACACTTGCACCTAAAGCTTAGCACACTTTCTAGCAAATAGTAAAAACTTAATAAATGTTTGATGACATATTAACTTAATGGAAACTACTAGAGCTTTTATTTCAATGACTTAGACTTCTGTCAACTCAACTGATAATTGAATTCTGTGAAAATTATTATGTATTAAGCAGTTACTTTTTGTGAAATACAGCATTAGACAGCAGAAATGCAAAAAAAAAATTGTACTTAGGAGAAAATCATCTCATGCAAAGGGAAGATTAAAGAATCACAGAGTCTTTGAGTTGAAAGAGACATTCCCACCACTGGCAGTTGTACTGGCTTACAGGTCACAGATCTTCAAAGCACTTTCTCAGTAGATAGGAAACACTGTTAGATCTCAAGAGATGTAGTTCAAGTGATAGGAAACCAAAACCTCCTCAGATAGAGGAAGTTCTAGCTCAAGACTGTCTCAGCAACAGGAAGTCAAAGAGACAGTCCAAGTAACTCCTGGTGCTCACTTTTATATGTTCCCCGGGTACCAGAACGCAATATCACCCATTCCAAAGCATGTGGTCAGGTCCAGCAAACCTCTCTTTGTAAAAACCTCTCTTTTACCTTTTTGCAAACCCTTTCTCTTCTTCCCTTATTACACCACTGAGCCTTCAAAGAAAAAAACGAATTCTAGTTAAATATATTCTCTGATAACTTTTGTATTAATGAGTTTCTTGTGTGTTTTTAAATATAAAAGATTTGCAATTTGTATGATTTCTGTCCACAAAAAACATTTCTTTAAAATAGGAGAATTTTATAAACATATTTGGGGGAGGATTTTAAAAAATATATATATACCTTAGGGATTTCTTGTCCCTCATTAAAAACGAATGTGAAATCTACTTCTTCTCATGGTTGACAAAAGGTACCATTACAAGAATAAAGAGCTCATCTGAGAAATACTTCTACTTTTCTTGGCCTATGTAAAAATATTTTCAGAGAAGAAGAAGCAAGACTGCTTTAAAGTCACATTTAAGCATATCCTCTACCCCACAAATGATATGTAGTATAGAAAGTGAAAGTGAAATCAGATCTATATCCCACAATAGAAATGAAAATTATTTTCTCTCTCAGAAACTTGTTACTGTCAGTTTCTCTGGGGATCTTCAAGCAAAGATTTGTTGGCTACATGTCAGAGAGTTTAAATGCAGAGAGTTTAAATGATTTGTTTATAGTCACATGACTGTCTGGGTTCATGAGTGGAATCTCTATTCAAGATTTTCTGATTCCTATTTCCATTACTCTGTCCCCTAAGCATCACTAGCTCTTATATTAAATTTGAACATTTTATTTAATTAATTAATTTAGAATATTTCTCCATGATTACTTGATTCATGTTCTTTCCCTTCCCTCCTACCACACCCCTCCTGTAGCCAATGAGCAATTCCACTGGGTTTTACATGTGTCATTGATCAAGACCTATTTCCATATTATTAATATTTGCATTAGGGTGATCGCTTGGAGTCTACATCCCCAATCATATCCTCATTGATCCATGTGATCAAGCAGTTGCTTTTTTTCTGTGTTTCTACTCCCACAGTTCTTCATCTGAATGTGGATAGTTTTCTTTCACATAAGTCCCTCATAATTGTTCTGGATCATTGCATTGCTGCTAGTAGAGAAGTCCATTACATTTGATTTTACCACAGTGTATTGGTCTCTGTGTATAAGGTTCTCTTGGTTCTGCTCCTTTCACTCTGAATCAGTTCCTGGAGGTCTTTCCAGCTCACATGGAATTTCTTCAGTTCATTATTCCTTTGAGCACAATAGTATTCCATCACCAGCAGATATCACAATTTGTTCATCCATACCCCAATTGAAGGCCATCCCCTAGTTTTCCAACTTTTTGCCACCACAAAGAGTGCAGCTATAAATATTTTTGTACAAATCTTTTTCCTTATGATCTTTTTGAGGTATAAACCCAGCAGTGGTATGGCTGGATCAAGAGGCAGACATTCTTTTAAAGCCATTTGAGCATAGTTACAAATTGCCATCCAGAATAGTTGGATCAATTCGCAACTCCTCCAGCAATGCATTAATGTCCCAATTTTGCCACATTCCCTTCAATATTTATTACTTTCCTTTGCTGTCATTTTAGCCAATCTGCTAGGTGTGAGGTAGTACCCCAGTAACTCTTACATATAATCAGCTCAGTATTTCAATGATCAACATTATCTTGCATCTTCTTCCAGAAGCACCATGATATTAAGAAACAGAAGCAGACAAGAAGATAAGAAGATAGTGAGGCTTGCCAAGTTAGTAACAATGGAATATCAAGGAGATAATGGATTCAGGTTGAGTATAATCTGAAGCAGACAATAAAATAAAAATTGAGATGGGAGAGAAGTAAAGAAAGAATAAAATCAGTGGGTTGGGAAAATGGGGAAGAATCAATAGATTAGATAAAATATGATGTTTTCAAAAAGTCTAATGTTATTAAAGGACAACAGAAGATGTAGACATCATTCTCAATTAACTCAATAAACATTTATCAAGCCCCTACTATTTGATAAGCACTTTGCTAAATACTGGGGTGGTAGTGATGGGGAGTACAAATACAAATAAAAACAAAGACAATTACTAACATCAAGGAGCATAAAATCTAATGGGGAAAAACAGCACACAGAAGTAACCTGAAAAGCAGGGAGGTCGGCAAGGTAAATGTAGTCAGGGTAGAGAAGATACCTGGTGCATGGCATGTTGAAGAATTCCAAAGAAGTTTAAAAGTAGCTGGTGAGAATCAATATATCATTACATCACTATATCCCCACATCACTACCAGAAGACAGTAATATTTATTTTGAAGAACTTCTCCATTTTTTTCACCAAGTAGCATTTAGTGCTTTCCCCAAATGAAATCTAACCTTGAAGAATTGAGATTTATTTCCACTGAAGATATTTAAGACTTAAAGTCACAAATTCTGAAGATAATTTCAAAAGGGAATATAAATCTATTTTAGCAATGTCAGTATTAAGAGAGAATTACCACCAGAGGCTTTATAATATGAGATTTAAATTAATATCGACAATGCCAAGTATAAATTTTATAAAGTTTATTAATAAGCACTTGAAGTAGAAGAAATTAAAAAAAGAAATAGAAGTTCAAAACCTAAATTTCTAACTAAAGTAAGACCATGTACATAAATTCTCCTGCTTAGCTCAAAGCAATTCAGCAGCCCCATTTAGAGAAAGCGAGAGAGAGAGAGAGAGAGAGAGAGAGAGAGAGAGAGAGAGAGAGAGGCAGAGGCAAACCAAAACTTTATCCTATACACATACAGAAGCAGTGTTTGCACACAGTGTGAGCACATAAATGGGATGCTGTATAAGAGAGTCCTGGGGAGCAAATTCTATCCACCCAATCCCCTCTGTGATTCCATTGGGAGGTGAGCATTTTGGAATCTCCCAGATTTACCTGCCTAGTTTCCCCAATAAAACAATACACATAACCAGCTTATATCTCTAAAGATCTCTTACTAAAGATGCATACAATATTATACTTTCTAAGGGGAAATTACAATAATTTGGGGATAAAATGGAAATAGAAGAGAAAGGGAGCAAAGCCAGTGGTTGGTAGGCACATTGACAAAAAGCTAATTGGGGATAAGAGTTTACATTCAGAGTAAATGCATTCAAAATCCCCACAGTTCAATTCACTACATCCTAAAGTTCATTCTGGATCTTTTGATGCAGTGTGTGATTTCTGCAGGCATCTTCATGGTGCCTTCTCCAAATAGTTCACTTTCTTGATTTGGGTAGTTAGTGAGTTTCTTATCCTAAAAAATTATCCAAAAGATTTTAAACTTAGCATTATAGAATAATAATACCATCTCAGCTGAGTAGGGCATTGACCAAGACCTGGATAACTCCAGGATACATGGCTGAGTTAGGAGGTATATGAATCAATTGTCAGAAGAAAGCAAAAAACATAAAAAATAGAAGAAAAGAAAAAAAAATTCAAAATCAAATTGTATGTAAAAATACTGAGTAAGCAAGAATAAGCCCATAACCGGTCAGAGAATCAGGGCCCAATAAAGTGATTTATGTCCCACAAGCCTATAGGACCACTGCAGCAATATTCACTTACCCAATCAGCAGCCAGGACTACAGAAGATTGTCATACTATGAAAGAGAGAAAAGGGCCAAGACTTTGAAGCAAAAGGAAAATATCATTCCCTGGTCTGATTTTACTTTCACTCACATGGATTGTGGAACCAAAATGGCAGCTAAATGGATGTACTTTGTCTGAATCTGGCATGGGGAAATCCTGTATTTAACTTTGTCAAACAGCCACCTCCTTGAACCCCCAAACAAGTCCTCTGCCTTGGTGCAAATTCTCATCAATCCCACTGGGATTGGTTGGTCTCCTTCATCTTGTGTTTCTTGGCATTGTACAATGAGTCTTTTTTGATCCCTTCTTTTGAAATCAGACACAATTATTAGTGAAAGTCCCATAATATTAAACAATAAATGGCAGGTTTCTGCAGTCTAAAGCTTTTGGGTATACATTAATATTTGGGATAATGGATATTGTAAACTTATTTTAGTACAAAATTTAAAAAAAAATTAATATTTTTAACGTGTACTACAAGTACAAAAAATAAGAGAGGAAAGAAAATTCAAATATCTTATTGCATATAAAAGGAAAAACAATGATCAAATTTTTAAAAATAAAAAATTCATAGTACATATTCCATGAAACAAAGTGTTATCCAAACAGAGGCACAACACAAAGGTTTCTCACTCAAAAATGGGATCTATTCTCTTTTTAACTTGGCCGTGATGCACAGTGTGAGTGTACATAATTTGTTTCCAGTTAAGAGCTTGAAAAAACAGTAATATAACAGCTAATACACATTCTAAGAAGTATCAAGGGAGCAGCTGGGTAGCTCAGTGGATTGAGAGCCAGGCCTAGAGACAGGAGGTCCTAGGTTCAAACCCGGCCTCAGCCACTTCCCAGCTGTGTGATCCTGGGCAAGTCACTTGACCCCCATTGCCCACCCTTACCATTCTTTTAACTAAGGGCCAATACACAGGAGTTAAGGGTTTTAAAATGTTAAAAAAAATCTAAGGAGTATCAAAATCCCCAAAGCCATAAAAGCTCATAAATTCAAAAAAGGTTACTGATACACGTTGTAACCAGTTTGATGGAGTACATTCATTTAACAAAGGCAAAAAGGCACAAATGGCTGAATAGGCAATATGTTACCTTGATGGATCTGATGACAAAGCCAGTATCCATAAGGATTTATGGCCAAGACACAGAAAGTGTTTGCCCAACTAGATTATGGGCTTTTACAATGGTATTATCCCTAGTCCAGGCATAGGATGGTACAAATAAAGATAGTAGGACTGTGCAAATAAAAACACTGTAACAGAACATATTAGAACAGAATATATTAGAATAGATCAGTATGTGAACTTAAACACAGAATAAAATCTTAAAACAAATAGTCAGCAAATACAATAAGCATGACAGGATACAATCACTCACTGTCTAAAGAAGGTATTCTTTTTACATGTGAGCAATGAATCCAAAATTCTTTTTCTCCAATTTTGATAGCTGTTAGAGTGGTTAAAAGGACTTCAAATGGATCTTCCCAGACAAGCTGAGTTCCCCAAGTCTGCTGGAAGTTGTTTATATAAACCCTATCTCCTGGTTGTAGGTCATGAAGGAAGAAGTCTATAGGTTATGCTTGTACAACAACCATAGATTCATGGATTTCACAATTTAATCTGTAAAACTATATATATATATATATATATATATATATATATATATATATATATATATGAAGCAATAGAAGTATCTACCCCAAGTAATGACATGTATGCAAGAGAAAAAGGCTTAGATTTTTTTTGGGTGGGGTGTCCAAAAAGTATCTTAAATGGTGAGGTGTGTAGATCTTCCCTGGATCACCTTCTAAGATAAAATAGGACTAGAAGGAGAATTTCAGACCATTTTAAATGAGTTTCCATGCACAATTTGCCAATCATAGTTTCAAGATCTCTTATTCATTCTCTTAACTTAGCATAAGCTCAGGGGATGATACAGTACATGGAATTTGGGAGTGATCCCCAAACAAGAATATATCTGAGACAAAACTGAATCAGTAAAATGAGTTCCCCTGTCTGTTCAGGCAGGCTAAAATGAGGAATAATCTCTTTTAAAAAGCACTTTGGTTTCCGGTTAAGATGGTGGCAGAGTAAGGAGCAGCTGCTCAATCTCTCCTAAATGAAGCATACAGAACTCCATAAGGGGACATAAAAATGAATCCAGACGAATGAAGGGACCCCACAACAGGGCGCAGCATTGCAGGTACACGGAATCAGGGCATTTCCACACTATAATGGGGTGAAACAGCTCTCACTAAAACTCTAGAGGAAGAAGCCCCTCCCCCACCCCCCACATCATGCTCAGCGCCAAGGCCAGCCCACAAGAGTGAAAGCAGATTTGGGGCACCAATTAAGTCACTGGCAGCTCCAGGGCTTGTTCCTGAGAGAAGCAAGACTTAGGACCCCAAGAGGCTAAAGAACACTCATGGACTTTCCTGAATCCCTGCTAGGGTGAAGGCATTGCCCTAGGCGAGGACAAGGATCTCGAGCTCAGGCTTGGACCTCGAGTGGGGACCCTATGCAGACAGGAGTGTGGCTGTGGAAGCAGCCCCTGAGAATACTGAAAGAGCCTTGGGCAGAGGGGTAGACCAGGAACAATCAGGAGGCTCAACCCTGAGAACAACGAGACCTGAGATCTCGGGATCCTAGAAAGCTCAGACAGACCCTGAGTGTGAAGACAAAGCTGTGAAGGCGCTGGGCTAACAACAATGGCAAGCCAAAATCGGGAACCCCAGAAGAGAAAGATTATCAAGAAGAACTCTGTAACACTTGATAACTTTTACACAGAGAAAATACAGACAACAGAGGAGAACAAACAAGAGATCATATCCAAACCTTCCCAAAATAATGAAAACTGGTCACAAGCTATTGAAGACTTCAAATCTGAGATAATGAGAAAGATGGAAGAGATCTGGCATGAAAATAACGGTTTAAAAGGCAGAATTTCACAATTGGAAAGTTAGGCTCAGAAATCAAATGAACTGATGAGCAAATTGAACACCAGAAATGACCAGATTGAAAAGGAAAACCAAAAGATTATAACCGAAAACCAGTCCCTAAAGGCTAGAATTGAGCAATTAGAACCCAATAATCTCTCAAGACAGCAAGAACAAATAAAACAAAGTCAAAAGACTAATAAAATAGAAGGAAACATAAAATATCTCAATGAGAAAGTGACAGACCAAGAAAATAGGTCTAGAAGAGACAATTTGAGAATCATTGGTCTTCCTAAAAAAGCAGAAATTAATGGAAACTTGGACTCCATACTAAAAGAAATTATTCGGCAAAATTGGCCTGAAGTTCTACAAGAGGGCAATATAGACATTGAAAGGATCCATAGATCACCCTCTACACTAGACCCAGAAAGGACAACACACAGGAATATAATAGCCAAATTCAAGAGCTTCCAAGTAAAAGAAAAAATCATACAAGAAGCCCAAAAGAGACAATTCAAATATCAAGGAGCACCAATCAGGATCACACAGGATCTGGCAGCCTCCACACTAAAAGACCGCAAGGCTTGGAATATGATATTCAGAAAGACAAGAGAGCTGGGCCTTCAACCACGGATCAACTACCCATCAAAACTGACTATATGCTTCCAGGGGAAAGTATGGGCATTCAACAAAATTGAAGATTTCCAAGTATTTGCACAGAACAGACCAGGACTAAATGGAAAATTTGATATCCAACCACAAAAATCAAGAGAAACATGAAAAGGTAAATAAGAAACAGAAGGGAACGAAAGAAAACTCATAAAGAAAGAAAATTCATAAATAATGAATTTTTTAAATTTGCCTCTTTAAGTGCTTCAATAAGATCTAATTATCTGTATTCCTATGTGGAGAAATGCTATGTATAATTCTCTGTAGTGAACTCTATTCACTATTATAGCATTCACTATTATAGCAATCAGAAGAATAATTCATAGGGAGAGGGTGGAATACTAAATGGTCTAAGATGACATGGGGGGAGTGAGAAAGAGGGGGGTGAATAGTAGGGGACACCAAGAGAAACTTGAGTGAATAAGAAAAATAGGATATTCTATTACACACAAAGAGGGCATGGGAAGGGGAGGGGACAAATTCTAGTATAAGAAGGAGAGGAAAAGAGCATTAAGAGGTAATATTTAAACCTTACTCTCAGTGTAATCAACCCAGAGAGGGAAGAGTAGCTACATTATCCATTGGGATATAAAACTCTATCTAACCCTACTGAGAAAGTCAGAAGGAATAAACCAAGGGGAGCAGGGGAGTGGGGAGGTCAAAAAAGGGAGGGGAGAAAAAGGGGGAGAGAACTCATTAGGCCTTTAAAAATAAAAAGAGGGGAATAACAAGGGAGGGATAGAAAGGGAAGTTAATCAAAGGAGGGGATAAGGGATACCAGTTCAAAGCAAACCACTGGTTTGAAAGAAAATAGTGTAAGAAGAAGAGATGGGACTAGGGAAGGATACAAAAATGTCAGCGAATGCACAACTGATAATTATAACTCTGAATGTGAATGGGATGAACTCGCTCATAAAACGGAAGCAAATAGCAGAGTAGATTAGAAACCAAAATCCTACCATATGTTGTCTACAAGAAACATATATGAAGCGGGGAGACATACACAAGTTTAAGATTAAGGGCTTGAGCAAAATCTTTTGGGCATCAAATGAGAAAAAGAAGGCAGGAGTGGCTATTATGATTTCTGACAAAGCCAAAGTAAAAATAGATATGAGTAAAAAAGACAGGGAAGATCATTACATCCTGATTAAAGGCAGTATAAACAATGAAGGAATAACACTGCTCAATATGTATGCACCAAGTGGTATAGCATCCAAATTCATAAAGGAGAAACTGGCGGAGTTCAAGAAGGAAATAGATAGGGTTATGATTAGATTAGATTAGCTGGTTATTATGTATTGATTAGGATGTACCTAGCAGGAAGGAGCTGGAGCTGGGAATTCCAGGTTGGAATGAAGGAGGAGGAAGTCTGTCTGTGCCCTGAGTGTGGACTCCATTAGTGGTGGGCAAAACTGTTGCCAGCCTGGGAGACCTCAGAGCAAAGGACACCCTTCTTCTTGATTTCCCCTGGGATCCTGTGTGGTGTGGCATCTAAGAAAAGGACAAATCTACAGAGCCAAGAGAGGAGGAGAAATTTGAAAACTGGAGGACAGTGCTTCAAGCAGAACCCTCTCTACCTGGTACCTGAGATCATCTTAACTCCTGGCATCCAGAGATCATCAGTGGATTTCAGTGAGAATCCCAAAGCCACTAAGTCCTAGCTGCACTCAAACCTGGCAGGTTCCAAGTTTGAGGCACAAACCCAGAGTCTCCATTGGACCCTGTTAGTTTAGGTCACTTAGATAAGAGTAGAATAAGTCCTCCCATTGCCCTGTGGTTTTATTCTTTAGATTTTAAGTATAGAAATCCTTTCCCACCTTTTAGTCTAACATAATTAAAGTTGTTAAGTCCCTTTTACCTTGTTAGCCTGTTACTATACTCTGGTCTAGTGGAAGCTGGGTGACAGTTAAGATCAACTGCCATTCCTGTGGAAATCCAGTAAATGCTGGTCTCTTCACCCTGGTCCAGTCTCTCATAAATCCTAGAGTGTGTTCCCACAAACCACTTAATTTATTGTAATATCCCTGGTGACCCCATTACCTTACTTATATTTTCCTACAATAGTAAAACCATAATAGTGGGAGATCTAAATACTCCTCTTTCATATCTAGATAAATCAAACCAAAAAATAAATAAGAAAGAGGTAAGAGAGGTGAATGAAGTCCTAGAAAAATTAGATTTAATTAACATGTGGAGAAAAATAAATAGGGACAAAAAGGAATACACCTTCTTTTCAGCTGCATGTGGTACATTTACAAAGATTGACCATGTAATAGGGCATAGAAACATTGCAAACAAATGCAAAAGAGCAGATATAATAAATGTAACCTTCTCAGATCATAATGCAATAAAAATAATAATTTGTAAGGGCACCTGGACAGGCAAATCAAAAACCAATTGGAAATTAAACAATAAGATTCTCCAAAACCAATTAGTCAAAGAAGAAATCATAGAAACAATCAACAATTTCATTGAAGAGAGTGACAATGATGAGACATCCTACCAAACTCTGTGGGATGCAGCTAAGGCAGTACTCAGGGGAAAATTTATATCCTTGAGTGCATATATTAACAAATTAAGGAGGGCAGAGATTAATGAATTGGGCATGCAACTCAAAAAACTAGAAAGAGAGCAAATTAAAAATCCACAGATGAAAACTAAATTAGAAATACTAAAAATTAAAGGAGAAATTAATAAAATCGAAAGTAAAAGAACTATTGAATTAATAAATAAGACCAGAAGCTGGTATTTTGAAAAAAACCAGATAAAATAGACAAAGTACTCTTCAATCTAATAAAAAAAAGGAAAGAAGAAAACCAAATTGACAGTATCAATGATGAAAAGGGAGACCTCACCTCTAATGAAGGGGAAATTAAGGCAATCATTAAAAATTATTTTCCCAATTATATGGCGACAAATATAACAATTTAGGAGATAGGGATGAATATTTACAAAAATATAAATTGCCTAGATCATCAGCATTTCTATACATTTCCAACACATGAGAACAGCAAAAGGTAGAAAGAGAAACACCATTTAAAATCACACTAGACAATATAAAATACTCTGAATCTATCTAACAAAACAAACACAGCAATTATATGAAAACAACTACAAAACACTTCTAAACAAATAAAACTTGATCTCAACAACTGGAAAGCCATTGATTGCTCATGGGTAGGACGAGCTAACATAATAAAAATGACCATTCTACCCAAATTAATTTGCCTATTTAGCGCCATACCTATCAAAATACCAAAAAACTTCTTTACTGAATTAGGAAAAACTATAATAAATTTCATTTGGAATAACAAAAGATCAAAAATATCAAGAGAAATAATGAAGAAAAATGTGAAGGAAGGTGGCCTAGCAGTACCAGAGATTAAACTATACTATAAAGCAGCAGTCATCAAAACAATATGGTACTGGCTAAGAGACAGAAGGGAGGATCAGTGGAATAGACTTGGGGTTAATGACATCAGCAAGACAGTGTATGATAAACCCAAAGAGCCCAACTTTGGGGACATGAATCCACTATTTGACAAAAACTGTTGGGAAATTTGGAAAACAATATGGGAGAGATTATGTTTAGATCAACACACCACACCCTACACCAAAATAAATTCAGAATGAGTGAATGACTTGAATATAAAGAGGGAAACTATAAATAAGTTAAGTGAACAGAGAATAGTATACTTGTCAGATCTGTGGGAAAGTAAAGATTTTAAAACCAAGCAAGAGTTAGAGAAAATTACAAAATGTAAATTAAATGGTTTTGATTATATTAAGCTAAAAAGCTTTTGTACAAACAAAAGCAATGCAGTGAAAATCAAAAGGGAAACAACAAATTGGGAAAAAATCTTTATAACGAAAAACTCTGACAGGGGTCTAATCATTCAAATATACAAGGAGTTAAAGCAATTGTATAAAAAATGAAGCCATTCCCCAATTGACAAATGGGCAAGAGACATGAATAGGCAATTTTCAGGTAAAGAAATCAAAAGTATCAATAAGCACATGAGAAAGTGTTCTAAATCTCTAATAATTAGAGAAATGCAAATCAAAACAACTCTGAGGTATCACCTCACACCTAGCAGATTGCCTAAAATGAAAGAAGGGGAGAGTAATGAATGCTGGAGGGGATGTGGCAAAACTGGTACATTGATGCATTGCTGGTGGAGTTGTGAACTGATTCAACCATTCTGGTTGGCAATTTGGAACAGTGCCCAAACGGCTATAAAAGAATGCCTGCCCTTTGATCCAGCCATACCATTGCTGGGTTTGTACCCCAAAGAGATCATAGATAAACAGACTTGTACGAAAATATTCACAGCTGCGCTTTTTGTGGTGGCAACAAATTGGAAAAGGAGGGTATGTCCTTCATTTGGGGAATGGCTGAACAAACTGTGGTATATGTGGGTGATAGAATACTATTGTGCTAAAAGGAATAATAAACTGGAGGAGTTCCAGGCGAACTGGAGAGACCTCCAGGAAGTGATGCAGAGCGAAAGGAGCAGAGCCAGAAGAACATTGTACACAGAGACTGATATACTGTGGTAAAATTGAATGTAATGGACCTCTGTACCAGCAGCAATACAATGACCCAGGACAATTCTGAGGGATTTATGGTAAAGAACGCTACCCACATTCAGAGGAAGAACTGCAGGAGAGGAAACATATAGGAAAAGCAACTGCTTGAACACATGGGTCAGGGTGGACATGATTGGGGATGTGGACTCAAAACTACCACACCAATGCAACCACCAACAATTTGGAAATAGGTCTTGATCAAGGACACATGACAAAACCAGTGGAAATGTGCATCGGCCATGGGTGGGGGGAGTGTGGGGGGTGAAGGGGAAAGTAGGAGCATGAATCATGTAACCATGTTAAAATTATTATTAATAAATGTTTAAATTTAAAAAAAATAAAGTTCAACAAAAATAAAAGTAGCTGTGAGGGAATTTCAAAGGATATATCAGGTTTTTTAGAAAGGTAAAGTTAGTTATTACTAATGATACTTTATAACTAGTCCTTAAATATGTAAGTATAGTATATCTTTTGTTTGTGTAAATAAACTTTGTATAAACTACAAAAAAAATATTTTTGTGCAGGTAGGTCTTTTCCCCTTATCTTTGATCTCTTTGGGATACAGATTCAAAAGGGGTATTGCTGGATCAAAGGGTATGCATAGTTTTATGCTCCTTTGGTCCTGGTTCCATATTGCTCTCCAAAATGGCTATATCAGTTCATAGTTCCACCAACAATGTATTAGTGTTCCAATTTTCCCAAATCCCCTCCAACACTTCTTTTTCTTTTTGGTCCTGTTAGCCTATCTGGTAGGTGTGAGATGGTATCTCAGAGGGGTATTAATTTGCATTTGTCTAATCAATAATGATCATAAACAAACAGACTTGTACAAAAATATTTATAGCTGTGCTTTTTGTGGTGGCAAAGAACTGGAAAAGGAGGGTATGATCTTCAATTGGGGAATGGCTGAACAAATTGTGGTTTATGCTGGTGATGGAATACTATTGTGCTAAAAGGAATAATAAACTGGAGGAATTCCAGGTGAACTGGAGAGACCTCCGGGAACTGATGCAGAGCGAAAGGAGCAGAGCCAGAAGAACATTGTACACAGAGACTGATATACTGTAGTAAAATCGAATGTAAGGGACTTCTGTACCAGCAGCAATGCAATGACCCAGGACAATTCTGTGGGATTTATGGTAAAGAACGCTACCCACATTCAGAGGAAGAACTGTAGGAGAGGAAACGTAAGAAAAACAACTGCTTGAACGTATGGGATGAGGTGGACATGATTAGGGATGTGGACTCGAAACTACCACACCAATGCAACTATCAACAATTTGGAAATAGGTTTTCATCAATGACACATGTTAAAACCAGTGGAAATGTGCGTCGGCCATGGGTGGGGGGAGAGCGGGGGGTGAAGGGGAAAGTAGGAGCATGAATCATGTAACCATGTTAAAAATGAATATTAATAAACGTTTAAAAATTTAAAATAAAAAGCACCTTGGCAACAAAAGCCAGTGTGGCCCAGATGGTAGGAAATGCTTCCTGCCATCTGGTCAATTGATACAGTATGACTAGAAAAAATGTATACTATCCTGTCTTTGGCATAATGGTAAAATCAATTTGTAGGTGTTCAAAAGGTGTGTAAGCCAGAGCATGCCCACCAAAAGATTTACCATGAAAGTCATGCTGATTATATGCTTGGCAAGTGTGGCAGGCTGCACATACTTTAGAGGCTATAGTAGTTACACCAAGGGCTATCCATACTCTTTTAACAGAGTCTACAGTGCTCTGGGTGCCAGAGTGACCATTTTTGTGAATAGATAAGCATATTTGGTGATAAAAACTTCTAGAGAGTAAGGATCTTCCTTCAGATGACACATACTCCATTTATCCATTTTGCTTTAAATTTTTGCTTCCACTTTTCTAATTCCTTTTCATTATAAGAAAGAGTTAAATTTAAGTCATTACTAGTTGCCAATGTTAAAAATAATTCAGGCCCTTCTAAGACAGTGAGTTTCACTGCAGTATCTGCCTGGTGGTTTCCTCTAGAGACAGAGTCAGTTCCACCTGTATAGGCAGAGCAATGAACCACAGCTAAGGCTTCAGAGAGGTAGAGAGCAGAAAGCACTTTAATGATTCCTGCATTTGTGATACATTTTTCTGGCTGAGGTTAAAAATCTACTTTGACACCATAGTATACCCACTGCATGACATATTCCAAATGCATATCTAGAGTCTGTATAAATTGTTGCCTTCTTATCTTTGGCAATTATACAGGCATGTTTTAGAGCTGTCAATTCTGTACCATGAACACTTATATTTGAGAGCAGTGAAGCTGACCACACAGTGGTGAATTCTGTGACTACAGCAGCTCCAATGTAGCATATGCCATCTCTCATGAAAGAAGAACCATCAGTGAATAAGACTAAGTCTTATTCCTACAAAGGAAGTGGGAGGTGTCAGGGGAAGTTGTAGCAGGAAGCCCTGGGAGACTAAGTCTCCCAAGACTTAGAGTAATTCTAAATGACACACAGCTATATCTCTAAGACATGGTGGTGCTCCTGAAGCTACTGAGTCCAGCTGGACCCAATAATAAGCAACTGAGTGCTTAGCAGGTCCTAAAATTTGAGCCATCACACTTAAAGAGGGGCATCTGGGTAGCTCAGTAGATTGAGAGCCAGGCCTAGAGAGAGGACATCCTAGGTTCAATTCTGACCTCAGACACTCCCAGCTGTGTGACCCTGGGCAGGTCACTTAACCCCCTTTGCCCACCCTTACCACTCTTCTGCCTTGGAGCCAATACTGACTCCAAGACAGGAGGTAAGGGTTTTTTAAAAATAAATAAATAAATAAAACACCTGAAGCTACTTCTCTCTGTTCATGTATATACAAAGTAAATGGCTTTTTGTAATCTGGAATACATAAAGCAGGGATAGACAGGATAGCCTGTTTTAATTTTGAAAGAACTGATAGGTGTTCTGCCTCTAATTTAAGCAGTTCAGAGACTGATTTTTTTGTCAGAGCTATAAGGGGCTTGGTGATTTCTCCATAGCAAGGGATCCACTGCCTACAAAATCCTGTTCCTCCTAAAATTGCCCTCAATTGTTTCTTAGTGGAGGGGGCACTCAGTTTCTGAGTATCTTCCATGAACATAGGGGAAATGGAGCAGACTCCAGAAGTTAAAATGAACCCTAAATATTCCACTTTGAGGAGACATCACTGAACCTTTACCTTAGAGATCTTGTGGTCCCTCTTATGTAGCTCTAAAAGGAGATATTTACTATCTTCCTGGATTACTGTGGCATTTGGTGAGGCCAAAATTTAAAATTTTAAAGACACAAACTGCTACTCTCCACAATTCTTCAAAGTCCATATTAGCCCAATTTGGGCAGTGTTATAAAAATAAATAGAGATGTTGTTGATAGAGAGGGAAAGGAGTAAGCCTAAACTGGACACTACCACTGGTAATTGTGTGACAACAGTGATAGCCCAGATAGGTGGCTAGGGCAAGATCAACTGAGGCTTGCCCTAGTTAGATGATATGACACCTCCCTCCTTTATAACAGTGCCCAGGCAGGATCCTTCAGGTCAATAGATGATATCCCTTCAGGTCCTACCTGGGGTTGATTGATAGTGTATAAGGGCTCTATTAGCTTGGTAACGGTTTGTCTCTGGTTGCGTATCTCTCTTCCCAGAGAAGCTATAAATAACCACTTTAGGAAGGTACTTAAAAGGCTTTGACTGTATTTAACAAAGATGGGGTATTGGGATTGGATAGAGGGACTGGGAAACCCTATCTACTTGGATGATGATAAACCCTCAGATCTATAGGCAAGTATTGAGTCAGGATGGTTAGCTCCTCTGGTCCAGCTTGGCCACAGCCAAACCAGAGTAGGCAAACTGCTACTTGATGTTTCAGCTACTTCTTCGCTAGATGATATGCCTAAACAGTCTTTAGGATATACACTCCTTTTCACCCTCTTCTTCTCCTGCCCACTTACCGGATCCCTTCCAGGCCCTGGGAAACCTAGATAACTATAGATGATTGATTTTCCTAATATCTAAGGGCAGTAGAATCAGAAGAATGATGGTCTGGGTACAGGTTGATAATGTTATCAGGAACAAGACAGGAGGATCTTGCAAGGTTGAGCCCAGCAAGTCTCAATACCAAAAGACCAGGATCCACAGATCTCCAGTCCAAGGGCAGGAAAGGAACCCTCCTCCAGGGCTGCCAGGGAATTTATACCACCCCAGGCTAACCGCTCTCTCCCCTGTCCTCATGGCCCTCTGGGAACATTCCAATATCCAGAGGACCCACCTGTCAATCAACAGTGTGGATTCCTGGCTCCCAGGGTTTCAATATAACAGCAGTTAATCCTAAAATAGTCTCTGATTACTTTACAATAGTTGTTTACAAACTACCTACTTATTTGCCTGACATCCCTTTCTCTGGAATATCTAATTCCCAGCTCAATAAGTCTATGCACAAACTGGGAGGAATTTTCCTCAGATTTTTGCTTCAGACTCTCAAACTTCATCCATATACCAGACCTATCAGAACAAGCTCTCATTGCTGTTAGTAATGCTTCTCTAGCCTGGCATAATTTTAAGTAGTCTTGCTGGAACCAATGAATTGCTCTCATTCCTTGGGTCTGGTTAAGAAGAGAGATGATTTTTTTTATCTTTCTGTCAAAAAAGCTTGAAGCAAATTTTTTTATGTCTACCCATATAGGATCATAAGTCCTATAAATGCTTTCAAGCTTTTTAATGGCTACAATAGGCTCATCTTCAAAGGAAGGACTATTTTGCTTGACTCTCTCAATATCTTGGGGTGGGTAAAGGGTGTATGGTGCCTGAGGGTTACTAAATCTCCTCCTTTATTACAAGTGGGTACTTCCCTTAAGGAGAATAGGCCTTTATCTGAATTATTTGTGATTTCTGCCTCTTGGCTGGATATTTGGGTTGCTATGGAGTAGGTAAAGGGAGGGGGAAGATTAAATGAGTTAAAAGGGAGGTGTTTGTCTGGGGAGGGGGTCAGGGTGAGAGGAATAGGGGTGAAGATAGGGGCAGGTGAAGGGGCAAAGGAGGGCATGGGTCAGGTAGAGGAGGGAGGGACTCGGACAGGAGTAAAAGAGGAAGAATCAGGGCAAAGGGAGATCTGGCAGGGGTGGAAGTGTGGAGAGGAATAGATGGGGGTTAACTGGGGAGAAGGGGCAGGGGCAGAGGAGACAGATGGAGAAGTAGAGCAAGGGGGGAAGAGAGTGGGCTTTCAAAAGCTGAACAATATGAGATAGGAAGTAATCCACTTGAGGCATAGGTTTGGTAAGTTTAGATGGAGAGGAATCATCCATCTGAATCTTGAGATTACTCAAGTGTTTCTTAATGTTGTCTATTTGAGTCTGTAGGTTAATCAAGGCAACCTTCTGTTGATTTTTCTTAAGAAGAAATAGATAAAGTATAAAATAATCTATGAGTAATAGCCAACCCAGGAACAGTGCTAAACAAAGTCATTCTGAAATTGTGATCTGTTAAAGTTCTCTGGGAACAAAAACTGTTTCAAATGGAGAGGAAACTGTTCCCTTGTTTTCTGCACCACAATTGTAAACAGTGTGATAATGAGATTAAATCTATACTACCCATCTTTAGATTTAATCACCAAAGGTGAAAACATTTCCATTTTTGAGTGGTCTGTAACCCACGTGTGCTAGAGTAACAAATCAGAATTTACTGACTGCCTCCTGGGCAGTCCTAAGAAAAGCATCTGTTGTGATTGGACATGTAAACTAAGAGAAGGCAGCAGGAAGTGACGCAAAAAAGGCCCCTTTAAAAAGAGACCTCAGTCAGCTGGGCTTGGTCTTCTGGTTTGTGAATGGGACCTGAAGGAGCTCTGCTGATTCTTGACCAGGGCATTCCACATGGTGAGTGTAAAGACTGAATCTTCCTGAACTTCTCTTAAGGAACTTTTCTTTTAATAGAGACTTTGTGACTGAGGCTTTTGCTTCATTCACCTCTGAGGCCCTCCAAGTTTCTGGCCTTGGGTTAATTAGATCTACCTGGATTAACTAAGGGATCAGAGCAAATTTCCTACTGTGTTAGATTCTTATTTCCCTATTTCTTCTTCCTCTTCTCATTTGTAAATAAATTTCCATAAAAGTCATTTTAATTTAAGGTTACTATTTAATTGGGGATTGATAATTGTTCAATCCCCTGGCAACCTAACCTTTTAATATATTTAACCCAAACCCCTTTTCCTCATTACAACAGCTTACTTAGACATGCCCTTCTTAAGTAGTTTTAAAATGGAGGGCAGTCAAAAGACTTTACTAAAGGCTAAGTTAGTGAGGGAAAATAAAAGCTTACTATTCTAGGCACAAAGAAACATACTTCCTTGAAGGTAAAAACTCCTCAGAGCTGCTTAGGTGAGCTGATCAAGGAGAGCAAAAGGGTTTTATGTGTGTAGAATGCAGGCTTAAGAGGTTACAAAAGCTTCCCAGGGTGAGTTTAAAATTGGGTTGGAAGCAAGTTGGGTTTGAGGTTGGGCAGAGTGGAGGGGGCTGCCCTTGTTGTGGTAGCTTCCCACATTGTGCTATTTGCACAGTGGTCTAAGAGTTGCCTCAGCTCCAAGCTGGAAGTACAAGTGGCTAGCACACACTTGAGACCCATATGGTGTGTGTGTGGGGTTGGCCATTCTAGGAGACAGGGGTCCAGCTACTCAGCTATACACAGTCATCCCAAGGTGATTAGCTTTTCACTTTGCACAGAGGAAACTCAGAGAATCAGCAGTGCTCAGGGACCATAGGAGGGAAGCTGGTGCAGTGTTCCCAGGGTGGACTCCTGTAGCTCATGGTGGGATGCAGCGGGAAGTGGCTTATTTATTTTGGCCTGCAGAAGGTTGGGGCATCAAAAGCTGCAGGAGAGAAATGTGGCTTTTTAAAAAAAATTATCTACTCCCTATTTTTTACTCAAATGCTTTCTTAAAAAAATTGACAGTTCTTTTTTCAATTTTGCTAGTTGCCAAAAATGTAAGATTTAAATTAATATTAATAACTCCAAGTATTAATTTTATAAAATTTATTAATAATCACTTGACGTAGAAGAAATTTTAAAAAAGAAATAGAAGTTCAAAACCTAAATTTCTAACTAAAGTATAAATTCTCCTGTCTGGCTGAAAGCCAGCTTCAGCAGCTATGTTCAGAGAAAGAGAGAGAGAGGAGGTGTCACACCAAAACATTATCCTATGTACATAAACATATAGTGTTCACACTCAGTGTGAGCACCCAAATGGGATGCTGAGTAAGAGAATTCTGGGGAGCAAATTCTATCAACATAGTAAGAGGACATGCACAAAAGTCATGAAATGAAGCACTATGTAGTGAATAAAAAAGGCCTCGAATTTAGGCATTCATGTCCCTTCTCTGGTGTAAACTAGCTTTGTGATATTAAGTAACAAACTCTTGCTGTCACATGTACCTATATAAAATTATAAATAGAAAAAAATTGTTGATATAGATTGGTAGTGTTAGTGTCTTCATCAACAGTTCCCCACGTCAATGAAATCACATATCTGCAAATAGTAGTTTTAATAGGAGTGTAGCAGTATAATAATAGTAGTAATATAACAAGAAAATTAAAATGTGTTTCTGAATGGCATGTAATCTGTATTTGTGGGAAAAATCAGTAATAACCAGGAATGACATAATAGATGCATTCAAGTGAACATCACTATGAAGCCAGTTACAAACAAGGAGACATTATTCTTTTAGAAGCAAACATTATGATACTTATTTTTTAAAATCAGTCACATTATTTTAT
Source organism: Gracilinanus agilis (assembly GCF_016433145.1). Taxonomy (NCBI): domain Eukaryota; kingdom Metazoa; phylum Chordata; class Mammalia; order Didelphimorphia; family Didelphidae; genus Gracilinanus; species Gracilinanus agilis. The sequence continues at coordinate 190,456,678 of NC_058134.1, forward strand.
TTTTCCACAGAAATTGTTTTTTTCTTAGTTTAGATGCAAGAATACAGAAACAATTTAAAGAGGAGAGCAAATTACTGAGAATATTGTTATAAAGGACTATAGCTAAGAAATGATTATTGCTTTGATAATTTTATGGATCTCTGATCTCTGATGTGAGTAGTCTATTAAATTTTCTCATAAACATAGTAATAATATACATTACATATAGATTTTTAAAATCCAATATGGAATACAATAAAGCACATATAATACCAAAAACATTCTGAATATTATTCTGGTTTTTTTTTTTTGTGATGCTGATTTCACTTCAGGATTTTATGTCTCAGGGCTATCATTTTAAGCATCAAATATAATTTCACTGGTTCCATTGGGACCTCAATAGAAATTTCTAGATAACAGAATGCCAAATAAACTAAGTTTTACTACATTTAAATTAAGAATGTTGTTGTAAATATCCTCCATTAATGTCCTATTCTAGTACCTCCTCATACCATGAAGATCATCCTGGATTTTTGAGGAGCTTGCCAACAGAAGATAATGTTGACAGGTTATACTGCTCTAGAAATGCTTCCAGGACAGACCTATCAATGGACTTTATATCTATCATTCAAGGATTGGTCTAGCTAAATCTGAAGTGGTTCATCCAAATATTGGATAGAAGATGATGAATTTTTTAGCACAGCAATTTGCAAAGACATTTTATAATTTATGGAGGGGCTAAAATCTGTGTAGCTGGAGGATGTGTCTATGCAAATGACTATACAACCTTAAAGTAGTGGAGTAAGTTGGAAAAATAAAATTGATATCAACGTGACACGTGTATAGTCAAAGTGAAAGCCATATGAATTTTTGATAGCTAACACAGATTTTGTTATTCCATCTAGTGTTCATTTTTCTCCAAAATGAGTTTGCCCATCTTCCCATTTTGCCCATATTCCCATTTAGTCTGAATCTCTATTTTCTTAATAATACCAGCAGATTAAGCTAGTTACTCTAAAACTATTTCTTTTGAATGATTTTAATGTCTACACTTGGTACAATAGCCTTTCATTCTTAAATTGTAAAATACATATTTCCTTTTCATCATAAGTTATAGTCAGTTAATAATTCTTCTTTTCTGATCATTGTCAAGCCCTTGTTTTCTTTGAAAAAGGTCTTTTATTGTCTCCCTTTCCTTTCAGATTTTCTTTCTAACTAACATGGTAGCCATAAATAAAGTTAAATGAAAGAAAACATGAAGAATGATAGAACTGGAAATGTCTTTTATTAGAATATAATAGAGGGAATAAGAGATCTTGCAAGGCTTTGGGTATGCAAGGACTTTGTAGGCAGCTTGGCACATGCATGAAACTGTATGGGTTCCCATTCTGGAATGGGAGGAATGCTTAAGCAGGGACATTCAGATTCCAAGGGGATCCATTGATCTCTGGACACAAAGAAGTACAGAGGCTTACTTCCTGTGGTCATCTTGGGATTGAGCAACAGGAGGAAGCTGAGGTTCCTGACAGAGCTTGGAGGTTCCTGATTCAAGAGACCTTCTCTGATCCTGAAACCTGTGACCCCAGTTCCCATCTCGATCATCTGTTGTGTGTGAGCTGCCAAGACCCAAACTATCTATCCTAAAACCAAGCCAGACCAGCTGTGCTTGGGTCTTTGGGCCTCTAGTGACCAACTGCACTATGTTCCTTTTTTATTGTGGACCAGCTAGTCAGGAGTAGCCAGCTAGATATATGTTAGTTAGAGAGAGAGAGAATAGCCAGTTAGATATATTTTAGTTAGAGAGAGAATAGCCAGCTAGATATATTTTAAGTAGAGAGAGAGAATAGCCAGCTAGATATATTTTAGTTAGAAAGAGAATAGCCAGCTAGATATATTTTAAGTAGATAGAGAGAGAAAGAATAGCTAGCTAGATATATTTTAGTTAGAGAGAGAGAAAATAGCCAGCTAGATATATTTTAAGTAGATAGAGAGAGAGAATAGCCAGCTAGATATATTTTAAGTAGACAGAGAGAGAGAATAGCCAGCTAGATATATTTTAGGTAGAGAATTATAACTCTGAATGAGAAGGGGATGAACTCGCCTATAAAACAGAAGCAAATAGCAGAGTCGATTAGAAACCAAAAGCCTACCCTCTGTTGTCTACAAGAAACACATATGAGGCGGGTGGACATACACTAGTTTAAGGTTCAGGGCTGGAGAAAATCTTTTGGGTTTCAACTGAGAAAAAGAAGGCAGGAGTGGAGATCATGATTTCGGACAAAGCCAAAGTAAAAATAAATATGATTAAAAAAGGCAGGGAAGGTTATTACATCCTGATAAAAGGCAGTATAGACAATAAGGAAATAACAGTGCTCAATATGTATGCACCAAATGGCATAGCATCCAAATTCGTAAAGGAGAAACTGGCAGAGCTCAAGAAGGAAATAGATAGTAAAATTATACTAGTGGGAGATCTAAATATTCCTCTTTCAAATATAGATAAATCAAACCAAAAAATAAATAAGAAAGAGATGAGAGGTGAATGAAATCCTAGAAAAATTAGAGTTAATATATATGTGGAGAAAAATAAATAGGGACAAAAAAGGATACACCTTCTTTTCAGCTGCACATAGTACATTCACAAAGACTGACCATGTAATAGGGAATAGAAATGTTGCAAAGAAATGCAAAAGAGCAGAAATAATAAATGTAACCTTTTCATATCATAACACAATAAAAATAATAACTAGGAAGAAGGGCACATGGACAGGCAAATCAAAAACTAATTGGAAATTAAATGATATAATTCTCCAAAACCAGTTAGTTAAAGAAGAAATCATAGAAACAATCAATAATTTCATTGAAGAGAATGACAATGCTGAGACATCCTACCAAACTCTGTGGGATGCAGCTAAGACAGTACTCAGGGAGAAATTTATATCCTTGAGTGTATGTATTAACAAATTAGAGAGGGCAAAGATCAATGAACTGGGCATACAAATTAAAAAAACTAGAAAGGGAACAAATTAAAAATCCCTAGCTAAAGTCTAAATTAGAGATTATAAAAATTAAAGGAGAAATCAATAAAATCTAAAATAAAAGCACTATTCAATTAATAAATAAGTCTAGAAACTAGTACTTTGAAAAAACAAACAAAATTGACAAAGTACTGGTCAATCTAATTTAAAAAAAGGAAAGAAGAAAACCGAATCATCAGTATCAAAGATGGAAAGGGAGACCTCACCTCTAATGAAGAAGAAATCAAGGTAATCATTAAAAATTATTTTGCCCAATTACATGGCAATAAATATAGCAACTTAGGTGAGATTTATGAATATTTAAAAAATATAAATTGCATAGAGTAACAGTAGAAGAAATAGATTACTTAAATAATCCCATATCAGAAAAAGAAGTTGAACAAGTCATCAAAGAACTCCCTAAGAAAATATCCCCAGGAACAGATGGATACACAAGTGAATTCTATCAAACCTTCAAAGAACAACTAATTCCAATACTATACAAACTATTTTGACATAAGAAGCAAAGAAGGAGTTCTACCAAACTCCATTTATGATACAAATATGGTACTGATCCCAAAGCAAGGGAGATCAAAAATAGAGAATTAAAATTACAGACTAATATCCTTAATGAACATAGATGCAAAAATCTTAAACAGAATACTAACAAAAAGACTCCGGCAAGTGATCATGAGGATTATTTATTATGATCAGATAGGATTTATACCAGGAATGCAAGGATGGTTCAACATCAGGAAAACCATTCAAATAATTGACCATATCAACAAACAAACCAACAAAAACCATAGGATTATCTCAATAGATGCTGAAAAAGCCTGTGACAAGATAAAACAGCCATTCCTATTGAAAACACTAGAACGTATAGGAATAAAAGGACCTTTCCTAAAAATAATGAATAAACAGTATATATTTAAAACCATGAACAAGCATCATATGCAATGGGGATAAATTAGAAGCCTTCCCAATAAGATCAGGAGTGAAACAAGGTTGCCCATTAATACCTCTATTATTTAACATTGTACTAGAAACACTAGCAGTAGCAATTAGAGAAGAAAAAGAAATTGAAGGTATTAAAATAGGCAAAGAGGAAACTAAGTTATCAGTCTTTGCAGATGATATGATGGTCTACTTAAAAATCTTAGAGAATCAACTAAAAAGCTAGTAGAAATAATCAACAACTTTAGCAAAGTTGCAGGATACAAAATAAATGCACATAAATCATCAGCATTTCTATATATTTCTAACACATCACAGCGGCAAGAGTTAGAAAGAGAAATACCATTTAAAATCACCCTAGAAAATATAAAATATTTAGGAATCTATCTACCAAAACAAACAAAGGAATTCTATGAACACAACTACAAAACACTTTTCAAATACTTAAAACTAGATCTAAACAATTGGAAAAACATTGACTGTTCGTGGGTAGGATGAGTTAACATAATAAATATGCCCACTCTACCCAAATTAATTAATTTATTTAGTGCCATACCTATCAAACTACCAAAAAACTTTTTCACTGAATTAGAAAAAAACTATAACAAAGTTCATTTGCAAGAACAAAACATCAAGAATATCAAGGGAAATAATGAAAAAAAACTTGGAAGAAGGTGGCCTAGCAGTACCAGATATTAAACTATAGTATAAAGCAGCTGTCATCAAAATGATATGGTACTGGCTAAGAGACAGAGGGGAGGATCAGTGGAATGGATTTCGAGTAAGTAACATCAGCAAGACAGTGTATGATAAACCCAAAGAGGCCAACTTTTGGGACAAAATCCACTATTTGACAAATCTGTTGGGAAAATTGGAAAACAATATGGGAGAGATTAGGTTTAGATCTACATCTCACACCCTACACCAAGATATGGGTGAATGACTTGAATATAATGAAGGAAATTTTAAGTAAATTAAGTGAACACAGAATAGTATACTTGTCAGATCTATGGGAAAGGGAAAATTTTAAAAGCAAGAAAGAGTTAGAAAAAATTACAAAATGTAAAATAAATAATTTTAATTATATTAAATTAAAAAGATTTTGTAGAAACAAAAACAATGCAACCAAAATAAGAAGGGGAAAAAACAAACTGGGAAAAATTCTTTATAACAAAAAACTCTTACAAAGGTCTAATTACTCAAATATACAAGGAACTAAATCAATTAAATAAATAAAAAGCCATTCCCCAATTGATAAATGGTCAAGGGACATGAATAGGCCATTTTCAGATAAAGAAATAAAAAGTATCAATAAGCACATGAGAAAGTGTTCTAAATCTCTAATAATTAGAGAAACACAAATCAAAACAACTCTGAGATATCACCTCACACCTAGCAGATTAACTGAAATAATAGCAGGGGAGAGTAATGAATATTGGAGGGGATGTGGAAAAATTGGGACACTAATGCATTGCTGGTGGAGTTGTGAAGTGACCCAACCATTCTGGATGGCAATTTGGAATTTTACCCAAAGAGCTCTAAAAGACTGCCTGCCCTTCCAGCCAGCCATAGCATTGCTGGGTTTGTACCCCAAAGAGATCATAGATAAACAGACTTGTACAAAAATATTTATAGCCTTGCTTTTTATGGTGTCAAAAAACTGGAAAATGAGGTATTTTACATAAGCAACAATGAGTCAAACAAAAAGTTTTCAATTGTGGAATGACTGAACAAATTGTTGTATATGCTGGTGATGGAATACTATTGTGCTCAAAGGAATAATAAAGTGGACGAATTCCATGTGAACTGGAATGACCTCTAGGAATTGATGCAGAGTCAAAGGAGCAGATCCAGAAGAACATTTTACACAGAGAATGATACAGTGTGGTAAAATTGAAAGTAATGGACTTCTGTACTAGCAGCAATGCAATGACCCAGGACAATTCTGAGGGGTTTACGGAAAAGAACGCTACCCACATTCAGAGGAAGAACTACAGGAGTGGAAACACAGAAGAAAAACAACTGCTTGAACAAATGGTTTAATGAGGACATGATGGGGGTTGTAGACTCGAAATGACCACACCAATGCAACTATCAATAATATGTAAATAAGTCTTGATTGGTGACACATGTTAAAACCAGTGGAAATGTGCATTGGATATGGGAGGTGCAGTTAAGGGAGGGTGAAGAGTAAAGTAAATACATGAATCATGTAACCATGGAAAAAAATATTTAAATCTTAAAAAAAAGAAAGTTGTTTCACTCTTTCTCCTTGTTGGTTCTTTAACTGCTATATTCATTTTGTGGTAATATTTTTGCAGAGAGGATTCTCATGGCTCCACCTCAAAAGTCTCTGAAACTTCTTGAGAAGGCACTTTTTGTTTGACTCATTGTTGCTTATGAAATATCAAAATACTTAAAAAAACACCTCCAGAATATTATCTGGATTCTTGCTGAAGATTTATGGTACATTATGAATACATAGCAGGAAGACATAATCATGCTGAAATCTCTTCCACTGAATAAATTCCTCATATTGATGAAATTTCAGATCTGTTAAAGTATTGACATAATCCTTGGCCTATTTACTATATATTTTTGTGAGAATCAGTTAAGTGCATATGAAATTAAAAATAACTACAAAGTACTCTATTAATATTAGTAATTATTATTGTTGCTATTATTATTTTCTGCCTTTAAAATATATTATGAAGATACCATAAGGAGGCTAGATTAATGGTAGCATAAGCAGAGACATAAGTATAGCATGATAGGGAATAGCATAATATAGCAATAATTAGTTTCATAGGAACTATGTTCAAAGACTAACCTCTTTGTAGCTCTCAGCAAATAATTTAAACTCCCTAGGTCCCAATTTTATCTTTTGTAAAATGAAGAGATTTGATTATTATTAAGGCTCTTAATTCCCTTTCAGTTCTAGGTCTATGATCCTATATGCCAATGATGAGTCTGAGTCCCATACAATAGAATAGCAATATATTACTCTGGTAGAGAAAATGGAATATAAGAACAACTACAAAATAGATATTCAAGGCAGGTTTGTCTAATTTTGGTATATTAATTATATGTTTTTGCTGGAGCAAGTATTCAGGGTCAATAAATCAGCCTGATCAGAATATCAAAATATAGGTATCGATGGGGAGTTTGATCTTTTGTCTAACTTCTGAAAGCTTCATTCTTTTTGGTAAGAAATGCTATTATTGTCCAAGGCAAACTGTTGTCAACATGTCAATGAGATCATGGGCAGGGGACAGAACCTCTTCCTAATTTCCTTACTATGAACATAGCTCTGACTCTGGTTATCGTAAGCAATGGCTATTTGCAGGTAACAAAGCAAATGGTATCAGAACTTTTCAATTATACTTTCGTTTGACTGATTACACTATTGGTAGAAAGCTGATTCTTTTGAAAAAAGCAGAAAGCTCTTAAATATGTTGTGACATTCATGACATTCATCACTTTAGAACTCTTTTCCTGGGTATCTCTCCTGGAGATACCAATAGTAGTACTAGTACTAGTAGTAGTTGTATGGGGGTGAGTATTGATGGTGTGGGAGGTTGTTTATCAGGACCTCCACCTGATAGTTATCAGTGGGTCAGAGCAGCTAACCACTCACCCCCTGCCCAGGGAAGACCTTTGAGGGAATAAACTCAAAGAAGTTCACAAATGGGCAAAGCAATAGTGGGGATTTTGAAGGAAGGTGATGGGGTTCAGTTGTGACCCTAGTGGGTTGGATCCAACCCTCAGTGCCAGTAATACTGAGACAAGCCTCCCCACTCCTAAATTCAAGTAGCTTTACCCTTCCAGATGGTATGTGTTATTAGTCTTCCTCTCAGCCACAAGATCAGTCTTCCTCCCCTCAAAATAACAGCCCCCAGTTACCACTCATAAACTAATAAAGATTTATTATAAAGATAAGTGAATTCAGGACATCAGGGTAAGGATTATTTGTGGATTTTAAGGAAGGAAGGAACTGGGATAACTTCTCTATCAACTAGAGCAATGATTCCCAAAGTGGGTGCTACTGCCCCCTGGTGGGTGCTGCAGCAATCCAGGGAAGCGGTGATGGCCACACTTTTTTTGTATTACATTCTATTCTGAGTTCAATAAATAGTTTCATAATTTCCAGGGGGTGCTAAGTAATATTTTTTCTGGAAAGGGGGTGGTAGGCCAAAAAAAGTGTGGGAACTACTGAACTAAAGCATCACAACAAGAAAGTAGTTCTGGTAACTTCTGTAGCTTGGACTCAGAAACTCACTCTCCCTCCCCTCACAATATCCTATCCTTAACTCTAGCTAACAAACAGGGAATAACTGAAAGGAAGGGGTACAAGATGGATCAAGGAAGGGTCCCCCAAGTGCCTGCTCCCACTGGAGCACTATGGCCAATTATGGAGCACAACTCTCTCAGTTTCTTCTTTGTTGGCAATGAAGTCAGTAGAAGGGTTTAGCTATTTAAATCTCCAGTTTGCCCCTGAATTTTGGGCTCAAAAGAGCTAAATTCCTGTCCAGATCCTCCTGGCTACCCACAACCACCAACCCCAAGCCCCTCGAGAGCCAGAATGTCTTCTCCAGAGTTTTGGGCAGTTGGCTTCTCCTCAGAATCTTCACTGGAAAAACTCCTCCTTCACTCACCCCTCCCAAATAGAACTTTCTTGGGATTCCCTAGGGCCAGCTTCAGTCCACTTCCCAGATGTGTGCTTAGTGATCCTTGATTTACCCCCAATTCCACACTTATAGTCTGGTAAATGCTTTTTGACTTAACTTGACATTTTCTGTCCATTACTATGGGTGGTCTTTGTCTCAACAATTCTGGAAGTATATGTAGTCAATGAATTTCTGTCATCTGGTTCATTTATATTCTGATGAACTATGTTTATTGGAATTCATTAATGAAACTAAAATGTTTTACTTTTTTCCTCAATACTTTTATAAGAATTAGAAGCTTCCAGGAGAAAACTAAATAATAAAATATAAAATGTTTAAATTTCAATGTTTCCTAGTTTCTAAACAGATGATCTTAGAAGACATGGAATTGTTATCATGAGAAGATATCATAGTTTCATTAAAACTACATGAAGTACTTGGAAAAAACCCATAGGCTTAAATTCTGGCTCTGATAATATTTTCTTTTCCCTTGCTATATATAAAACAATTTAACATTCATTTCAAAAAAGGTTTTTAGTTCCAGATTCTCTCCCTTTTTCTGATCCACCCTCCTTCCCTCTCTCCCATCCTTCCCCTCTCTCAGAGATGGTAAGCAATTTGATAAAGATTTTGCATGTATAATCATTTAGTCATTTTGTAGAAGAGTTCTCAAAAAAAGAAGAAAATGAAATATAAGCTTTCAGTCTGCATTCAGACTCCAGTTCCCTCTTGGAAGGTAGATGGCATTTTTAATCATGAGTCTCTGGGATTATTTTGGATCACTGTATTGTTGAGAATAATTGGGTCATTCACAGTTGTTCTTCAAGAAATATTGTTGTCCCTATTGTAAAAAGTTCTTCTGGTTATGCTTACTTCACTATGTATCAGTTCATATAAGTCTTTCTAAATTTTTTTTCGGAAACCATCCTTCTTGTCACTCCTTATACCACAATAATTTTCATAACTATCATAAACCACAACATTCAGTCATTCCACAAATGATGGGCAATCAATCAATTTCCAATTCTTTGCTACTACAAAAGAACTATGATAAATATTTTTGTACAAATAGGACCTATTCCCGTTGTAGTGGACTAGAGGACCTTAAAGATCATCTTAGCTCCAAATGGTATGATTTATGATTAAACTAAATCTGATCCTTTTTAAAAATAATTATTTCATAATTAAGAGAATAGCATAGTCATAGCATGTTGTTATTTTAGGTTGGCATTTGATACTTTCTTTCAAGGTATTTCCATGGACAGGATAGAGGAGAATAGCCTGGAAGACAGTACTGTTGGATAAATAAATAACTAATTGGAAGAATTTACTCGCCAGTGTTGTGATTCTTGCAATAATGTCAATCAGAATGAAGATCCTTTTTATTGCATAATGTGAATCGTTTTTATGTTAGTTTAATATTTTAAGTAAATGGCTTGTCTAGTATAGCACATAGAGGCATTATTTGCTTCAGGACTAGATTTTTTAAAGTTCACCCAAGTTTACCTCAACCAAATTCTGAGCAATCATTAGTAAAAGTCAACTAATGTTCCTCATATTTGCTGTTTCTTCATCTCTATCATACCTATTCTAGTCAAAATTCTAATTTCAGTTCTAGTTTAGGACTTCCCCTTCAAAAACAGAGACAAAAGAGAACCATAGTAATAATATAAATTGAGTATAACACAGATATTTGTGCTAATACAAAAAGCAATGATGAAGACATAATCATAAACTCTATTAACAGAACAATTAAAAAAGAATTCAATAGTTTATCTTATAACCACAAATATGGTCAACTGGAACACTAATAATCAGGCCTCATTGGAATATGAAACAGTTTCAGCAACACTATTAATAATCAAAGTTTCATTTCGTGTGCTTTGGCATTTTCTGATCAAATAACCAAGCTTGATCTTTCTATTGACCTCTCTCTGATGCCAGCTTTTTCACTTGTAGAAAACTCTCTTGCTCCCGTTCAGGCACTCTTTACTTCCTGTTGTGTGAGCAACAGCTATTGTCACTGTAGAGCTTTCAAAGCTCACAAAGGTGATGTTAAAGGAAGCAAACAAATGAAAGAGAAAAGGAGAGTCAGAGACTCTGGTTCAAGCTCAGCTGATTCCAAAAAGGGCAGCGACTGCTCATGACATCATTTTATGGAGTGGGGCCATCCTTCTCTGAGAACGTCTTCTAAGTGAAGCTCCCAGAAAGATGCATTCTCTTTTACCAGATGTGGCAGCCCATATCATATTTATAACTATGTGAAGACAAAGAGGGCATTTCTATCAAGTTCTACAATTATTCAAAACTCAGTACTGCTAAAAATAGTGGATGATAGAACTGATCTCCAAAATTATTTCATTGATTAACATCACAGATTGAATCTAGCAATATTATATTAAATATAAAATTATGAAATCCTTGACTATGTCAAATACTCATTCAAATTCAGTGTGCAAATATAGGATGGGAAGGACTTAGAACACTATGGACCTCATTTGTAATTACCCAAATCATTTGAAATGATTAAGGAATGAGCTCACTAAAATGCAGACTAAAAATTATAAAAGGTGTTTCAATTTGTACCAGCAAAAGTTGAAAAGCTACAGAAGTTTAAAAAAATCTATAAAACTTTGGATATCAGGGGTACAAGAAATGCACATCTGGTCATAAAATATCTGAATGCTAGATTTCAAGAATATCACAGCTTGAAAATGATAAATTTCAGACAAAAGGAAATATTAATTCACGTGACATAGAAAAATCATGCATTTTTTGCTCCTAATGGTTACACGAACAAATTAAAAATATTACTCAATAAGGTTTATCTAATTTAAAATCTATAACAAGCTGAAAAGCAAAGACAAACATATTAGGCAGTACGGTATATTTCTAGCATCAGTGAGTTAAACAAAGAAAGAGAAACGTATCCCTAAAAATCTGTTGGTGTCAAGGTCAGAGGCAACATAATGGATTGGATTGACCAGAGGTTTTATACAATATGGTCTTTCTTATGTTTGTCAGTAGTCCTGTGGTTATTTTTAAACCTAGAAAAAGTTACAGTCAGAGAATATTGAAATTGATTATATTTTAAAAATCCAACATCAAGAGTAGGTCACAAATGAAATGATCTTCCAAGAAAGTTCGATCATTAGAGAATTAAAGTTTCAGTTTTGAACTATCTTTAAAAATAAATGATATACACATAATAAAAATCAATGGCACTAGGAAAGGGGTACTACTTCTAAGTGACCTCAGTTTAAACAGATTATATGATAAAAAAACTAGTAAGATAAAGCACTTGTCCATCATTCCAAGTGCAATTATTTTTAGATTTTCTTCTGCAAGTGATTCTTCTTTCTTCCTCTTACCTTCCTTTTATCACTTTAAGAAGTTTAATACCCTAAATTTTCAAATGCAAGTCTTAAAAAACAACACTAATTTGATATGACTGATGGTCTCACCTAACAAAATGCAATCAACCATTCCCACAGGACAGTGATTTTACATGCTTTTGGGGTGGATGAGGCCATACTATAGCAACATCATCAGGTATCACTTGAAGCAATTTATTCTAGCCCATTGCTACTGTGCATTAACCAAAAATTCCTTGTCATTCAGATCTTCCTTCTACTCATCTCTATATATTCACCTTTTGACAAGTATATCCCTTTTCCAATCAGTTCTACAAGAAGCTGACAAAGAGAAATTCTTAAAGAGCAGCTCTGACCATGTTATACCTATATTTGATAACTCCATTGACTGCCTTTGTGGCTAACATTAAAAATAAACTCTTTGGCTTTTAAATTCTTTTGCAATCTGGCCCCATCCTACCTTTACAATCCTATATACTTACTCCTCTATTCACACTCTACAATCCAACCCAATTGGCTTTGTCTATCTCTTACTGGTACAGCCTATATATACTGGCTATTCCTCAGAGATTTCTCTTCAGCTTTGTCTCTTAGAATTTCTTGTTTTCTCCAAAATCCTGTTTATCTCAACATCCTTATTAAGACTTTCCTGATACCTCCAATGACTCATGCCCAGTCAGTTCATGAATACACCTTGCATTTACTTGTTTTATATTTTTTATGCACATATTGTCTCCTCTGATGGATTCTAAATTCCTTGAGTGTAAAAGCTAATTTAGTTCTATGTTTTGATCTCCAGTGCCAAACAGAGTTTCTAAATATAGTACATACTTAATAATGTTTTTTAATTGATAGATTGATCTCATCAGCTCTCATGGATTCAATAATCATTGCTAATCAGATGACTACCAAATCTATCAAACTAGGTTTTTTTTTTCCTTTGTTTGTTTGTTTTCCCCCAGAATTCTGGTCTTTCAAATTCCTCCTGTCAGTGAAACTCACCAATTACTCTGGGTCTGACTTAAGTGGTCCATTGGTTTAGACTCAGGATTGGAATGACAGAAAAAATATTCTTTGAATATCCAAACCCCAACAGGAATAAAGTGGTGTTCCAGACATTCTTCTGTATTTTTAGAATAATTCAAAATATATTTTTCCAATGAAATAACATCATAAAGGGGCATTAGGTTCCTAAACTAGCACATAAAACCTCATTGAGTCAATTATTTTTGTGTTGTTCATTCATTCTAGTCATTTTCGATTCTTCATTACCCCATATGGAGTTCTTGGCAAAGATACTGGAATGGCTTGACATTACCTTCTCTAGCACATTTTAAAAATGAGGAAATGAAGCAAAAAGCTCAAATGACTTTCCCAAGATGACACATATATCGTGTCTGAGGTCTGATTTCAACTTCCAAAGATGAGTATTTCTGACTCCGGGTCCAAAATTTATTGTGCCATCCAGCTGCTCCTAAACCAATACTGGAACAAAAATTAAAGATTTTTTAATCTAACCAGTTTTTATAAATATCACATCTTTAGAATATGAATTCTTATTTTAATTAGGATATAAGAGCTACACAGCTTCCTTAAAATCCCCAGGTTTAGACTTTCTTACTATACCCTTAATAGCACTTACTGTTGTTCCACTCCTATTCTGGATACAAGCTGGGGTTGAATAGGATTCTTATTTTAGGGTCTCCCACAGTGTGAATAGAACATGAATTGAGTAAAGAGACAGATTCAAGGATATTGTCTATAATAGGAACTACAGTAGCATCGAATGGGGATTTGAAATAAAGTTTTGGATTGAGGGCAAAAGCTCCTTTGGGAACATTAATCAATTAATCTTTTGTTGAAAAGTGGATTAAAAACAGAAGGAATTGAGGCTTCCAATAGGAGTACCTCTAAAGTTGGGGGAAAGATTTTTAAACAGAGGTGGATAAGTTGAAAAGCCCTACTGGATACCAATTGGTGGCACTAACTTCTGACTTATAGTCCATTAAATTAATATTGGCCTGGGCATTTTGAAGGGGAAAGAAATTGCTAATTGGAGGAAAGAATTGAGACAGTATGATCAAATACAAGAATCTGACAAGTTGAATGTTAAAGTTTTCTTTTGTATTATTATTACTAAAAATACTGCAATTTTATTTATATTCTCTTCTCGGTAAAATCTTTTTTGCTGGCTCAATATATCTTCCTTACTACAAATTAATGTAAGATGAATTATAAGTTTCTGTGTATAATTTATTATATAATTTCAGGTTTTGAGCTCTAAAGTTGATAACTAAGAGGTTAAAAGTGAATATTCTTTGCAATCCTTATCATCTTGCTTTTAAAAATAATAACAATGAATTAATTTTCTGGACCATAAAAATGTGATGCAAACAGGAAGTGAGTTTGTAATAAAAAACCTCATAATTATATCTTATACACTAGAAAATATTAATTCTTCGCCATCTCTTTAGTATACCTTCTTTAAATCTGGCTGCAATTCACATCTACTTACTTCAGATACTACTGAGAAATACAGGTATGGTACATGAGCTTTTTGTCTTAGCTTGTCTAGATCTATGCCTCTTTGCCACTTCCTTGGCACCATACCATCATTGGTTTCTTCCCTTTTTCCTTCTACAATGTTATTTCCCCGTTAGAGATTGTCTTTCCCCTTTTATAATCTAAACTTCTTCAAGAAAAAGACTGTCTTGCTTATTTACGTTTATAGCCTTACAGTTTAGCACTGTTCCTGGAAAGAAAAGAGAACACAATAAATATTCTATCTATCTATCTATCTATCTATCTATCTATCTATCTATCTATCTATCTATCTACTTATCTATCTCCTTTAAATAATACATATAATCATGATGACAAATAAAAAAAACACTTTAATTCAAACCTGCTGTAGCTTATTTTTAATCATGATGTGAATATCTAAGGTGAACTTTATAAAGCTCCAACCCTTTATTTAAAAAAATTATAGGTCTAAAATATTATGTTTTATTTATGCAACAATAAGACTAAACCATTAAATATAATTGTATAATTTTCCAAAGAAGATAAGAGACAAAGCATCTTTCTTTCTTCTTTGCAGAGGTGAAGGACTATAAATAGAGACTATCATATAAGCTGCCAGATATAGCTGATGTGTTAGATGGCTTTATTGAACCATGTTTTTTTTATTTCTCTTTTTTGGGATATTGTTTTCTTTGTTTTATAGGAGGGTTTGCTCTGAAGTCAGGTAGACCTGAGTTTAAATTGGCCTCAGGTACATACTAGCTGTGCAAATTACTTAACTCTGTTTACTTCAGTTTCCTCATCTGTAAAATAAACTGGAGAACATAATGATAAACCACTCCAATATCTTTGCAAAGAAAACCCCCAAATGGAGTCATAGAGAGTTGGACATGACTCAAAAGACAGAACAACCAAAAAGTTACATGCTCATGAGGAGGCTTGTCTGGGTATGTCCAGATTTTCTAAAACAAAGGCACTCTGAGCCCCATTCCTCCTGGGTAAGGGTAACTTCATTTGATTGACTCCATAGCCAGAGAAGCTATATCAGAGATAGTCTCTCTCTTTTTGGCTCATGTTTTTCTTGGTCACAGTTTTCTCCTGCCCCCAGATGATAAATATCATGAATTGAGATGTTGAGAAGTTCCTTTCCCTTCTCTTTTTTTTCACCTGGACACTGAGAAATTGGCTTAGGAGTGTTTGCAGTCAGTCAATCTGATAAGGAAGCCCTGAGAAGTCAGAGTGCTGGGACTTCAGTACTAAGTGGGATTTAGACTTAGAACTGCAAATGTTCTTTGTGAGAATTGAGCTAAGCAATGAACCTGATTTTTCCCTCCCTAGAGATCAAACTAGTACAAAGTTGTGGTTAGGAGAAGGGTACAGTAATGGGGAGGAAAGCAGTGAATTAAACACTATATGGTCTGAAGAATGCTTTTATATTTGCTATCATACCTTTTAAGTAAATATTATTTTATAAAAACTAATTCAACTGTTAGTGGCTAAATGAAATTGGGATCCAATATACCCCTTGCTACAATCAGAGTGCACATCATTTTGTTGGGCTGGAGACATTTGCATTGTGCTTTGATACACCAATTCCATGAAAATGTTGAAAGGTAACCTAAGTGTTTCCCCGGTAATTATGCCATGGTAGCCTGTACAGGCAATTGTCTCCTTTTAACTTTTTTAAATTCTATTTTTTCCAGATTACATATAGATGCAATTTTCAATAATCTAATAATTGTTTTCTAACATTTTTGTGATCTATGTTTTTTCCCTCCCACCCCTTTCTCCTCCATGCAATGGTAGGCAATATGTATGGTATAGGGCCTATAGGTTATACATATGTTATCATCCAATGTATATTTCCATGTTCATTATATAAAAGAAGACATATTGCTTATGTTAGAAAAAAATTCACAGAGGAAATGAAGTAAAAAATGATGCAGAGTCCATCAGTTCCATCTATGATAGTGGATAACCTTTTTGGCCACGAGTGTAATGCAAGGTGGTTAACAAACTTTTTGCTTCTGTAATTTCTAACAGTCACAAAACGTCAGTTAGAAGTCTTAGAATCTTCAGAAAGTCAGTTAGAACTTGAAACTATAAATAGAGGTGAAGTTCCAGCTGACGAGGCTTTGGCCTTCTGGCTTTCACTGTGGCTGGAGGCTTTTGCTTTGGCTTAGCCTGTTGGCTTCAGCCTTTTGGCTTGGCTTTGGCCTGATTGCTTCAGCCTTGGCCTGTGCTCATTTTGTCTTGGGGAAATTTAGATCTATCTCATTTCTCTGGACCTCTCCATGATCTCTCCATCTATATCCCTCCCCTTTCCCTGAATTTCCTTTGGGCCCTGGGTGGAAGGGAGGGCTTGGTGATTGGACATTGTGGATTTAGTTTCTATAGACAAGTAGAATATCCTCAAATAAGTTACCCCTAGTTTTAGTGATTTGATAAAGACTTTACTTAAAGGGCAGTCAAATCTTTCTGACTGGGAGAGCAGGCTCTCTCAGTCTAAATCTCTACGCGACCCATCCCCTACCATCACCCCTCTCCCTAGCAGCAGTTATAAAACCCTGAACCTTTTTCCCTCTGATTAACCTGAGATTAATAAATCCCCTTGTTACCTACTCAAAGCCTCTGGTGAATCTTTGTATCGAAGATTAAGGCAAGGGCTAAAGAGAGAAGGAATCATTTTCTTTTATTTCTTGAGGGGACCTGTGGGTATCCATCTTGGAAGGAAGTACTTACCTGAAACTTCTTGCAGTCATCATTTTGACTGGCAGGGAGGAGCCCTTTTGACTCCTCCCTGAGGGACTTTAGAAATTAACAAGGGAAAAATCCTCCACCCAAACCTAAACATTTCTGACTGGCCTAAACTCCTTTACATCATAGGGATACCTTCTCTGCTTGAAGGGTCTAGCCTATTTTCCCAATATCCTCTGTCTCTAGCCTCTGTAAATAAACCTATTTGAGTTGCTCTCTCCTACATACCCCATTTCCCTTATCTCCTATATATACCTTCCCTTCATTCCTCTCCAATCACCTTATAATCACCTATCTTCCCATTATCCTTCCTCACACCCAAATTGCCTTGAGACCCACACAGATTACCTTACTTACTTTTTATAACATGAGACCCTTAGAGTTGTCCTGGATCCTTGCACTTCTGGTAATAGTTCATTCTCAATTGATCTTAGTGCATTGTTGCTTTTACTATGTATAATGTTCCAGTTCTGCTCACTTCATTTTGCATCACTTTATATAGATCTTTCTAGGTTTTGTGATCTTCCAGGCAATTCTCTCTTCCTGTTCATTAAATTCATCTTTATTTAAAGAATTCTAAAAGAAATCCACATTCCAAAAATACCCATCCATACTAACTTTATTGTATAGTACTATGCTCTCTTCAGTTCTGCCTGTGGGCTCTGCACTCTATAACATTCCACCCTCTCACCTAATAATAATAATAAATATTAATAAATAGGAATAATGTTTTTCTAGATGAAAACAAGAAAAATAGATTCATGGAAAGACTGCTACTACCTACCACCTCTTCTGTATAGATTTGTCTTGAGACTTCTAGTGTCCAGAGAAGAGACCTTTGCTCATTGATCCAGTCCAAGCTTTGTCTATTTTCCATGGTCCAAGCACAGGGCCATGGCCACATCGACCCTCACCTGTGTATACCCCCGTGTAGGTCCTACTTGTCTGCCTACCGCATCTCCCACCTAATATTCTTTCTCTCCTTTCCGCCAGGTCCCTACTTGACCCACCATACCACACTCCTATGTTCTCTCTCCTACTCTTACTTCTTTGCTGGAGCCTGGTGCCCTCTTTCCCTTCCCCATATTTGTGGTGTGGCTTTTAGAGGATTATGCATGCCAGGGGAACTCCTCTCCCAGCATGCCCCAAGGGTCCTTCCCCTCTACTCCCTGGTGTGGGATTGGTCTTGGGTGGACCAAACCCATGCTAGGGGAGGGACTGCACCCCCACATGGGAGAGGCCACACTCCCTATTTCTGGGCATGGGATTGGTTTCTATATGGGCCAATCCTGTGTCTGAGAGGGGCCTTTGAATCTGAGAAGATTCAGAGGAATGGAGGCTCTAGTTAGTTTCAGGTAGGGAAATCAGGTGTGTTTTTTTTTTCTTTTAATAAAGTTTTATAAAGAGATCAGAGAGTCAGATGGTTTTTCTTTTCTGTCCTCATAGTGGACAATTCTCATTAAATACAATTCCTTTTGCATTAGGTAAAGAAAGAACTGTCTCAATGTACATATCAGATTGTTTTAAATAGTGGCTACATGGTATGATGAATAAAGTGTGCTAAGTAGAATGAAAGTGAAAAGGACTTTGAATCAGATGCCACTCATGACATTATGGGAACGGACCACCAAGAAGTCATAACATTTCTGGTCTTCAATTTTCTTATCCATGAAATGAGGGTAATAATTCCAGTGCTGCCTAACAGAGAGAGTATGGGGCTCAAATGAGACAATGCATGTCAAGCACTTTTATAACTAAAATATAAAAATATAAATAAGCATAATAAATTAATTCATAATGTGAACCATATGAAAATAAATATATAAATATAAACACCAGTTATTGCTATTGTAAACTATTAATGTACAACTATTATATATCACTTATGAATATTATAAAAATATTAGATTCTTTCCTATAAGAGCAAGTTGTAATGATTATGTAATGTAAAACAGTTGTAATAATTATATGTAAAATAAAATGAAAGTAAAATTGTAAAATTAAATTTTGGTAGCATTTTTCAGAAAAAAGAAAACAAGATCTGAATTTGTAGTCAGAGGGCCTGGATATGAAGGCCAAATGTGCTTCTTACTGCCTGGGTGACATTGGTTAAGTCATTTAAATTTTTCAGGTCTCAACCTCTCTCTTTTTTAAAATGAGGAGATTGGACTAATTATCCCCATTTCCTTCCAATTCCGAATTATTTGATTCTTTGATTAAATATTATTCCTAATTAAATAGTAAAAAGTTCTACTGACAGAGTGAGGTGATGTAAGGGATGAGTAATGGAAAAAGAGTAGTGAGTGAAATGGAATTCATAATTGTGTTCTAGTCCTTACTCTACCACTTGCTATATAACTTTGAATAAGTTGCTTAACCTTTCTTCTTTCCAATTCTCTTGCTCATATTGGGGATAGTTATTAGTTTTAAGTATCTCATATGCTACTTGTGAGGATGAAATGAGGTAATATAGAAGAAGACTTAAATATGAAATGCTATATTATAAAGGTATAAGCATCTAGTTATTCCAGTAAGGGGAAAAGGATGGAACACACATTTAGATAGCACCTTTGGTGTCCTAGGCATTGTGCTAAACTTTAACAAATATTTCATTTGATACCCACAATGACTATATTTGGTAGGTTCTATTATCACCTCCAAGTTACAGTTAAGAAAACCAAGGCAAATAGAGGTTAAATTACTTGCCCAGGGTCTTACAACTGACAGAGAGACAAGATCTGACCTTAATTTTTTTTTTTCTGTCTCCAGGCTTGGTATTTTATTCACTGAACAACCAGTTGCCAATTAATGACAAAAGTGTCCATTTGTATACTGCTTTTCATATTACTTTGGATTCATTATTTTATTTCACCCTCACAATAATCCAGTGAGTTAAAAGGTCTAATTATCTTTACAGTTAAGAGAATGGAATTTTGGAAAGAATGGAAAGGATTTTTCTAAGGCCATATAAGTAAGTGGAACAACCATGATGCAAGTCTAGGTTCCATTTATCTAAGTTCATTACTTGTCTCATTTGCCATGCTTTGTGCATATACAAATACACATGCAGACATGCACACACATACACACAAATAAGACTCAGTATTCTAATACTTTAATTTCATATTTTTAGTCACAAATTAGTCAAATATCTGTCCTATCCTTTCTCTTAGAACTCTTCTAGTAAAATCATAGTTCCAGTTCTTATGATCCTTGTCTCAGGATATTGAGTCCATTTGTTTCTTTGTCTAAACTCTACAAGTATAGACTTTCCAGGGAAATAAAATACATTTGTTTTCCAAGGTAACTGAATGTGTATTCTGTTTTGTTTTGTTTTGTTTTTAGTAATATCCACATGACTTGTCACAATTAAGGAACTGATTCACTAGAGATAGTCCTGACATTCTGTTTGTACCAACATATAATTTTTCCTTTCTTTTACTGTTTATTTTTCTTCCAGTAGCCTACTTCAAATACAAGCTAGATAGAGAAAATATAAACATTTCAACTAAGTCAATATCCATTAATACTTGCTTTTGTTAAGTTTTGTATTAGAAAATAGTGATATAGGACTTCCAGTTAAGATGGAGGCAGAGTAAGGAGCAGCTGCTCAATCTCTCCTGACCGAAGCATACAGGACTCCTCAAGGGGACATAAAAACTAATCCAGACTAACGAAGGAACCCCACAACAGGGTGCAGCATTGAAGGTATGCAGAATAGGGACATTTCCACTATAAAGAGGTGAAACAGCTCTCACTAAAACACAAGAGGAAGAAGCCCCTCCCCCACCCCCCACACCACACACCTCGCACAACTCCAATGAACAAGAGTGAAAACAGGATTGGGGCAACCAGATAATCACTGGCAGCACGGACTTTCCTGAGCATCCATGTGGGTGAAGGCACCGCCTGGGGCCAGGACAAAGGCCTCTAAAACACAGCCTTTCCCAAGCACTGAAGGCATCGCCTCAGGTGTGAATAAAGATCTCCAGCCCACGGACTTTCACTACCTTCTGCGGGGGTGAAAGCAGGGCCCTAAGAGCATCTGCACAGGCAAAGGCAGTGCCCTAGGCTTGAATAACGATCTCCAGCCCAGGCTTGGACCTCCAGTGAGGACCCTGTGCAGACCCAGCTTGGCTGTGGAAGCAGCCCCAAAGACTGCTGAATTAACCTCGGGCAGAGGGGCAGACCGGGAACTACCAGGAGGCCTGACCCCGAGGACAAGGAGACCTGAGACCCCCCCCC
>NC_058134.1:190483191-190745031 GCF_016433145.1 Gracilinanus agilis
ATATATATATATAAAGTAGACATTTACCAATATTATTACAAAATAAAATATTTAATTATCAGTTTGTGATGGAAAAAAGTAGATCAGGAAAGTGCAAATCAACTTCATTTCCTTCATCTAAGAAGCTGTTTTTTAAGTGACTAATAACATAATTAAGTAATTAATTAAGGATGTGAAAAAATTCAAATGAGAAAAAAAAAGGTTTGTTAGTGTAATCTTAGTCACATCTAGTCATTTCTTCAACTGTAAATTTAAGAAGAAAAAGAACAAAATCAACTGTCTGACAAGTGACAATGCTAATCTGAACATTTTTTCTTGTCCTCAAATAATTAAATTATTACTTCATATGATGAATATTGTGTTATTATGCATTCTGATGCATACATAATAGTTAAGCTTTTCTAAATGCTAGGTAAAATTAATTGCCAAATTGACAATTAATTTAAAAATTTAGGAACTGGGATGAAGAATTGGGTACAGCCCTTGAAAAAGTCTGATGGCTGCAGGAAATGGGGTGGCAATCAAACTTGAGTAAGGCACAGAGGAGATAGGTGCAAATAATATAAAAAGTATAGAAACAAGTGTCATGATGGATATGGAGATCAATGGTATGGGGACAGGGATTGAGGTGATTAAAGAAGGCAGGCACTATTGGTTAAGAGGACAGAAAAGGAGAGAGGCAGGGAGGATTTACCCACATAACCAAGGATTAGAATTAAGACCCCTTGGCAGCATGGACCAAGAATGGACCAGAAGAGTGCTCAAGAAACAGGAGTTTAAGGATTCATATTACAGGGTTTGGGAAGGAACTGACTAGTTCTTATCTGTGATACCTTGGAGTTGTTAACCTATACAAATAATTTTAAATTTGTTAGTAAAACTTTACATTTTAAAAGTGTTTTTATTTATTTCATTAAATGTTTCCCAATTACATATAAAACCTTTTTTTAATAATCATTATTTTTTTCCGTTCCAAATTTTTCCCTTCGTTCTCCTTGAGAAAACAAGCAATTTGATATTAATTATAAATGTGAAGTCATGCAGAACATACATACATATTAGCATTGTTAAAAAGAAAATATTTACAAAACATTAAAACAACAAAAATCAAGATTTTTTTTTTAAATTACGATCCAATCTACATTCAAACTTAATTATTCTTTTCTCTAGAGATGAAAAGCATTTTTCATTCTGGGTCCTTTGGAATTGTCTTGGATAATTGTTGCGTTCATAGTAGATCAATCTTTCAGGGTTGGTCATTCTTAGAATGCTATTGTTACTGTGTATGATGCTGTCCTGGTTTGGGGAGCTTCACTTTGCATTATTTCATATGAGTGTTCCTGTTTTGTATTCCATTAAAATCATATACCTCAACATGTTCATCCATTTGCCAATTGATGGGCATTCCTTTGATTTCCAATTCTTTGCTGCAATCAAAATAACTTTTATAAATATATATTTTAAACAACTAGTTCCTTTTCCCTTTTCTTTGAACACTTTGGGGTACAGACTTATTAGTGGTATGTCTGAGTAAAAGGATGGGCAGAGTTTTATAGCACTTTGGGCATAGCATTATTCCCCAGAATGGACGAATCAGTTCACAACTCCACAAATAATACATTAGTGCCTCAATTTTTTTTAAACCCTTAACTTCTGTGTATTGGTTCCTTGGTGGAAGAGTGGTAAGGGTGGGCAATGGGGGTCAGGTGACTTGTCCAGGGTCACACAGCTGGGAAGTGTCTGAGGCCAGATTTGAACCCAGGACCTCCCGTCTCTAGGCCTGACTCTCAATCCACTGAGCTACCCAGCTGTCCCAGTGTCTCAATTTTTTTAACGTCCTATCCAATATTTGTTATTTTCCCTTTTCTGTCATGTTAGCCATTTTCTACTTTGACTTTATGCACAGTGTTATACTCTGTCCTTTTTCTATTATGACTCTGTAGGGTAGTTTTAATCCTTCCTTTTATTTTTAATATCAATTTATTGATTGTCTTCTCCCATTACATTTTATGTTCCTATATAAAACTTTCCACTGTCTTTCCACTTGTATTAATATTTCCAGTTTTAGTGCAATATCTGGTACATGGTAAACATTTAATAAATGTAATAAGTGTTTATTGACTGACTATTGACTGATTTCAAGTGCCAATGAAGTATATAGCTAGTATCTCACAAGACCTTGAAGCTTCTAGGACACAAGGTAAAATTTTGGATTATTTCATTACAAAAGATTCATGAACAGTCATAGTTTTACCTGGAAAATAATCTTATGGGAGTGTGGGTGTTATATTAAAGGGAGGAAGATAGAATGTGTGTGTGTGTGTGTGTGTGTGTGTGTGTGTGTGTGTGTGTGTGTGGACATTATGGACATTAAATGGAGTAAAAAGTTTTAGGACCTTTCTGATTTTAAAATTCCAATTATAAACAGGAACTTTGAAGATAAACACAAGATATAAATATGATTGGACATAAGTAGGAACTGAAGTAGAAATATAAGAGTACAAAGAAATCTAGAAATATACATTTATTTGAAACATTGATAAAATGTATATGGTAATATAGTGCTAACATTTGAAAAGTAGAAGAGAAAATAAATAGTCTTTTAGAAACTTCTTACCTTCAAATGATAATGAATAATTTAACTTTTTAAAAGGCAGTCCTAGGGATGGATTAGTTCTATTATTTTTAAGAGGAGAAAGACAAGAGGGCAAAAAGACAAATATGCTTATATAAAAAGGAGACAGAAGGGAGTAATAGCTCTCATGACTGGGATGGTTGAAGAGTATACAAACTTCCAGAAAGTAATAGAAATTTGAAATGGAATAAAGTGATTTGAACAGAAACACTTCTGTAAGTAGGTATAGGAATACTTTAAATTTCACAAGAAAGCAAGAGAAGATAGGGTTTGTATGGGGATTAAAAGTAAAGAAAATTCCTGGAGAGGAACAGTTGTAAACATAGCACATTTTTTTTATCCTCAAGGGTATCTTAGAGGAATAAAAAGGGGGAAAATTAATAAATTCGAAGGGAATGCCTTATATTGCCACTTGGACTTTTGGGGAACAAGTAAACAAATGAAGAAAGATTTTTTTAGTCATGGACAGTATGAACTGATGTAGACTGAAGTAAGCAGAGTTAAAAGAACAATTTATGATTGCAATGTTTTAAAGAAAGTTAATTTTGACAAACATGAAATTTGAGCAATGTAATCAATCATGTCACCAGAGAGTCACCACTAAAATAAAAAAAAAAATGTTGCCCAACTCCTGAAAGGGAGTGGATAGAAATAAGGTGGAGTCAAATGCTTCTTTTTTTTTTTTATAATGGTCCATGTCTAGGTTTGTTTTTTCTCTTTAAAGTTTGTTTTTTGGTTACAGTGCCCCTCTTCTTATACTTGATTATTAATGTGGGAAGGAACATCTAGGAATTAGACACAGTTATGCAAAAAAGAAATTTATAAAGTGAACATTGTACCTTAAAAGTGGACAGAACAGAACAGAACAAAAGGGAAATTCAGAAATAAACAAAGATGAGAGCATTGGTGAAGGTAGTCTGGAGTTATATATATATTTTTAAAAAGCAAGTGTTGAGAAACTGAAATCCACAGTTCCATTTAGAATCTATATTTTATTTTCAACTCCAGCATTGAAATATTCTCTACATCAATTTCTCCCTCTCAGGTCTCTTGTTTGATTTCAGAATTTAAAAAAAAAAAAGAAAAAGAAAAATCTGTGCAAAAAAAAAAAAAACGATAAGAGGGATGATTACCCAGTGGATTCTGTTAGATAGTAATAAGTGACTACAGTAATTTAACATTTGATAAATCAAAATATCTAAACTTTTGGGATAAGAATTCACTAAACAATTGGGAAAATTGGAAAATGGTATGACAGAGAATGGGAATAGACCAGAATCTCATATCATATGCCAAAATATGGTCAACATGGATACATGGTCTAAATACAAAATACTAACAACAAATTAAAGGAACATAATATAGCCTACCTGTCAGACTATGAATAAGGAAAGAACTTAGGAACAAACAAAAGATAGAGTGTTATAAAATGTAAAATAGATCATTTTGATTATAATAAATTTAAAAGGTTTTTTTACAAGCAAAAAAATGCAACCAATTAAGAAGGAAAACAGAAATCTGGAGAAAAATTACCAGTATCTCTGATAAAAGAACAATTTCTTGAACATATAGAGAACTAAGTCAAATTTATAAAAGTAAAAGTAATCATCCAATTCATAGTCAAGGATAATGAACGGGCAGTTTTCAGATGAAGAAATCAAAACCACCTATTAATTAGAGAACTGAAAATTAAAACAACTCTGAGTTATCACCACACAATTATGAAATAGGCTAATGTGACAAAAAGAGGAAATGATAAATATAGAAGAGGATATGGGAAAATTGGGACACTACTACATTGTTGATGGAGTTGTGATGTGTTCTAACCATTCTGGAGAGCAATTTGAAACTACAGTCAAAGGACTCAAACTGCATACCTTTTGACCCATCAATATCATTACTGGGTCTATAACCCAATGAGATAATAAATGGAAAAAAAAGACCTATTTGTACCAAAAATGTTATTGTTGTTCTTCTTGTTGTAGCAAAGAATTGGAAACTGAGAGGTTATCTCTATCAATTGGGAATGACTGAAAACGTTGTGGAATATGATTATAATGGGATTCTATTGTGCTATAAGAAATGACAAACAGGATGATTTCAGAAAAATCTGGAAAGACTTACATGAACTGATGGAAAGTGAAGTAAGCAAAACTAAAAGAACATTGTACCCAGTAATAGCAATATTTCATGATGAACAATAGTGAATCACCTAATTATTCCCAACAATGCAATGATCAAGACAATCTCTTTTACCTAGGACGAACAGCATCATCTGCCCTTTAGGAAAGAATTGATAGAGTCTGAATGCAGTCTGAAACATAGCACATTTTCTTTTCTTTCTTCTTTTTTTCCTTTAAGATCTCTTCCAAAAATAATTACTATTTTAAATGTTTTATAAGATTACACACATAAAACTTACCATCTCAGGGAGTAGGGAGAGCAGAGAGGGAAGGATGAAGGGAGATTCAGAAGAAGAGACATAATTTGGGAGTAAAACCTTTTAAAAATGGAAGTTTTAGAACGTTTTTACAAATAACATGGGAAAATATTCATTTTTTAATATTAGAGATTCCCCAAAGTGGAATGGGATTATTTTTTAAAGAGAATTATTGACTCTGGGAAAATGGCAGTGTAGAAGTAGCAAGGCTCCAGACCTCTGTAAAGCCCTTCACCACCAATCAAGGTCAAAGGGCTCTGAGGGAACAGAAAACCAAATCTAATCAACAGAACAGAGCTGGGGGATCCTCCAGTTAATCTCAACTTAAAAGATACATGAAAAAAAAAGAGAGAAAAAAAAGCCTGAATTCTTGGAACTGTCAGGTGGGAGGGAAAAGAAAGGAGGAAGATCCCAGATCCCCTCCTCCACCTAATATGCCCAGAATCTCTGGGTGGGCTGGGGCTCTAGTCCAAGAGAGTGCCTCACTGGCACAACAGTGCCAAAACCAAGGCTCTGATCAAAGACAGCAGGAAGGCTGCTGGGGGAGAAACCCAGAGGGAGTGAACATACACTCCATCTTGCGCTACCCCTCCACTTTCTCTCAAGGTTTTGACATCAGGACACTGGGAGCTGTGCATATCAACCCCATCTGGCTTAATCCTATCAATTCAGCAGAAATTTTTTGAGAACATAATGTGATGCTTTTTCTTGTGCTCAACCCTTCTTCAATAATATGTAGGCTCCATGTGTTTTTTAATATATAAACTCGACCCAGAGTTTTTTAATATATACAGAGGAATACTGATGCTAAGACAAGAGACCCTTGTTTCAAAGAGAAACGTGTGGACATTTAAAAGCATTGTAGTGGGCAGCTAGGCACCTCATTGGATAGAGAACCAGGTCTGAAGATGGAATGTCCTGGTTTCAAATCTAGCTTCAGACATCCTGTATCTGGGCAGGTCAATGAACTGCCATTGCTCAGTCCTTACAACTCTTCTACATTAGTATTAGTTCTAAACCAGAAAAAAAATCATTGTATAGTTTCCAAAAGTCAATATAGACTATTGT
Organism: Gracilinanus agilis; assembly: GCF_016433145.1. Classification (NCBI taxonomy): domain Eukaryota; kingdom Metazoa; phylum Chordata; class Mammalia; order Didelphimorphia; family Didelphidae; genus Gracilinanus; species Gracilinanus agilis. Next base: position 190,489,335 of record NC_058134.1, read on the forward strand.
CCTTCTCTTGGTTAATTCTGAATTCAGCTTGTTGTGTCTGCCCATGTACTGATAAATTATAGCATTCTTGCATTACCTAAGTAAACTGTTCCACCAGCCTCTATGTAAAACATGATCTCCTAATACTAATTTACCTACAGAAGTGAGGGAGGAAAGCAAGAAGGGGGCATAGGCTCAGGGAGGAAAGGGGCTGGCACTTGGTTCAAAGATACATGGGGTCTGCGTACAGAAAAGAAAGATCAGAAAGAGGAATATGGATTCAAAATGTGCATTCATGTAAAACAAAAACTGTATGAATATCTATGAGTTTTCCATCCCACTGAATATCATAGTTGATATAATAATTATTCTTCCATCATTAACTTGTTTTCCTATGTGTAAAGGTAGCCTGAACTCTTTTGAATTAATATGGATCTCATTTAGAAGACATTTTAGCATACCAGGACTTGATGCAATCAGTACAATGTCAAACTCAAAAAGGAACATCTGGAGAATGTCACCATTTTATAGGAAATGCTTCATCAATTTGGATTCTACACTAGACACCTTCGATGAAATTCCATTGATATATGGCAGTCTAAGTAGAATGACATATTAATTAAAGGATAGGGATATTTAATTAAACAGAATAGGAAAGTAAATAACAAGGGAAAATCTCTCATTCACAAAGGGTCATAAACACCCATAGATGCTCATGTCACCAGAGGAAAAGGCAACTCTTGGAGCATTCCAGTTCTGTGGATTTTGACCTAAATGATGTTTTTTTTTCCAACAATTCTAATTGATCTGGGTCTCAGCAGTCCCAGTCTCTCACTGTTGCTCTACTCTGAAGCTGCTATTAGTGTTTTTGGTAAGGGCTTCCATCTTTTGCTGATAAACTTTCTGTTGAATTTCTACTGCCAGATTTGGGCTCATTTTCTCATTCCATTGCTCCTTTGTGTTATTACTCTGACCACAGCATACCTAGGATTCATTAGCATATTTTCTTCTCCTTTGTTAGTCAGGGCTAACATCCATGATAAGGCAGCACATACATGATTTTTTCAGGGTCAGTCTTTCTACAAATGAATTCCTCCTGAGCTGGAACCTCATCAAGCCCATTTAATATTCAAATTAGGTTGCATAAATTCAACTCAACTCCCATTATTCTCTCTAAGAGCCAAAATATAGAAACAACTATCACCAAAGTTTAAAAATTGCAACTCTAGAAGGATGGGATGGAGCTAGTTAAATATAATTATATAATACATATAATTAAAAATAGTTAAATACTTTTGCCTTATATTCCAGAATTAGCCAACCCCCCCATCAATTTCTCTCATTACTAAAACATATACTCTTCTTGTAAACCAGAAGTAGTGCAAAGTTAGAGATTATAGATGCATACTGGCATGGTCACAGATCTCAAATATATCATGATTATCATAGTTCTGACCATACGTAATCTGCAGAAATATATACATGCATTACTTATAAAAAGTTGTGTATTACAGAAAGTTGGGTTGCATGCATATGTTCTATGTAGTGCATAGTGTACAGCACACATTAAACAATGCAAAGGTTATAAAAAAAATAAACATCACATATAAAACAAATCAACAAAAAAGATAAGCAACTTTAGTTTATATTAATTGTTTAATGTCTCCTTAGAGCTGTATATCTATATCTTCTGTATATAATCCCATTAGGTGATTAGTATTTTAGTGATAAATTATAAAGAATAATCTTATTTATTTGATTGAATGATTGTGTATGAGAATCAGTAATAATCATATTGTGAGTAAAATAACAAGGAAAATCTCTTAATGTCTTGGCAAGACAAAATTCTGGTTGTCCCCTACTCCCACTTCCAAAGAAACATTTTACTGACCCTCCTTTCTGGGGGACTTTGTGTGATCTGAATGTTTTGCATAGACTATAGAAATGTGGGCAATTCCATTTCTCAGGATTTTAGGCTATATTGATCTTGTCTTTGAGCCTGATATTATTATTTACTTATTTAAAAATAAAAATCAATTTGCCCCAGAAAATTCTGTTTATTTTTCTTTTACAGCTTGTCAATGAAGAAACTCAGATTTTTGAGCTCTAAGCTTCTCTAGGCCTCCTTCAGGAGAACTTCCTAGGGGATCCATTATGGAAGTTTCTCCTCGTGGGACTCTTGAAGCCTGAACTTCCATTTCATTAAAGATCTCATACTTCTGAGTTGAAAGGATGAGTCCATTTGGCAATGGTTGGTAATGGAGTCAGAGCAAAGGATGAAGCTGGCTATACTAAAAGGGGGGAGGGGAGTGAGTGGATAGAATTCTTTCTCCTCCCCCTCCTAAGGCAGTTACAGCCCTTGAATAAAAGTTATAACAAAAACCTCTTTTGGATCAAGAAATGGAGGCTATTTTGACTTGACTGTCCCAAGGCCAAACTTGTTGACAGATAGGAAACAATCCCACAGAGATTAGCAATTTCCACTGTTGTAAGATTATTCCTCAAAGCCTAAAGTAGATATAGGTTCAGGATGTCTTCAGAACAGCAGTCTTGCCCTCTGGATAACAGCTATGCTCAGTGCTTGCCTGGAGAAAGATCTGGCCTAGGTAATGTATGAAATTGATTAGTAAAGCTTAAAATATAACTTCACACTGGCTCACAAACTTAATGAGGGAAGCGATTTATTCATTTCAGAAAATAGGAAAGGGATGATAATTTCTTGGATAAAGGGTAAAGTAAAACTATCTAGAATCTTCAGGACATTGACAGAAATAGCAATCCCCCAGAGGGGAATACCTGGAATAAACTTATTCTCCTAAATCCCTCACAAAGTAAACTTTCTCTTGAATCTAATGTTATCTAGTTAGGATGGTGAAGGTAATCTTGATTGCAGATCTATATTGATTAGAGATTAACTGAGATTCTGCAAGTGAGGTATTTACCCAGTGCACACATCCTAGTTTAGTCTGTATATAGTAAACATCAAAGTAACACCCTGCTCCCTGAGGTCAGAGATGAGCTAACAAAAGGAGAACAAAATCTACCCTTTTCTGAGCCACCCTGATCCCCAAAGTGTCCTTGTTCAGCTGGTTGCCCTGCTTTCTATACCCACATTCTTAACTGCCCCAACTGCCCCCTCTCCTGGAGTTCTGGGAGGTACTGTGGAATTCTATAAGGCAGTTTCACCCCACTTAAGATCATGCATGTTACAGAGTTCAAGGTAAAAAAAAAAACCAAAAACACTTTTAGAATATTCCTCTTTTCCTTTGGTGCCCTTTTCCATTCTATGTTATGTATGTATCCTCAGTGCTGCTTTTTTTTGTGAGTGTGTGTGTGTGTGTGTTTTATAGATTTATATTTACCGACTTAAAAGAAGTACCACAAGGTTTTGTTTGATGAGGGTTCATATAGGTAGTTAGGGTTTTAGATTCGTTGTATTTGTTGGTAGGGAATATAAGAATTTAAATTTAGGTTTTTATGCTAATATGAATGTTTTAAAGTAATATTGTGGTCTCCAATTTAAAAAATTAACTCTTAAGTAGTCTGTTAGCCACTCTTAACAATTTAGTTTAATAGAGATATAGTAAAAGAGAGAAATGTAGGAAGGAAGTAGAAAGTATTGCCTAGCTAGATACCCTATAATTCCTGTCTGAAGAAGTTCAGTTTACTACTGGCAAGGGCTCCCTCAAGTCCCAATTTCCACATGAAGTTGTGGTAGTCTCTTAAGACTGGAGTCCTGGTGGTGTCTTCAGCCAGGGTTCTACCAATGCAGCCTCCTCCAAAGCCAAGGCAGAAATCTCTAGAACCAATCTCTCCAAAAGTCAGGAAAGGAAAGCCAACTACTCACCCAACAAGCCAAGTGAAGTTTGATCATAAATTGAAATTTTACAATGTTTGTTAAATAGTCTAGCTTATTAGTTTAAAAATTGGATATAAATAAACAACAGAATCTGTAGGTACACACCTAAGAATTTTGCTCCTAAATATCAGTAATCTTCCCCACAAGCCAAAGGATCAGCCTTACTTAGAGAAGAAGTCAGAGGGGTAAGTAAGCAACTAAATTAGCAAAATAATTAGAATTACAGGTGAAAGGCAGTTAAATAACTAATTAGGGAATAAATTTATTTTTAAAAATAAGGGGATAATTTCTCTGGAAAATTTCTAAATTAGGATGGCATATTTGATAAGTTTGAGGAATATCAATAAACTTGCAAAATTTTAGGATTTTAATTTCTCCATTGGACCATTTTATGTTGTTATTGTTTCAAAATAATGAGTGTATATGTTAAAGGTTAATCATCTAAATTGAGAGATTTAAATTACTTTTGAAAGTGATATATTTTAATTCTAAATTCTTAATAAATCTTAACACACTTAAAATGCTCTTAATGTTTGGAATTCGAAAACTAGAAAACTTTTTAGGTTCTAAATATAGAAATCATAATTCAGTGTTGGAGAATTGTCTAAAGAGATGTTTTTTAACAATCTCATACTGTTTAGAGATGCTAAATGTGATACATATAAGGTACATAGTGTGTTTCCTGGTGTATTTTAGAAATATGTTCTTCTGTTAATTATCTTCTGACTGGAGAGAATTCTAAGATATATCATATTAATTATTAATTCATCCAAGCAATTGCAAAACTTTTTTCCTCTTAGTCTGAGCATACCTCCATTGTGCTCCTATTCTCTTCTTTTAATTTAAACACACTTTATTCCTATAAATAAATAAAACTATAAGGGAAGTGTATGATGGGCCTATTACATGAAAGGATTGAACTTAAATGTTATAATAGTGATGCAGTTTTTTTTAATGTGGCTTAAATAGGAAAATATGATAGTTAAAAATTCATCTGTATTTTAAAGTATAAATAAGTTATGTTGAACAGAAGAAAATTAATTGAAATATAAAGCCTATATAAACATGGTGTTAACTATAACATTTAAAGGTTTTTGATTGTTTCTATCCAGGTAAAATAAAATGAGACTTGATCAATGTTTTTCACTTTGAAAGAACATTTCTAAATTGAATCTCTGTTTACTAAAATAACCAGCCTATTGATCAGAGATTTGATTAATGCCATAAATCTTGGTTAAAATCCTTTGTAAAAACACCAAGCAAGTACTTTTATCAGCATAGAGAAGGAAATTTTCTTTTAAGATAAGCAAGTAACTAGAAAGTAAGTATAATATTTTCGGTAATAAGTTACGATAAAAAAATTTAAGGTTGGACTTAATCTCTGACTGATTTACAAGGAAAGTAAGAAAAAGTTATACATAGAGTCTGTTAAAAAATTATGGTCTCTATCAGACACTGTTTTTTCAATAGTGGAATCTTGTTAGCTCTAATTAATATTCTCCCTGACCATATTAATGAAGACAGATACTGTAACTCTAAAATGTTAAAGTATTATAATATCATCAAAGAAGTCTATGTCAAAACTATATTATTCTCTTTCTTTAAGTATGCCATCAAAAAGTTACTGTGGTTTAATTTAAATTTTTTTTATTTTTTGGTTTATTATTTTTTTTTATTTAGAATATTTTCCCATGATTACATGATTCATGTTCTTTCCCTCTTCCTAAACCACTTCCCCCCATAGCTGACATGGAATTCCACTCAGTTTTACATGTATCACTGATCAAAACCTATTTCGAGGGGCAGCTGGGTAGCTCAGTGGATTGAGAGTCAGGCCTAGAGATGGGAGGTCCTAGGTTCAAAGCTGGCCTCAGACACTTCCCAGCTGTGTGACCCTGGGCAAGTCACTTAACCCCCATTGCCTACCCTTACCACTCTTCCACCCAGGAGCCAATACACAGAAGTTAAGGATTTAAAAAATTTTTTAAAAAGTTATTAAAAAAAAACCTATTTTGATATTTTTGATAGTTGCACTAGGGTGATTGTTTAGTGTCTACATCTCCAATAATAATCTCATCAACTCATGTGTTCAAGCAGTTGTTTATCTTCTGTATTTCTACTCCCACAGTTTTTCCTCTAAATATGGACATCCTTCTTTTTCATGAGTCCCTCAGCATCGTTCTAGATCATTGCATTGTTGCTAGTAGAGAAGTCCTTTATGTTCAATTGAATTACAGTGTATCAGTCTCTGTGTACAATGTTCTTCTGGCTTTGCTCCTTTCACTCTGCATCAATTCCTGGAGGTCTTTCCAGTTCATATGGAATTCTTCCAGTTCATTATTCCTTTGAGCACAATAGTATTCCATCACCAACAGATACCACAATTTGTTCAGCTATTCCCCAACTGAAAGACATTCCCGCATTTTCCAATTTTTTGCCAACACAAAGAGCGAGGTTTTAAATATTTTTTGTGCAAGTCTTTTTCCCTATGATCTCTTTGGGGTATAAACCTAGCAGTGGTATGGCAGAGTCAAAGGGAAGATAGTCTTTTATTGCCCTTTGAGCATAGTTCCAAATTGCCATCCATAATGGTTGGATCAAGTTACAACTCCACCAACAATGCATTAATGTCCCAATTTTGCCACATCCCCTCCAACATTCAGCACTTTCCTTTGTTGTTATGTTAGCTAATCTGCTAGGTGTGAGGTGGTACCTCAGAGTTGTTTTGATTTACATTTTTCTAATTATAAGAGGTTTAGAACACTTTTTCATGTGTTTATTTGTAATTTTGATTTCTTTATCTGAAAATTATCTATTCATATCCCTTGCCCATTTATCAATTGGGGAATGGCTTGATTTTTTGTACAATTGATTTAGCTTCTTAGACCTTTGTCAGTGTTTTCGGTTATGAAGATTTTTTCCTACTTTGTTGTTTCCCTTCTGATTTTGGCTGCATTGGTTTTGTTTGCACAATGACTTTTTAATTTAATGCAATAAAATAATTTATTTTACATTTTGTAATTTTTCCTAAATCTTGTTTGGTTTTAAAATACCTCCCATCACAAAGATCTGACAAGTATACTATTCTGTGCTCACCTAATTTACTTATAGCTTCCTTCTTTATATTCAAGTCATTCACCTATTCTTGGTATAGAGTGTGAGGTGCTGATCTAAACCCAATCTCTCCCATATTGTTTTCCAATTTTCCCAGAAGTTTTTGTCAAGCAGTGGGTTTTTGTCCCAAAAGCTGGGCTCTTTGGGTTTATCATAGATTGTCTTGCTGATGTCACTTACCCCAAGTCTACTCCATTGATCTTCCCTTTTGTCTCTTTACCAGTACTATATTGCTTTGATGACTACTGCTTTATAGTATAGTTTAAAATCCGGTACTGCTAGACCACCTTCCTTAACATATTTTTTTTCATCATTTCCCTTGATAGTTTTGATCTTTTTTTCTAAATGAACTTTGTTATATTTTTTTCTAGTTCAATAAAAAAGTTTCATGGTAGTTTGATACATATGGCACTAAATAATTAAATTAATTTGGGTAGGATGTTCATTTTTATTATGTTAGCTCATCATACCAATGAGCAATCAATGTTTTTCCAATTGTTTAGATCTAGTTTTAATTGTGTGGAAAATGTTTTTTAGTTGTGTTCATATAATTCCTGTATTTGTCTTGGTAGACAGATTCCTAAGTATTTTATATTTTCTATGGTGATTTTAAATGGAATTTATCTTTCTAACTCTTGCTACTGTGATGTGTTGGAAATATATAGAAATGTTGATGATTTGTGTGGGTTTATTTTGTATCCTGCAACTTTGCTAAAGTTGTTGATTATTTCCACTAGCTTGTTAGTTAATTCTCTAGGATTTTCTAAGACCATCATACCATCTGCAAAAAGTGATAGCTTGGTCTCCTCAATGCCTATTTTAATACCTTCAATTTCTTTTTCTTCTCTAATTGCTACTGCTAATGTTTCTAGAACAATATTAAATAATAGAGGTGATAATGAACATCCTTGTTTCACTCCTGATCTTATTGGGAAGGCTTCTAATTCGTTCCCATTCTAGATGATGATTGTTGATGGTTTGAGATATATACTGTTTATTATTTTTAGGAACGATCCTTCTATTCCTATACTTTCTAGTGTTTTCCAATAGGAATGGGTGTTGTATTTTGTCAAAGGCTTTTTCAGCATCTATTGAGATAATCATGTGATTTTTGTTTGTTAGTTTCTTGATATGGTCAATTATGTGAATGGTTTTCCTAATATTGAACCATCCTTGCATGTCACATGGTATAATTCCCACCTAATCATAATGAATGACCCTTGTAATCACTTGCTGGAGAGTTTTTGCTAGTATTCTATTTAAGATTTTTGCATCTATGTTCATTAAGGAGAGTGGCCTGTAGTTTTCTTTCTCTGTTTTTGATCTACCTGACTTTGGGATCAGTACCGTATTTGTGTCAAAAAAGGAATTTGGTAGAACTCCTTCTTCACTTATTATGTCTAATAATTTGTATAATATAAGGATTAGTTGTTCTTTGAAAGTGCATACATGTTGAGTGCTGTTATTTCCTCATTGCCTATACTGCCTTTTATCAGCATGTAATTACCTTCCTTATATCTTTTAATCAGATCTATTTTTGCTTTGTCTTTGCCACATATCATAATTGCAACTCCTCCCTTCTTTTTCTCAGTTGAAGCCTGGTAGCTGTTGCTTCAGCCTTTGACCTTTACCCTGTGCATGACCACCTGCCTCATATGTGTTTCTTGTAGACAACATATGGTAGGATTTTGTTTTCTCATCCACTGTGCTATTTGCTTCTGTTTCATGAGCAAGTTCTTCCCAATCACATTCAGAGTTATGATTGTCATCTGTGTTTTCCCCATCATTTTAATATCCTCTCCTATTCCTGTCCTTTCTTTTTTTGCTATTTCCTTTTAAAGCAGTAGTTTGCTTTTGTTCAGTCCCCTTATCTCCTCCCTTAGTTTACTTCCCTTTCCACCACCTCCCTTTTTCTTCCCCTCTTATTGTTTTCTAAGGCCTATTAAATACACTCCACCCTCTCTTTTCTTCCCTTTTTGAACTCCCTGCCCCACTACCCCCCCCCTTGGTTTTTCCCTTTTTACTTTTGCCCTAGAGTAAGATAGAATTAGATATCCCAATGGATCTAGCTGCTCTTTGCCCCCAAAATTGATTCCACTGAGGGTAAGTTTCCTTCAAGATTCTCTCTTGGTGCCATCTTCTATTCCACCCACTTTTCTTTTTTTGCATATTGTCTTAGACCATTTAGCACTCCAACCTCTTGCTATGAATAATTCTCCGAATTACTATAATAGTGAATACAATTTTTGAGAATTATACATAACATTTCCCCATATAGGAATACAAATAATTTGATCTTATTAAAGCCCTTAAAGAAGCAAATTAAAAGGAAAAATATTTTTTTTCTTTCCCCTCTCTTTCTTATTTACCTTTTCATGGTCTCTTGATTTTTTTGGTTAGACATCTAACTTTCTACTTAGTTCTGGTCTTTTCTTTACAAATATTTGGAAATCTTTTATTTTGTTGAATGCCCATACTTTCCCCTGGAAGTATAATGTCAGTTTTGATGGGTATGTGATCCTTGGTTGTAAACCCAGTTCCCTTGCCTTTCTGAATATCGTATTTCAAGCCTTGAGGTCTTTTAGTGTGGAGGCTGCCAGATCCTGTGTAATCCTGATTGGTGCTTCTTGATATCTGAATTGCCTCTTTCTGACTTCTTATAGCATTTTCTCCTTAACTTGAAAACTCTTGATTTTGGCAATTATATTCCCTGGGGTTGTCTTTGGAGGACTTAGTGTAGAGGGCAATCTATGGAGTCTTTCAATGTCAATTGTAGGAAAATATAAGTAAGGTAATGGGGTCACCAGGGATATTACAATTAACTAAATGGTTTGTGGGAACACACTCTAGGATTTATGAGAGACTGGACCAGGGTGAAGATACCAGAGTTTACTGGATTTCCACAGGAATGGCAGTTGATCTTAACTGTCACACAGCTTCTACTAGACCAGAGTATAGTAACAGGCTAACAAGGTAAAAGGGACTTAACAACTTTAATTATGTTAGACTAAAAGGTGGGAAAGGATTTCTATACTTAAAATCTAAAGGATAAAACCACAGGGCAATGGGAGGACTTATTCTGCTCTTATCTAAGTGATCTAAACTAACAGGGCCCAAGGAGCTATAAATGGAGTCTCTGGGTTTCTGCCTCAAACCTGGAACCTGCCAGGCTTGAGTACAGCTAGGGCTTTTGTGGCTTTCGGATTCTCACTGCAATCCACTCTGGATCTCTGGATGCCAGGAGTCAAGATGATCTCAGGTACCAAGTAGAGAGGGTTCTGCTTGAAGCACTGTCCTCCAGTTTTCAAACTTCTCCTCCTCTCTTGGCTCTGTAGATTTGTCCTTTTCTTAGATGCCACACCACACAGGATCCCAGGGGAAATCAGGAAGCAGGGTGTCCTTTGCTCTGAGGTCTCCCAGGCTGGCAACAGTTTTGCCCACCACTAATGGAGTCCACACTCAGGGCAAAGACAGACTTCCTCCTCCTTCATTCCAACCTGGAATTCCCAGCTCCAGCTCCTTCCTGCTATGTATTTAATTCCTAATCACTAGCTAATCTACTCTTACTTATAAGACTATCTGTCCCTCTTATTCAATAACATCAAGGCAGTTTTCTTGGAAGATTTCTTGTAGTATGATGTCTAGGTTTCTGTTCATTTCTCATTTTTCAGGAAGACCAATAATTCTCAAATTGTCTCTTCTAGACCTGTTTTCTTGGTCATTTTGTCATTACGACATTTCATGTTTCCTTTAATTTTGTCATTCCTTTGACTTTGCTTTACTAGTTCTTCCTGTGTTGTGAGATCATTGGCTTCAACATGCCCAATTCTGGTCTTTAGAGACTGGTTTTCTGCTATAATCTTTTGATTTTCATTTTTGATTTGTTCTATCCTGTTTTTCATGGATTCCTGCTGTTTAATTTAGTTCTCCAATTTGCTTATCATTTCATTTGATTTTGGGGGCATCTTTCTCTAATTGAGAATTTCTGTCTTTTAAACTGTTAATTTCTTTTTGAGCTATTTCCCACTTTTCTTGCCAAATCTCTTCCATCTTTCTAATTATCTCAGATTTGAACTCTTCAAGAGCTTGTGACCAATTTTCACTTTCAGGGGAGGGTTTGGAGGTATTTATTTGTTTTCCATGCTCTGCTGTATGCTCTGTCATCAGGACTTTTTCTCCATAAAAATTATCAAGTGTCAGTCCCTTTCTTTTGTTCTTTTGGTTGGTCATTTCTTGGTCATTGCTTGTCATCACTATGCTGGTTTTTCTTTAGCAGGCAGTAGGATGAGTTGACCAGACAGACTCTCTATATGGAGCTTTGGAGCAGTTTTTGCCTAAGGCTACTTTACAAGTCTCAGCACATCTTCTACTGTCTGCTAAGCTTCTGTTGTCTGCTGCCCCTCACAGCTCTATTCCTATGCCCAATGTCTGCACTCTCTAGCCTCTGTGGGTCTCAAGTCTAACTGTTCTCAGGGTAAAGTCCCTGGTGGTCGCAGTCAGCTGCCAAGACCCCAAAGATTGTCCCTCCTCTGCCCAAGGCTCCTTTTCAAGTCTCAGCACACTGCTTCCACTGTCTGTTGTCCCTCAGCTCTAGGTCCATGCCCAAAGTCTGGGCTCAAGGTCTGTGCTCAAGGTCTGCACTCTTTAACTTATTGGTGTCTTAAGTCTTGCTGCTCTCAGGAGCAAGCCCCTGGTGATCCCACTTAGCTGCCAAGAACTTAGAGAATGCCCCTCTCTTGCTCTAACTCTTGTGTCCTTGCTCTGACTCTGGCAATATAGATGGGGTGGAGGAGCGTTGATCAACTTGAGTTTTAGTGGAAGTTATTTCACCCCCTTATAGCATGGAAATGCCCAAATCCCATGTACCTTTGATGCTGTGCCCTATTTTGGGGTCCCTTCATTCACCTGGATTTCTTTTTTGCGGCCTTTTCAGGTATCATGTATGGGTCGGTTATGAGAATTTAGAGCCCTGCTTCTACTCTGCAGCCATCTTACCCCAGAAGTCTGTTTAATTTAAATTTAATTGAAACAATGTGATGCTTCACAATTACATCCTAACAATTGTATAGCTGATTACAGATTTAGTGTAAGAAGGATTTCTATTAAATTTAAATCATCCAAAATTTCACCCCTTTTTGATGGGAGACAATCTGCTTAATTAAATGCAAATAATTCAAAAACCCATAATACTGAAAATTATTATTATTTTTGTAAAATGAAGAAGCAGCTAAATAATAAGTTTTTTCATAGTTAAGGGAAAAGTACTCATAAGTTTCTTTGCATTCTTAAGTACCAGCACAAAAAAGTAAAGTTTCAAATGACTAAATTGAAGATTGAACCAGTATCAGTTAGTCTGGAATGCTATTAAAATACACACTTTTGTAATAAGAATGATTTCATTGATTGGATGTAAAAATCTAATATTGGATGTAAAAAAGAAAGTAGCAAGTTATACTATGGTTTCAATGTGATTAGTACAAACTGAAGGTATCAAGGATTTTCTTTAATTATGTGTTCTTATAAGAAGTTCTCTCAGTTGACATGAATTTATAAAGTATTGCGATAAAGTTCTTGCGTTTAAATGGCAAACACTTTAAATCTGGATTGCTTTGGGCCATTTATTAATAGTTGAAATGATATTTAGTGGATTACAGATTATTTGGAATGATCGATAATGAATACAAATTGAAGAAGTTATGAGGAGTGTTAGATGTGAATGTGAAAGAAACAAGACATGAAATTTTATTAAGGATCTTTAATCAAATTCCAAAGGAATAAATGAGAGGCTTTGGGAAATATTTGGAGAAATTATTAAGTTAATAGAAATGAGAAGAATGAAGAAAGTTAAAGAAAGTTGTAATTTACTGAAAATAAAAGGTTTAAATATTTTAATGCCAATATTCAAGATATTATTAATCTATTTTAAAGCAGTTAGAGAATTTTCCCAATATCCAGAATGTCAAATTTATTAGTAATCAACCAGAAAATGTGATATAAAAATAATGAAAAGAGAAAAGAAAAATAAAGATTGGTAATCATTGTGTGGAAAAGGTTAAATGAAAAGATCTTTTATCTTTAAGATTTTAAGACTCCTTGAAGCAATCTGTGTGGACAAGGTCAATAGCCCTGTGAAAAGAACATGTTTGCATTATTTGATTTCTAAAATGAAACTAGATTATTGAGAATTTATATTTATACAAAGAAATTATTTCTTTTTCAAAATAAATTTTAACAGTTACATGTAGTAAATTTCCACATGTTTTCTGAAGTTCTATGATCAAAATTATCTCCTTTCCTCTTTCCTCCCTCTATCCCATTATCAAGCAAAGTATATTTCCATATTGCAAATTTTTCATAAGAGATTAATTTTATGAAACAAAAATCCATAAACATATATCCAAATAAACTAGTGAAAAATTGAATGCTACATAGATGATTTCTAATAATTGGTCTTTATGCCAGGATGAGCTAAAAGCTAAGAATAAAAAGAGAAAATTAAGTGAAAGATGCTTAATAAAATATTTTCTGTTTGTGAATTCTAAAAAATATATTTCAAAAAATGGAAGTAAGATCATTCAGCTCTAAGGTATGGATAATGAGACTCCCTATTTATGGTAAGCCTCAATTGGGGCTGTAACTGATTTTACTTTAAGTTTTGAATTCAAGTATAATTGTCTGATAAAAGATCATTGAACATTATGTCAGTAATCCATTATTTAAAAGAAAAGACACAAATTACTCAGAAGGAATATGATCTTGAAATCTAAAAGGGTGAAGTCTTTATCTGAGATGAAGTTGGGAGGACAAACTGAATATAGCTGAAAGTAGGATCCTCCTGATTTAATGTGCCCATTTTGTTACTTCATTTTGAAAAGGAATATTTTGTAAGGAGAACTTTAATTGATTAGGTTATAATCATTTTGTTAATATGTTATGATACAACTATTTGATTTCTAGTAAGAGATAGCTGGTTTTTAGCATATTAAATAACTGTAATCAGTAATAATAATCAAGAAATAATCATAAAGTGTACTGTGTAAATAATTAAAATAAAGTGAATTATTCCCTGTGCATTTTTGACCCTGAACTCTCAGAATTGTATCTCCATGTAGGGGAGGCAAAGAGTGCTCATCTTCTCATCTTGTGATTATGTTGACCATTTGCTTCCCAAAAAGAGAAGTTCCCACAGTGCATCCCTCTCATTGAGAAGGGTTGACTCAAGACCTGCTCATTTCAGCAGAGCCTGTGCTTATAATTATGTTATAACAATCTGTGAACTCTAGAACTCTGATGTCACAGACCATACTGAGGGTCTGTAGACTCTTGCTTTTGTCACCTGCAACTCTCACAATAAAGACAGTCTTATTCATATCTTTATCTTTTTTCTTTAAACAACTGGCACCCCAACAATAGACCTGAGGACATATGTCCCTAAAGTTTGAGCTCTCTCTCAACCAAATACCAAATACCAAATGCTCCACAATTAGGTAAAATTGTTTCTTGGAGATTTTTCCCTTTTTTTATTTGGGACCTTTTAGTTTTCACTCAGTAGCCTATGTTTCCTTCCTACTTTCATCCTGCTCTATGAGATATATATGGCTATTTTAAAAATGCACATCTACAATCTATTTATAACAGTACTGAGCTAGCCCTGCTAAAGCTAACCATGTTAAACCTATATTTCTTAAAATTTTGAAGTATATTTTTCTTTTCCTAATATATAGCCTGTTGTTACCAGTTTTGAACTCTAAATTCTATAGTATCCAAAATCTAAATCCTTAAATCTGACATCTTCCCTACATGAGGTTAATACTTGGAAAACGTTTGTGGTGTCTTGGTACAAAATTCTTAAATGTGGTCTCTTACAGATTCTATTGCTGGACTATAACTCAAATCTCTAAATAATTAGCTGGCTTTCTTAAAATATTATAAAATTTATAAACATCTTTGCAAGGCAAACTACTTACAAATAACTGACAGATGTGAGTGGCAATGAGCCCAGACAACTCCCACAGACATTTAAGAGATTTTCAGAAAACACCATGAAGTGAAATTATTCCTCCTTGTCAATTTTCAACAAGTCTCTGTTAACACAATTTGCTTTAATCCCTTCAGTCAAGGACAGAAAAGACAGTAATTTTGACAACTCTTGCTCTAGGAAACTGAGGATTCACATGGATTCTTTGCTATATGGCAAATCTTTCTTGCTGCTTTCCTTAAAATCCACTATTTAGGTTCTGTATGTGCCTTGACTTTTATCCTACACTTCCTCTTTTCCCCTATCAGGGACCCAGAGAAAGTAATGCAAAAAGAGTCTAAAAATAGCAATGGCAATGATAGTTTAAAAACTGAAAGAAAATGAAGGGGTTACTCAATCTAATGCATTATTTACACTTTGTACTAGTCTTGTTTATGTATCTGTGTCTTGTGCTTATTCATTAGTCCTAGTTTATGCCTTTCTCATTTGTTCTGTTGATCAACCAAAAGGAAAAATATTATAAAAAGTAAAATCTTTAAAAATTGCAATTGTAACAATAATAATATCTATTTATGTCTTCTTTTCTCTCCCTCAATGCTGGCCACATAGAAAAGAACAAGAAACAAAAGATAGACATTAAATTAATGAGAAAACAATCATATGGCAAAGAGAAATACCTTAATTTCTCCATCAAAAACTTCTAATTTGTGCTTGCGTCAAATTAATATGTTAAATATTATTATTTCTAAGTTGGAACATTTGGATTACTTTTGAAAGTGATGAATCTTGGTTCTGTGTTATGTTCTTAATATTTAGAACATAAAATTGAGAGAACACTAGAGCACAATTGAAAGTTGAGCTTGTCTCTCTATCAGACTTTACAAAATTACACATGCTCTTGTGTATTGCTATTAATCTCATGTTCCTTAATAATCTTAGATTTGGTAAATATTAAACATATAATTATAATTATGAAATTATTCTTTCATTTAAAGGGAATGACTTCTAAATTATATTTTACTGTCATGAGAAATTCTTCTAAATTATTGAAAAAAAGTAATTCCTATAGCTCTGACTATAACTTACTTATTTAGATTAATTAGATATTACCTGGTCCCACCTAACTTGACCAATTTTTATACTGTCCCTGTTTCTTCCTCTATGGCAAATTTCTATAATCAGAGCAAATGGTCAATGGATGAGTACAATGAGAAAGCATAAGATGTTTCTGTTTTCAATCTAATATATAGTCATTCCATATCCTAAACAACTAAGTGAATTGGTACTTGACTTATCGCCTGCCTATTATTATCAAGAAAATAATATATCAGATTAAGTCTCTGAAGTAGCTTATTTTTTTCAGAATATAACTGTTCCACTGAATGTGTTTAACAGTTGAAAGCTTTCTACTACAATTATCCCCATTTAATATACACTGTTCTCCATGTATGATTGGTAATTAATTATTTATCTGTACCTACAAACCCCACCACAAATTCTTGTTTCAATTGGAGCTCAGTTTGAGGCAAAGCCAAGATGGGAGAAGGCACACAGATTCACCTGATGTCTACCAAATTGCCCTCCAAACAACTATAGCATAATGCCTCAAAACAAATTCTGAATGATCGCAACCCATAAAAATATAAGGTGAAAAAATTTTTCAGTCCAAAACAACTGAGAAGGCTGTCCCAAAAGACTTTGCAATGGGATGGAAATAGAGCAAATAGAGTTATAAGCCAAACCATACCCCTTGAAATTTCAAACATTTGGAGAATTCCAGACCCCAGCCCAGGGAATTCTAATCTGTGCTTAGGAGAGGGACTTAATTCACACTTTCTGGGTGGATGATAGTACAAAGTACTAACTACTGATCTTTTTACCTAAAGCTCAGGGCTGAGCTCCAGGATAGGACAATAAAAGTTGTGCATGATTGTATAAAGTACACAGTGAAAGTAAAATTTTGAGACTAAGCCTGAGGCTAGAATTTGACCAGCCCTTGACCTGATCAAGATCACAAAAACTTACATCTGAGCCTGAGGCACTCTATCAAACTAAGCTATCAGCATCTCAAGGGTCAATTGAATCAGCAGGGGTAGGGGACTATCAGAGCTCTCAGCCCTCAGACCATCACATCATCCCCCCCAAGCCTACCTATAATTAGATAGGAAAAATGAGCAAACAACAAAAAAAAGTATCTAACTCTAAAGAAATTTTATGAAGACAAAAGCAAGGTACAGACACAGAAGGGTACAGTGAAAACAAAAGAAACACAACCAAATTCCAAAAGAAAAATATGGATTAGACACAGATTCTGGAAGAACTCAAAAAGTACTTCAAAAACCAATTATGAGGGCAGCTGGGTAGCTCAGTGGATTGAGAGCCAGACCTAGAGACGGGAGGTCCTAGGTTCAAATCCGGCCTCAAACACTTCCCAGCTGTGTGACCCTGGGCAAGTCACTTGACCCCCATTGCCTACCCTTACCACTCTTCCACCTATAAGTCAATACACAGAAGCTAAGAGTTTAAAATAAAAAAAACCAATTATGATTCTAAATTAATTTATTAATTAAAGATTTTAAGTTTTAAAAATATAATTAAGGGAGGCAGAGGAAAAGTGGGAAAGAGAAATGAAAGGGATGCAAGGAGAAAGGGAAATGATACAAAAAGAGATTTGGCCATTTGAAAAAGAAGAATAAAATACCTTCAGAGGAAGATCAGGTCTTAAAAATCAGAATTGACCATCTAGAAACTAATGATTTAAAAAATCAATAAAACAAACAAAATAATGAATAAATAGAGGAAAATATGAATTATCTTATTGAAAAAACAACTGACTTAGAAAATAGATCTAGGAGAGATAACTTGAGAATTATTGGACTTCATGAAAACCATGATCAAGAAAAAACCTTGCATATAATATTACAAAAATTATCAAAGATAACTGCCCAGAGATCCTTGAACAAAAAAGTAAAAGAGAAACTGAAAGAATATATAGATCACCTCCAGAAAGAAAACCTGAAATGTCAACTTCCAGGAATACAATAGCTAATTTCGAGAGCCACCAAACCAAGGAAAAAAGATTTGTTCCCTGGATCCCATGACTCCAGAATGAGTCCCTGCATTCAGTTTCTCTCTCCCTTATATAGAGCACAGCCCAACTGACGATTGGTCTCATGCCCTTGCATGGAATCAGGGAACTCCCAAGATTCTAACTGTCCAATTGGAAACCCTGCCCAAAGACATGGCTTCTTGCAAATCTTTGCAAAACTTAACTTACACCACTAAAAACCCAGCAGGGTATTCTAACCTATGGTTAGTGAGAGTGAAACTAAATCACTTTCTCTCACTGGGCCTATTGTGTAAATGCCTTGTAGACAATAGTTATAAAAAAGAGTATCTTTTTTATTTTAAGAGGGAATACAAACCAAGGATCACAACAAGGAATCCCTAACTCTAAGGGATCTAGCTAATTACCCACAATCCTCCATGTCCTTAGCAAGAGGGAACCTTCTGTTTCTTCCAGCTAAATGCTTCTTTGCCTTTAGGTAAGATCAAGTGTAGTATCTGTTTCTTCCAGCTAACTTAACTCCCTATTTCTATCTAGGTATCCCCAGAACTGACTAAGCTAACTATCTATGACCCTCAGTAGTTGGTTTGATTTATTCTCCAAAATCTACCTCAAAAAAACTCTTGTGAATGAACTCCAAAGGCTAAGTTCACCCCAGAGAATCTGACCCCTGTGGTAAAACTTCAAAACTGATCTGACAGGATTTTTTAGATAAAACCTTAATTGCTATCACTAATATTTCTAATACAATGTTAAATAACAGAGGTGAAAATGGGCATCCTTACTTCACTCCTGATCATATTGGGAAGGCTTCTAACTTATTTCCATTGCAACTGATACTTGCTGATGGTTTTAAATATATATACTGTTTATTATTTTTAGAAAGGCCCATCTATTCCTATAATTTCTAGTGTTTTCAATAGGAATGAGTATTGTGTTTTGTCAAAGGCTTTTTCTGCATCTATTGAGATGACTGTGATTTCTTCTGGTTTCCTCATTGATATGATCATTTACATAGATGGTTTTCCTAATATTAAACCATCCTTGCATTCCTGGTATAAATACAACCCAATCATGAATAATCCTCTTGATCACTTGCTTGAGTCGTTTTGCTAGAATTCTATTTAAGATTTTTGCATCTACGTTCATTAGGGAGATTGTTCTGTAGTTTTCTTTCTCTATTTTTGGTCTATCTGGCTTTGGAATCAGTATCATATTTGTATCATGAAAGGAATTTGATAAAACTCCTTTGCTTATTTTGTCAAATATTTTGAATAGTATTGGGATTTGTTTTTCTTTAAATGTTTGATAGAATTCACTTGTGAATCCATCTGGCCCTGGGAATTTTTTCTTAGGGAATACCTTGATGGCTTGTTCAATTTCTTTTTCTGAGATGGTATTGTTTAAATATTCCGTTTACTCTATTGTTAATCTAGACAATTTATATTTTGTGAATATTCACCCATTTCACCGAGATTGTCATATTTATTGCCATATATTTGGACAAAATAGTTCTTAATAATTACGTTAATTTCTTCTTCATAAGAGGTGAGTTCACCCTTTTCATCTTTGAAGCTTTTCATTTAATTTTCATCTTTTTTGATTAGATTAACCATAATTTCATCTATTTTATTTATTTTTTCAAAGTACCAGCTTTATTTATTATTATTTATTAGTTCAGTAGTTCTTTTACTTTCAATTTTATTAATTTCTCCTTTGATTTTTATTATTTCCAATTTAATTTTTATCTGGGGATTTTTAATTTGTTTTCAATCTAGTTTTGTTTTTTAAATTGCATGCCCAATTTATTGACCTCTTCCCTTTCTGATTTGTTTGTATATGCACTCAGGAATACAAATTTTCCCCAGAGGACTGCTTTGGCTGCATCTCATAGATTTTGAAAAACTGTTTCCTCATTGTCATTCTCTACACTGAAATTGGTAAATGTTTCTTTGATTTGTTCTTTGACCCACCAGCTTTGAAGAATTCGATTATTTAGTTTCCACTTGCCTTGCCACAATTCCTTATTGATTATGAATTTTATTGCATTATGATCTGAAACAACTGCAGTTATCATTTCTGCTTTCTTACATTTGTTTGCAATGTTTCTATTCCCTAGTACATGGTCAATCTTTGTATATATCCCATGTGCTGCTAAAAAGAAGCTATATTCCTTTTTATACTATTTATTTTTCTCCAAATATCTATCTATTAGCTCTAATTTTTCTAACATTTCATTCACTTCCTTTATTTCTTTCTTATTTATTTTTTGGTTCAATGTATCTAGTTCTGATAGAGGAAGGTTGAGGTCACCTGGTAGGATGGTTTTTCTATCTATTTCCTCCTTAAGCTCCTTTAGTTTCTCCTTTAGAAATCTGAATGCTGTATCATTTGGTGTATATATTTTGAGTACTGATATTTCTTCATTATTTATACTGCCTTTCATCAAGATGTAATGACTTTCCTTATCTCTTTTAATAAGATCTATTTGTGTTTTAGCTTTCTCTGAGTTCATAATTGCTTCTCCTCCCTTCTTTATGTCAGTTACAGCCCAATAAATTCTGCTCCACCCTCTTATCTTTACCCTGGGTATGTTTACCTGCCTCAAGTTTGTTTCTTGTTGACAACATATATTAGGGTTCTGGTTTTTTATCCATTCTGCTATCTGCTTCCTTTTTATTGGTGAGTTCATCCCATCCACATTCACAGTTATGATTACCGTCTGTGCATTCCCCTCCATTTTGACTCCCTCCTTTGATTCTGCTTTTTTCTCTTATTCTTCTTACCCTCCTCTCCAACTTTTCATTTGTAGTCAGTCTCCTCCCTTTCCCCTTCCTAATGTTACTCCCTTTCCCACCACCCCCCTCCTATTTATTCTCCTCTTACTAGAGTGCCTTCTTAACAACCCCCCAACCTCTCCCTCCCTTGAATTGCTCCCCTCCCCACCAGTCTGTTTATTACACTTCTACTTCTCTATAGGGTAATATACAATTCTCTCCCTCAATGGATCTGATTGTTCCTTCCCTCTCTAAGTCATTTTCAATGAGTATAAGATTTAAGACTTACCTATTGCCAACCTCTTCCACCTTCCATTCTATGGGTCTTCTCCTGTATCTCCCCATGTGCTTCTTTATGAAATATATATTTACACATTTTGTCTCTTATTCCATTTCTCTTGCTATTATCCTCTTTTTTACCCCTAGTATTTGTATATATATTTTTTGAAATATCATCCTATAGAGTTTGTCTCTGTAACCTCGAAGTATATTTCTTCTAGCTACTCTGATGATAACAACAATTTTTAAAGTTCCCAATATCATATTTTCTTATAGGAATACAAATCATTTGAACTTATTGGGTGTCTTAAAAAAGATTTTTTTTTCCTTTCTTAATAACCTTTTGGTGATTCTATTGAGTTCTGTGTTTGGGCATCAAAATATCTGTTTAAGTTAGGTCTTTTCTTTAGGAATACTTGGAAGTCTTCTATTTTCTTAAATGACCATATTTTCCTCTGCAAGAATATAGTTGGTTTTGCTGGGTAGTTGATTCTTGGTTGTAGACCAAGTTCTGTTGCTTTCCAGAATATCATATTCCATTCATTTTAGTCCATCAGGGTGAATGCAGCCAGGTCCCATGTTGTCCTTACTGTGGTTTCATGATATCTGAATGGTTTCTTCTTAGCAGTTTGTAGTATATTTTCCTTGGTCTAGTAGTTCTTGAATTTGACTATAATATTCCTGTGCATTGTCAACTGGGGATTAAATGCAGGAGGTGATCTGTGGATTCTTTCAATCTCCACTTTTCCTTCTTGGTCAAGAATGTTGGAGCAGTTTTCTTGTATAACTTTTTCTATAGAATTATGTCCAGGCTTTTTCTTCAGTCATGATTTTCCAGTAGTCCAATAATTGTTAAATTATCTCTCCTGGATCTATCATCTAGGTCTATAGTTTTATCAATGAGGTGTTTCATATTTTCCTCAATTTTTTTCATTCTTTTGATTTTGTTTTATAGACTCTTGCTACCTTGTGAAGTCATTTGCTTCTAGTTGCTGGATTCTAATTTTTAAAGACTGAATTTCATCCCTGGCTTTTTGGCCATCCTTTTCCCTTTGGCCTGTTTTTCTTTGTAAGGTCATCTCTTGTAAGATTAAAATTCATATCCAATAACTCCAAATGTTATATTTCATAAGATTTATTAATAATCACTTGAAGTAAAAGAAATAAAAGAACAAAAGTAAAACCTTGAGTAAAGAAAAAATGCACGATAAATTGGGTATAGAAATCCCTTACCCTATAGAAAAGTATGAGGGGAAGGGATTAGTGAATGTGTTGGAGGTGATAGAAAAGAGGGAAAATTGGGGAATATGGTCATCAAAATCTAATCAAGGTGAAATAGAATGGAGAATAAAATAGAGCAATCATAATGGTTCAAAACAATTTCACAAAAAGTCTCTCTAATAAGAGTCTCATTTCTCAAATACATAGAGAAACAAGTCAAATGTATCAGAATACAATTCATTCTACCATATAAAACCCAGTGGAATTTCTTGTTGGCTTCGGAAGGGAGGTGGGAGTAAGGGAGGGAAAGAAGATGAATTGTGTAACCATGGAAAATATTCTAAATTAACTAATTAAGTAAATAAACAACAAAAAAGAATACAAGCCATTCTCCATTGGATAAATGTTCAATAGGCAGTTCTTAGTCAATGTAATTAAGGTCCCTAACAATCATGCAAAAATGCTCAGAATCACTATTAATTAGGGAAATACAAATTAAAACAACTCTGCGATATTATCCCACATCTATCATATTAGCTAATATGACAGAAAAAAATGACAAAAGTTGGAGGGAATGTGAGAAAATTGAGACACTAATGCACTGTTGGGGTGTTGTGAATTGATTCAAACTTTCTGGAAAGCCATTTAGAAATATGCCCAAAGAACTATAAAACAGAACATACTCTTTGATTCAGAACTGATGTTCCAGAGTTATATATCCCCAAGAGATAAAAAAAAATAAGAAAAAGAAAAAAAAAACAGAAAAAACCCTCTATGTTCGAAAGTAATTAAAGCATCTCTTTTTGTGGGGTCAAAGTATTGGAAAGTGAGGGTTTACACATCAATTGATAAATGGCTGAGTAAGTCATAGAGTGTGATTGTAATAGAACACTACTGGGCTATAACAAATGATGAGCAGAAGGTGCTCATAAAACTCTAGAAAGATTCAAATTAAGTGAAGCAGAGTGAAGTACACAGAACCAAGAAACATTTTTCAGAGTGGCAGCAATAGTGTTTGGTTGAATAACAATGTATAATTTATCTATTTTTGGCAATACAATGATCCAGGAAAATTACAAAGGACTGCTGATTTTAAAAAAAATTGCCATTTGTTTCCAGAGAAAGAACTGGTGGATTCTCAGTTCAAATCATAGCAAACTTTTTCATTTTCTTTATTATTTTTTCTTTTTGAATTTCCTTCCACAAATGAATTTATATAGAAAAATGTTTTACATAATTGCACATTTAAATCTATATGTGATGTGATTTGGGGTTTAGGCTTTAAAAAATCAGTCTATAGCAAAAATGAGTAACAAGGAAATAGGTTTCAAGTGATAATATTTGTACAACCCAGTGGAAATGCTTGTCAACTCTGGGAGGGGGGACAGAAGAGGGGAGGAAAAGAAAATGAATCAAGTAAACATGGAAAATATTTTAAAATTTTAAAAAATAAATAAAAAATAAAATCTATATGTGAGTGCTTACAATGTCTGCAGACATGGGGTGAGGGAGGAAGGGAAAAAGGGAGAATATTTGAGTTTCAAAATTACTTTTTAAATGTTGGAAACTTTTTACATACATTTGGGAAAAATAAAATGACATTTATTAAAAATTGAAGTTGTCAACTTCTTGTAAGTAAATTTATTTCTGCAATTACTGAAATTAGGAGTAGAGAAACTCTACGCACTAAAGTGTCATTACTTTTAATTTTATATATAGATTTTAAATCCCTAATCACATTTGATTCTCCTTAAAGATTATAGAATTAATTGGAGTACAATGTGTTGAAAACGGGACAAGTTAGACTATCCTCTAGGTCAAATGTAAATGATTCTATGGGGCAAGTAAAAAACCTAAAATCCCCGAATTTCAAGTGCTTCACGAGTTCTTAATTTACTGTTCTTATATTTCTATTATTAACAATTCAAGATCACAAGCTCTTGGATTTTTTTTATCACTTCAATAGTTATTGGAGAGAGCATATTTGAGAATCTATGCTAATTTGTATTGAGATCTTTATAAAAAAAAATTAGCAGTAATATCTAAGTAATCTCTGTGAGCAACTTGGAACCAAGGAAGTAAATCTATTAAAAAGGAGACCTATCCCTGCATATCTGAGAAAAGATGGTTTTGGAGGGCAAAAATTATTGGGGGTCATTTGAGATATAAGATAGAGTTTGTTGATGTTGGGGAGGGGCTACTAAAATGCAGGCAAGCCTGGTATTAATTAATGTTTAAAATATTTTTTGCCTTTTATCTCATTACCTTTGTTTTTTGTTTTGCTATATCTATATGTTGAGTTCTTCTGTTTTGGTGGGTATAAACTGAGGACTTAAGGCAATGATAATGATACTACGTACCTAAAACCTTCTCAAATGGGCTTTTTTTTATGCCTTTAGCTCACTTCTACCTGCAGTAGAGGCAGAAGAGGAGAATTACATATATTATCTTATGAAATGTTTGGTCACCTTTTTGTGTTAACCCTTTCTCCCTAGTGTAAACCTTTGGAGGAAATCTGTTTATTTCAACATCAGATCATTGCAGAAACAGATAAAAGCTACATGAAACAAGCATTAATACATAGTTTGGACCCCTGGATCTTTTTTTTTTCTCTGTACAAGATTTTCAACCTAATGCCCCAGTCTAAACAAAAAAAAATATTTATCATTTTGGAGGTACACAATTATCCTGGTAAAGACCATTTCAGGTACTATTAATGACTCCCACTTCTAAGGCTGAAGAAAAAGACAACATTGCTTTCATGAAAACCACTTTCTTGGCATTCTTTACCCATTTTCTGGCTTTCAGGTACTATTTTCAGGTAGTAAAAACTCTGACTCAAAACCCACACTCAGGAATACACAAAAATTCTTTCTAGTTCATAATCTTTAAATAAAAATTGACATGATACATAGAAAAATGATCACAATTATAAAAATAACTAACATTTATGGGACATTTTAGAAATATTATCTCAATATATCTGCACAACCACCTTGAATGGTAGATTCTATTATCCTCATTTTACAAGAAAGGAAACAGAAGTAGATAGAAATTAAATAACTTGCTCTGTCACACAATTAATCTGTGTCTGAGGCCAAATTTGAACGTCTATTTTACTGACTCCATTTCCACTGCTCCAGCCAATCTACTATCTACTTTCCCATCCCAGAGAAAGGAAAAGTGTAGCCTTTCTGGATACCATTTCTTGAAATAAACATTCTTTGATGAAGCCAAGTAAACCTTCTTTTGGTATCTCATAGATGGACTTCAGTTGTCTCACTCAATTCCAGCATCAAACCTGTTCTCCTACATAGCTTGAGTCCAGCTAGCCTATTAATCTCTCATATTTTGCTGAAGTCCAAAAACTAATTCCATACTGAAATTTGTCCTACAATCTTTTCTCATTGAAGGATCCTGTAACAAAATGCATAAGATCACAAATACATTCAGATTTTTGAAGCCTAAAAGAAATGTAATGCTGAAAAATGATCATCTTAAAAGTAATATAATTTAAAAAAATCTAATAGGTGACATTAAATTGTTGGGGATTATGTAGGATCATACATTTATAGTGGGAAGTGACCTCAGAAGACTTCTAGTACAATAAAATCAAGACTTCTAATTTTAAAAATGAGGAAACTTGAGAAATAGGGAGGAAAATTGATTTACCTAAGGTCAGGAGCTAGTAAGTGGCAAGAATTTAAATCGACAGTAGGTCTTTGACTACAAATCCAGGGTCTTACCTGCTATAACATTCCTGCAATTCAACAAATATTTGTTAAATTTCTAATATGTACAAGACACTCTGGTAAGAGCTGGGGATACAAAGACAAAAATGAAATGGTCCTTGCCCTTATGGACTTTACATTCTACTGTGTAGATAAATATGTACAGAGATAAGTCAATACAATGTGAAACAAAGTAATTTCAAAAGGAAAAGCAAAACAACTGGGGAATTCTGGAAAGACCTCATAAAGGAGGTATCACCTAGCCTTTAGTTTGAAGGAATTTGGGGATTGATTCTAAAAGGTGATCTTGAGAATTTTATTACACACATGAGAGACTACCCATGCCAAGGTACATGTGTATGGGATGGCATGCCATGATCAGGGAAGAGCAAGTCTTTTGACTACAATAAATAGTGTATGAGGAAAATAAAGTAGTACTAAAAACATTGGTTGAAGATGCATTGTATAGCAGTTTCAATACTCGTTTGGATAATTTTTATATTTTTTAAAGAGAAAATTGTGAATCATAAAACATTTTGGAATAACTATGCAAAAATATATGATGTATTTGTATAGGTGTATACATATGTGTAAATATATATCCATGTTTATGAGGATGTATATCTATATATTTATGTTTACACATACATAAATTCACATTTGTTAACTGTGTGGAAGATGGAGTAAAAAGTGGGAAGATCAGAGACATGGACTTTGTTGTAATAATCCAAGGGAAAGATAATAAGAGTCAGTCTAAACTAGAGAAACAGAGAAATGGAGAGGTAGTCAGATTGATAGATAGCTATATGGACAGATAGATAAAAACTCAGGAACATATATTCCTCTATATATACTACATATATTCTATATATTTCTATATTTAGTAATATTTGTTTTCTTTATTATCTATGTACACATATAGATGAGACAGAGATGTAAAAAGTTATAGAAATGATAGCGATAGAGAAAATATATTATTGAGGAAACAAGGAAATAGGGAAGGGAAGAGAAAAAGGAGGGGAGGGAAGAGAGAAAAAAGGGAATAGGAAGTAAGAGGAGGGAAGGGGAAGAGGAATGGAGGGGGAAGGCAAAAGGGGAAGGGGACATGTAAAAGGAGAAGAAAAGAGCCTATCTATCATGAATGGTCCCCATTTTCCCTTTTAGGCTGAACTCAAAGCATGAAAATTTTCTATTTCTTCCATATACACATGAAAGGTCAGGACAACAATAAAGCAGAAGAAGGTCCTTGTCCACTAATCTTAGCAGCACTTCCTTTTCCCTCCCTCACTCTTTCCAATTACCCTCTGTTATATGACAGAAAAAATTTTGTGGAAAACAATGTCCATTTTAGGTTAGAGTCCCTGGCAATTTGTCAATGTCGATGTATACTACCTGCAAGTTTATCAATAGGAAATTAAGCAGCTCTCACCCTTTAAGACTCCAGGCAGAGATGTAGCCCATAGTGTCAAGGAAGTAAATGTGAAAATATTTAAATATACTAGTTATCCTGAGTGTTTCTATTTCCAGATTCCAAAGAATTTTGCCCTAAAGCAAAGAATATTCAGAAAAGGAAGCATCTATTCTAATTAAGGGTATAAAAATGGTAAATCTTTCTTCATGAAAACAGAAACAAAAACAAAAACAAAACATATTCTATTCTTCTCCAAGATGTACTAGGGTTTTTGCTTCTCAAAAAGTGTTGTAACAGAAAAAAATTAACCTATGTTAAGCTAAAAGAGATCAATTTCTATACTCTTGTTTGGGCTTTTTGTGTTAGTACTCTTGCACAGATGCTTATCAACATCATCCATTAGTTCTGTTGTTGAGCGGTAGCTACATTGAGAACAGCAAAGCAAAAAACTCTGGAAAGTCTACAGAAATTGGACATCCAGCAAGATCAGTTTAGGTCATGACCATCAGAGCATTGAGATGATATTAACAGTAGAAATTTGTGAAAAATGAGAAAAAAATATAAGGAATTCAATCCAGTGGGGAGGACCCAATTACCATTAGATAGCATAAATTTGCAGGTGACCTAGTAAACCCAGTTGCCCAAGTCCTTTCAGTTGGGATCAGTAACATGCCAGTATAAATGGGAAAAGTGGACAGTGAAAATGCTGTAAAGAGAACAAAAAAATACGTTTAGGATTGAAATACAAAGAAGGTTCCCTAATCGTCCACAAGCGTTTGCTTCGGAGAGTTTCTACACTGTACATTTTGATTCTAAGATGCTTACCTCTTTTGTCTTCATTAATTCTATATTGAGAGCCCTGATTTTTCACCCAATCTCCATCCTAACATTTTCTCTTAATGTTTTTGTTTATCTTTTGAACTATTAAGGAGTTTCTTGTTGCTAATCCATGGTCTCTAGGAAGATCTAGGGAATTTGAAAGATAATTAAGGAATTTAAGTACATTTTATTTCATGTTATAGTACTTCTTTAAATGTAATATAATTTAATACAACTTAAGCATATTTTCTTTGTCTTTATAAAGCTGAGTTATTATAACTAGAGAGTTAGAAATAGGCATAGCCTTTCTATCTCAGACTTTTTCTCTGTCACCTTTTTTCTTCCATTGCCAGGAACTTGTATCTAGGTTCTCCTCTTGGCTATTGGCTGCTCCCTCTTCTATTGCTATGTCACACTTTTCCCACATGGGCTATTGAATCTGGGTATCCATAGCCTCTTGGAATTGGGAAGTTCGGTGACATGGCTGATACCCTGCCCAGACTAAACTCTTTGGGGAAAGTCTCCCAACTAGGTTTCTGGTAACTTTTCTCTTCAGTCTTAGAGCTGAATATGTGCTATTATAGTTTTCCTCATACCCCTTCTCCCTACTGTTATTACACTCCCCTTCTTTAAAATGCTTAAGTAAAAATAATTTTTTCCCTCTTGTGGGGCTGTAGAAGATGTTCAGCTGAGTTCACTGCTGTGGGGAATTTATTCATCAGCCCTCACAAAAGCAGCCAGGAATACAAACCTGCATGATGGTTACTAGTAATGGCAGTCCTGAGTTACGCTGATTTTGGATTTGATTCAGTGGGAACTTTAAATGTTTAAAATTTTTAAATGAAGTTTTTTCTCGTACTGTAATTTTTCTTCTATTCTCTGTTTTGAATCATTTTAGCTGTAATTGCACTAGATTAGGGAGTTAAGTTTCACAATGAATACATAGGTGCTAGATTTGGAGTCAGAAAGATTTGAATTCAAATTCTGTCAGACGCTTATTCTGAGTAAATCTCTTGAACTTCCTTAGTTTCAATTTCATCAGCTTAAAATACAGATGATAATAGCTTCTATATTACAAGGATTTTGTGAGAATCAAATACGAGAATATATATAGAATATACTTTGCCACCTTAAAGCATTATATATGTTTTATGATTATGTCACTATTTCTTTTCTTTGAGGATTTTAGATTGGACAGGCAGATGGAAAAATAATTGCTGTAGCATCTTGTTTATCATGTAATGACTTTTT
The DNA here is from genome assembly GCF_016433145.1 of Gracilinanus agilis. Classification (NCBI taxonomy): domain Eukaryota; kingdom Metazoa; phylum Chordata; class Mammalia; order Didelphimorphia; family Didelphidae; genus Gracilinanus; species Gracilinanus agilis. Next base: position 190,518,821 of record NC_058134.1, read on the forward strand.
CATTCTCCATTTATTTCTATTACCCACAATGTGTTCAATGGAATATAATTTATTAGTTTTATGGTATTAACTCTTTAAGTTTCCTTTTATACTTATTCAACTCCCTCATTTCCTTCCTCAAAATTATTATTATTACTGTACTAAAGATAAAGGCAACAAAGAGGAAAAAGCCCTGTCATCTTTTCATTTTATATCTTCTTGTAAAATATGACTTGAATTCTTGGGGGTATGAAAGAATGAAGCTTCTTCAATATCACTAACTATATCTAGGATAGATCTAGTTTAAAAATATTTATTCTGTCTCATAGTTTCCTTATTCACAATCTCTAATTCTAGCTGGAAGGTAGCCCAATGGATAGCACAAAATAGAAAAGATGAAAATGCGACAATAACAGATGACTGTAAAACTAATGAATCTAATACCCATCGTTAGAAGCACAAATATAAAAGAGTAAACATTTCATTTAGATTTTCAATTAGAAAAAATTGTTAGGAAGATTTTTTTATCATATTTTTTTCAAGTTTGCAAATTTATATAAGCTCCTTTTTAGGTTGAGAACAAAATTAGCATAGTACATAATTAAATTCCAAATGTTTGTTTAATTCCTATAAAATTATCCAAGAAAGACCCCCATACCTTCTACTCTAAACCCTTGGAATATGTAACTAATTAGACAGTGAGAAACTTCTTATTGATAACCAAAATTACCCTTACTATAGTTCATTGTTAAAGCTGTTTTCTTTGCTTTAATTATCAAAGAAATTAAAACATAAATGAACTTCTCTAAATAATACAACTTCCAATTAATTTTCCATCATGTTTCTCTCATGTAAAAAGTATTAATCATATATGTATTTGTATGATATACAAACATTATATATTCATATACATATATTCAGATTTTAGCCCATCTCATTAATCTAAAAATTTGTATAACACACACTATTATTCATATCCTATACAGACTGTTAAATTAAAGAGATTGGCAGAAATTCGGGTAGTTTTCCTTACCTGAAGCATGTGTGGATTTTAAACTTAAGTGTGAGAACTGAGAATTAGATTCTGCACTGGATCTTCACAGAATGTATAAGAATGGAATCCCAGGGTGTTCTCTCCATATATCGTGTAATTATACCACAAGGTGGTGTGCTATTTAGTGCAGGTGTGAACAGAAACTGCTAATTACACCATAAATTCATACTATTGAAGTTGTCTTCTAGCATCTGTAAAAAGGTTCATTAGTATTTACATCTCAGATATATTACAAAAATTACAAACACATGCTAAATATTCGGTGTGCTCCAGTCATTCAACAAGTAATTGAGGATCACCACTGGTGCAAAGTGGCATCACAGATGTGCCTGGGAAAATCCCACTATCCAGAAGAGCAAACTGAATGATTTTCATAAGAATTTTCTCCCAAAGCATGAGATGATATCATTGAAGAGATAATAAACATTAGATGAAGTAGAGAAAAATTAAAAGATAAAAAACAGAAAACCTATCCACAGAAGTGGTAAATCACTTTTTATTTTGAGATATTGAACTCTATCTTGAAATTTTACAAAAGTTTTATCACAGTGTTCATGTCAGGAAAAATAATAATTTTTCCATGATATAAAATTGTTAGATGTTTCCATTTTTACATTGATATAGCCACTGAAACATTGGTATAACTTAAGAATACAGAAAATCGGTATATTACAATGTTAAATGTTATCTATGTTTTATTTGAATTATGCTACATGTAATTAGTCAATATAATGAAACTAGAATTTATTGAATATTCAAATACTTTACATCAGTATTCCTAAACTACAGTAAAATATTCTTTAAAATAAATCATTTCGATGGTTGGAAATATTTTAATAGATCTAACAAATTCATATAAATCTAAACCTGGAAGAGAAAGCAGGACTTGCACTGGTGTAGCCTATGAAAATTGAGGGTGGGGGAAGATTTTAAATTAGCCTCAGACATTCTTATGGCTTTGTTAGCTTTTAGTGGCTACTTATCTGTATATAGGAAGGTCACTATCTTTAGATATGCAGTTGACAATTATTTCCCTGGAATAGAGGTTGTTGTTAAATTGAATAAATAATTCTCACATACTAGACTAAATTGTAATTAAAGTAGGAAAAAAATCTGGGAATGATTTTGAGGGAGAAAATTAGAAAGGGATAAAATTAGAGGGAGAAAATTAGAAAATTAGAAACAATGAAAGAAAGGGGTATTTGAAATTACACAATATATTTTGATATATTTTGGGAACGAAGTAATGCAAAAAATAGACTGTTGTAAACATTTACATTAATGCTCAAATCTGTAGATTAGTTGTTTTTATAAGAACTTGGATGGTTATTTTATTTCCAGTTTTTTATATAATATATTTAAAACCTTACTTTCTGTCTTAAATCAATACTAAGTATGGATTCTAAGGCAGAAGAGTGATAAGACTTAAGTAATTAGTAATTAAGTGACTTGCACAGGGTCATATACTTTGGCAGTATCTGAGGCTTGATTTGTATTCAGTTCTTCTCAATTCCAGTCCCGGTGGCCTACCCAGTGTAATATGTAGCTGTCCCTTTTACAAACTATTTTTAAAAGTGCATTCTTTATATTTCCATCAAAGACTGAAGGTCATATTAATCAAGTGAAAAATTAGGAAGATTAAAATTTTAGGATTATTTTATTGAGTTTAGAATGAATATCTATAATAAAAACTCATCAATCAATACATACATGTGTTAATTTTCATAAATGAAGAGGTTTAGCAAATTATTATTTATAGAAAAATTTAAAAAGCTTAGATGGAAATTGCTTGATACATCACCTAAATTGCCACTTCAGAGATTACAATTATTTCTGTTTCCTCACTGTTAGCTCTGTACTAATTTAATGAGATGTCCCTTCCAGCTCTAAAATGTTGTTTCTATTAATCAGTTGATTTATATTCCTTTAGAAGTACCTTGAAAGGCATTGTAGCATACTGAATAGAAAACTGACATTTGAGGTAAGAAGTCCTGGGTTCAAGTCCCTCAGAGTTCCAGGTATTTCATTAGTAAAGGAAGTTGTTCACTAAAAACACCTTTTGCCAGTAAAATCATCTGGTCTGTCTGGGCAAAAACAAAACAAATAAACATGCATTTTTGAAAGCTCTGAAATAAATATACACCATGCTTGTTTGATGCTGTATGTAAGTCTGAGACACTAGTACAAATACAGGATGACAGCATGATTTGAAATCATATAGTCATTTCAGATTGGGTCCATTGAAGATTTACGTCATCTATATTCAGTTGAGCCCTCTCTGTCACACAACTTTGTTTTCATCCTTTGCTGATTAACTATTAGCATCTAGTGCTTCATTTCATACTTTTTTCTTCTCTCTTTAAACCCTCTATAGATTCTACTACCTTTCTTCTCAGCAGAAGATTTAAGAAAATTGAAACAATTTATTATATGCTCCCTCCTCTGCTGTATGTAAATTGCTCTTCTTTTGTTCTAGTCTCTGTTGAGGACCTGGTCTTTCTACTTGCCAACCTTTCTCCTTGTACACTTGATTTCAATCCCCTTCTCCTAACTCTGTCTGAATCATCTTTTGTCTCTCCTCATCCACCTCATCTAAAAGTACTTTTTCCTATTGTCTATTTAGGTTCCCAAGCCAAAGTAAGAAAAAATATTACTTTACTTGATCCTACACCATCCTTCAAAGATATCATCTTATATGTCTCTTCTTCTGAATCAAAGCCTCCAGGAAGTATCCATCTAGACTTCTTTTCTTCCCCGTAACTTTTCAGTCCCTTTGATCTGGGTTCTATCATCATTCCTTCAATAAATTATTCTCTCCAAATTTAGCAATTACCTCTTTGTTCTTTTTAAATGTCTCCTTTGTGAATGAACTCTTCTTTTTACATCATGGTTACTTCATTTTTAGTATTTTTATTTTGAACTTAAATATCCCCCAAAATGTTTTAAACTACTTTCATTTAAACATCACAACACAAAAGAAGCATATGAAACTTTGAAACTCTAATTCCTAACACTATTTGTTACCGTTAAAAATTTAATAATTCTACACATTACTTTCAAAACTGTGTGTCTGTGATTCCTTCTGAACTTTTTTTGTTTTCCCTTCTGAACTTTAAAAATTATTTTGTGGCAGTGATTAGCCTGCACCCCCAGTAAATGTTAGTTTCAGCTTGGCCCTAATTTCTTTCCATTCCATTATTATCTTGTACCTTTAAAGATACAGGGAGTATGCCTAATCACTTTAATATTATTTCAAAACCCTGCCTGCAGAATTTTCCCTAATTTAAGGATTTCCTATACTCTGGTTCAATTTAATCACTTAACAATCAGATTAACTTTTATAGTGGGATATTAACTTCAATGAATAATTAGAATAAATATATAAATACTTGTCATTTAACTTGGGGAGCATATTACTTACCCATTCAATTTTTAGGGAGAGGAAGGCAATTCGATTCATAGTTTTATTCAGTTCCTAAATACCTCCAATTTCCAAGTTCAATTCTCCCTGGGTTTTTATTCTGGCATCCAGACTTCTCAGGGCTCTTTTGGGCCTAAAATCTGGGCTTGAGATAACCATGGGTAGATCTCTAATGTCCAAGGACTCTACTGCATGTGACTAGAACTGACAAACAAATGGGATAGATCAAAACTCCAAGCCTGATTCTTGATGCCTCCTTCTTCCATGCAGCTCAGTTCATGTTGCCTGTCCTGTGTGTTAATTCATTTACTAGAATTTGTTCAACCAATACTTGATAGTCTGAAGAGGTATTTTAAAAAACCTCCATTTAGATTCAAGTTCTTTTGTATTCTCCCCTTTTAATTCTTCTTCCAAGGTGGAAGTAGTTTATTTGGTTTATGACTACTCCTTCCCTTTCTTTTAACCACAGTCTCTTAACCCATTGCTCCCCCTTAATTCCTTGTAAAGTTTGTTGTGTTTGCCAATTTTAGACAAAAGTGAATGTCTTCTGATCCCACTCTTGCCACAGTCAACTGGAAAAAACACAGAACTACCAAAATAGTTACAATAAGTGTCATATCTAGGAAGGAAGAAGAATCTAGGAAAACACAGAACATCAGTCCTTGAACTTCCAATGAATACAGAATGCAATGTGCTTGAATAGGTTATGAGACAGAGGAAGGGCCAGGGGCCCTGCCACCTACTTGGGAATGATGCACTACTGGGAGAGGCTTAGCTGCAAGGTACCTGGGAGCATATAAAAGGAGAAATTAAGGCAAAAAGGGTAATTAAGATTTCATTATATCTGTTAATGCTATCCAAGATGGTCAAGGGATGCTTGAGGGTTAGGCATTTAGTCTGAGACTAGGGTCATTTTGAGGGTTTCATAAAACAAGGTTGTCACCACACACCTTCCTCCTTGTTTGTAAAGCTCTTCTCATGCACCAAATATGGGGGAGAAAGTGCTAGCACCAGACTGCAATGGAAATACACTAAAGGAACGACAATAATAATCTAGTAAATTTGACCGCAGTATTATTCTTGTTAGCCAATTGGCCATTAGAGTATTGGTAAATTTTGACAGGGCTGACCATTGATACCTAAGTGGTTTCATGTCTGACCCAAGTTTGATCCTGAGGGAAGATGGTCACTTGACCGTCTGGACCTTATCCTGCACTCACCTAGTTATCACTCAAGAGAAATGTCTCCAATATCACTATAGTCTAATTGTAAAAACAAAACAAAACCAAAATAAAACAGAGTAGGTTTGAGGAGTTTTGCCCTGGATAAGAGAGTTGATGAAAGCAGAATGTTCATCTGATGTTTCTAAACAAAATTCTCAGAGTCTGATCAGAGGTTTCCCTCTTAACCATGTTTTAAAAGTCAAATCTCTGATTACTACCTAGATAAAACTTCTTGTCTCCCTATCCTTTGGAAGTAGTCTGCCCAGAAGCGCAATGCTAATTATGCTTAATATTAACATTAGGAAGCTCCCCTCTATCCCAATGCCTTGTATACATATTAAAGCTGAAGTACTCATAAGTTTTGTTCTCTCAACCTCTCTTTTTACACAACTCAGAGTCAAAGAAAGTCCCTTAAGTTGAATCAACTTGGGGTGTCCTCGATGAATATATTTGTTGAATATCCTTTTTCTGATAAGGCTAAATGAATTCGCTTTGGTTAAATGAAGAATGATCTATGAGTATTTAGGTTGTAACAATGTAGAACTTAAAATACACCTAGTGGTAAGTGGGGATTGGAGCCAAGATGAGTGGGATAAATATCAGGAAATCTGAGGGCCAAATTTATCTACCTTCTTTGGTATTTTCTTTCCACTGAATACTAATAGCTCAAATCTCTTGATATGTTAAAATTACATTTAGTATTAGGCTTCAATCAGTAGCAGAGAGTGCCATGATAGTCTTGTCTCATCTTCAACTGTCTCTCACAAGGTCCATTTATTGTCCCTCCACATTGTGTACCACCCCTAGCATGCACTCATTTAATTTTACTTTAGTTACTTTAACAGCCATTTTTTGGTGACATCAGTAGGCAGGGAACAGTGAAACAGGAAGTATTTTCCTTCTTTGACTCTTGTCTGTCAAGAAGACTCTTTTCTTGACCTTTCTTACTCAGCAGCATAATCCTCTGTGGGTCCTTAAAGGCTTCAGACTCATCATATCAGTGGAATTATTCTATAAGGCCCACATTTCCTGATGAATAGAAACCAGGGGTACACAACCCTCATGATCAGAACAACTTATACACCTCTTTCTTGTCAGTTATATTTCCTTGTTAGTAATCCAGGAATCTATCATCACCAAATGCTTCTGGGAATCAGATGGAGTTTCATATAAGCCTTATATGATATAAAAAGTACATAATATATACTTTATAAGTGCATGAAATAATTTATATGTCACATTGACATACAGTGTTTTAATGCTTTTTCTCCTTCCCAATATCATTTGAGCTTCCCAAGAGGAAAAACTCTTTTCATTTTTGTCTTTGTATTCCCAGTACCTAAAACATAGTAGGTATTTGATAAATTATAGTTGCATTGAATTGATTTGATTTTCATCTCTCCTGGATCCTTGCTATATTATCAGTTCCACATCCAAAACATTTGAGGCATGTCCCATTTTTTTCCAGTCACAAAACAACCACTCTATTCAATTACTCATCACTTCTTTGTGTACAGTGTTGCAAAATTCTTATAATAGTTCTCATTGCTTCCATTTTCTACCCCTTCCAACTATTCTTCCATATAGTCTCCAAAATAATGTGTCCAAAGCGCATGTAATCATTGGGTCATTTGAAGAGATAGCAAAAATAAAGAAGTAAATCTTCCTTGATTAGGCAAGAAAATATCTTCACTGGCTCCTTTTTGGCTCTATGATAAAATAAAAACTTTTCTATCTGACACTTAAAGCCCTTTATGATCAACTTCAATCTCCCTTTCTATGTACTTGACAGTATTCTCTCTATATTTTACATTTGAAAAAAACTGGCTCTCTAGTTACTATTTCTATGCTTTTGTCCAGCCACTTCCCAGATCCTTCATTCTCCCTTTTTCCTCTTTGAGTCTTTAGACTCTATGAAATTCTTTCCCTGACTTCCTTACCCTTTATCTGTTTTCTTCTTAAATTATCTTATATTTGCTTATGTGTCTGTCAATGCACTGTGGGGAGCCAAGTAGCATAATAGCCAGAGGTTGGGCCTGGAGTCAAGAAGAAAGCTGAGTTCAAATTTTGCCTCAGACATTTACTGGCTGCAGTCATTTAACTTTCTATTTGCCTCAGTATCTTTATCTGTAAAATAAGTTGGGGAAGGAAATGGCAAACCATTCCAATATGTTTGCCAAGAAAACCCCAAATACGGACATGAATAATTGAATATGAATAACGAGTAACAACAACATATGTTCCATCCTTTCAATAGAAAATATACACTTAAAGGGGGAGGATTGATTTTTATATTTATATATACAGATATAAAATAAATATTGTTTTGGACATGCTTTTGCACATGGTAGGTATTTAATAAATGCTTGTTGCGTCACAGCAAATCAAATTGCAGTAAGCTGAGACTGTAATATTTACAGTATCAATCAAGATCCTCTAGCATTTAGGCTAGAATGGTTCTTTCCCCATAAAACACTGATTGCCCTGGCCCCTACTGCCTGAAGGCCAGGTATGTTATCTTTTCCCCCCTTTCCTAAGGTTCTCCAGTATCTTTAATGGGGTTAGGGTTGTCTAGGCTCTCTACAAATTTCTCCAGCCTCAACCAATGGTGTTTCTTCCATTTCCAAGAATCAGATTGACTTTTACAAAGAAATATTTACTTTAAAAGATATAAACACAAATAAATTTACTCCCTCACCTCCCTTCTTGTACCACCTCAAGTCTCTGGAGTAGAAGGGTTCACCTCTTTCCTCTTTTCCAAATAGCTCAGTTTCCAGTTCCAGTACAACTCCCACTCCACTGAATTACATTCTCAAGTACCCTGACTCGCCTTCTGGGCTAGCTAGTTAGAATGTCTTCTTGGAATCCTGGCTCCAAAGTTCCCATGGATTGAAATTCTGCTCCTGCACATGAAACTGAGTAGAACAAAGGATACAGAACAAAAACACAGAGTCTGCCAGTCATTTCTGATAGCTGGAGAGGGCTCAGAGAGAGCACAGGGGAAGCCTTTCTCCTCTCCCCATTTGACTTGACACCACACATGCTCCTGATGCCAAGGGCAAAAGAGACCAATTGGAATGAAAGAATAACTGTCTTAGTCTGAGTGCTTGGGAAGATGCAGTCTTTCTGCCTAGGCAGCCCATCAAAGGTTGCTCCCTTGATCCATGTGGTAGCAGATACAGAGTGCCTTCATCTTAGATGATGGAGCACACACAGGAGAAGTCCAGTGACTCCAAGACGGGCAATCCAGGCATACTCAAATCCCCACTTTGCTTACAGGCAAGAAAGCCAATCTAGGTAGTAAGGTTTCTACTACCTTCCATAGAGGTAGATTCTTAGTCAAACAAGGCATAAAAGGGGCTAACTTGAATGGGGTCAAGAATATTCACACATCAGGTATGACCCATAGCAATGTGAGATATTACCTTCTACCCTGATGATAAGACACTTTTCTGTGCTTATAAGTGACAGTATCTACCAGTGGAAAATACTATCATCTAATTGATTATGCTTCTTATTCTATGTTGAAGAAAACCTTTTAAGTAACTTTTGAATGGCTTAGGCATATTTCATTTCTTTCTGATATCAAATCTGAGCTATCAGCCTAGCCTCATGGAAATCCACTTACCTGTAGCTATCTCTTATGCATGGAGGTTTCATGCTTTTATTTATTTTTTAATTGAAATTTTTAATTTAATTAATTAATTTAGAATATTTTGCCGTGGTTACATGATTCATGTTCTTTCCCTCCCCTCCAACCTCCCCTTCTCCCCAATAGTTGACACGCAATTCCACTGGGTTTTACATGTATCATTGATCCATACCTCTTTCGATATGATTGATAATTGCCCCAGGGTGATTGTTTCAAGTCTACATCCCCAATCATATCTCCATCCACCCATGTGTTCAAGCAGTTGTTTTTCTTTTGTGTTTCCTCTCCTGCAGTTCTTCCTCTGAATGTGGGTAGCTTTCTTTACCATAAATCCCTCAGAATTGTCCTGGGCCATTACATTGCCACTAGTACATTTGATTGTACCACAGTGTATCAGTCTCTGTGTACAATGTTCTCCTGATTCTGCTCCTTTCATTCTGGATCAATTTTGGAGGTTGTTCCAGTTCACATGGAATTCTCCAGTTCATTATTCCTTTGAGCAAAATAGTTTTCTATCACCATCAGAATTAACAATTTGTTCAGCCATTCCCCAATTGAAGGACATCCCCTAGTTTTCCAATTTTTTGCCACCACAAAGAGCACAGCTATAAATATTTTTGTACAAATTTTTTCCCCTATGATCTCTTTAGGGTATAAACCCAGCAGTGGTATAGCTCCTCATATAGTTGAGTGATTAGACCTTTGTCAGAGTTTCTTGTTATACAGATTTTTTTCCCCAATTTGTTGCCTCCTTTCTAATTTTGGTTGCATTGGTTTTGTTTGTACAAAATCTTTTAAATTTAATGTAATCAAAATTATTTCACGTTTTGTAATTTTTTCTAACTCTTGCTTGGTCTTAAAATCTATCCTTTCCCCAATGATCTGATAAGTATAATATTCTGTGTTCACCTAATTTACTTATAGTTTCCTTCTTTATATTCAAATCATTCACTCATTCTGAATTTATCTTGGTGTAGGGTGAAAGATGTTGATCTAAACCCAATCTCTCCCATACTATTTTCCAATTTTCCCAGCAGATTTTGTTCAAATAGTGGATTTTTGTCCCAAAAGCTAGGCATTTTGGGTTTATCATAGATTGCCTTGCTGAGGTCACTTGCCCCAAGTCTATTTCACTGATCCTTCCTTCTGTCTCTTAGCCAGTACCATATTGTTTTGATGACCACTACTTTATAGTTTAGTTTAAGATCTGGTACTGCTAGGCCTCCCCTCCTTCACATTTTTTTCATTATTTCCCTTGATATTCTTGATCTTTTATTCTTCCAAATGAACTTTGTTATAGTTTTTCTGGTAGTTTGATAGGTAAATTAATTTGGGTAGGATGGTCATTTTTAATATGTTAGCTTGTCCTATGATAAGCAATTAATATTTTTTCCAATTGTTTAGACCTCATTTTAATTGTGTGGAAAGTGTTTTGTATTTGTGTTCATATAATTCCTGTGTTTGTCTTGGCAGATAGATTCCTAAGTATTTTATATTGTCTAGGGTGATTTTGATTGGAATTTCTCTTTCTAATTCTTGCTGCTGGGATGTGTTGGAAATATGTAGAAATGCTGATGATTTATGTGGGTTTATTTTGTATCCTGCAACTTTGCTCAAGATGTTGATTATTTCCACTAGCTTTTTAGTTGATTCTATGGGTTTCTTTAAATAGACCATCATATCATCTGCAAAGAGTGATAGCTTTGTCTCCTCATTGCCTATTTAGTTTCATGGTTTTAAAGCCCATACCCGGCACTATTTTCACCACAAAAGATTATATTTTCTTGAGTTGGGTGACTATTTCTTTTGGCTTGATGGATTGTCTCTTACTAGTTCACCTTCTCTTATTCTAGCTATATTATAGTATTTGTAACTACTTCAGTTTCTGTTGATGTATATGGTCAAAGTGAGGGAGGGGAAAATGACAGAGTAATTGTCACTCTTTTCCCTACTATAAGAATAGTTCATCTGAATTCCTTGTTCAGGATTCGCTGAACTGAAACTAGATTGGTTTATCCCTTTGCTGAGTTCCCAAGCCTGAACTTTATTTTTTCACATTGACTCAGAAGTGTGTTTGATTCTTTTGGAAAATCACAAAATGTCTCAAGATTGTCTTCATTTGTCCCTAATCCAAAGGCAAAACCTTAAAGATTAAGGACATATTTACCCCTAGTTTATACTTCTGATTGAGTGATGATTTGAGGTGAGTTTAGAACCACTTCCACCCTAATGTCAGTATGCTGTTATTTGAGGCCAGGTCATCAGACTTATAGCAGTGCATATTCTACCCCCACTATATGTTTTTTGTTGTTGTTGTTATTGAGTCTTTTTTCAGATCTGTCTAACTTTGTAACTTCTTACAACAAAACACCTTTTGCTGGCCTCCCATTACCTATTTGTATTTTGTTGTTTTATAGTTGTATTAATTGTGTCTGACTCCTCCAGTTCTCATTTGTCTTTGATTTTTTTGACAAAAATTCCAGAATAGTTTGTCACTTCCTTTTCTGATTCATTTTACACAGAAGAAAAATGAGGAAAACAAGGTTAAATGACTTGCCCAAAGACACAAAGCTAGTGAGTGTCAGAGGCCATATTGGAAATCAAGAAGGTGAACCTTCCTGATTTCAGGCCCAGCACTCTATTCACTGCACCATTTGACTACCCCTCTAATGTCAGTATACAGCTAGTAGCCTTCTCCAAGTCTACTTGTGGACAGAAACTTTAAAGAGTTCCTATTCATCAGACCTTTGCTACAAAACACTATAGAAATAAAATAATGATAACAGAGTTGGATGAGGCCACAGAGTGGTAGAGATCCTAGATTTGATGAAAACCTATATTAGAGACAAGTGATAGAAAATGACTCCTAAAAATAAAAATTCTAGGATTCTAGCACAATCAATCATATTTTGGAAAATACTGAGAGGTTGAGGAGTAGATCCAGCACCAATCAATACAAAGGAAACATGATGTCCTGCTATGATTGACACCAAAGCATTTGATCCTTGTACCTAAGGATGAGGTAACAGAATATTGGCCCTTGAACCAAATTTGAAAGCTCATCTTTGAAAGTCCTAAATGGAATAATCCTGTGCTTTTCCTGACCTACCTCTAAATGGAAAGCTAATTATCCTTTTTCTCCTACTGCCCTTCCTTAGTGTCGGTGATATTTATTTAGGATATGACATTATTGTTCAGATCAAGTTCTTCATTGCAGGAACCAACATCTCAGTTCTTAGAGAACGTATTCATTTTCCTTATGGGCTTCCCTGCATCATTGCTTCTGGTCCTGGCAACAGCATCCCTCTGGAGAAAGAGGCCAGCAGCCATCAAGTCTTCTAGGTTTTCCATCTCTCATAAACATGTGCAACTGGCATTTTTGAGTACTGTAGTAAGCCCTTGAAACAAAAGCTTTGACTGAATGTCCTTCACTCATGAGTGTATAGAATTATAGAAATATATAGAATTAGAATAAAGATAATATGGGCATTATTTAGATATTCTTAAAATCTATAATTTTTGTCAATCAGCTTCTTATATTTACTCAAATTCTATAAACGTAAACAATGTTTTGTATAAGTTATTTCCTTTGTATGTGGAAAGAGTGGGTAAGAAAAATCATTCATCACAAACACAGAGATAGGTGCCTTTATCCTGTAATGCAGGGATATTTATAGTCCCAGCTCCAAGGGACTCCTCTTGAGACCAGGGACTTGCTGGGTCAAAGTTCTATTCCCCTAACTGCCAGGATTGCCTCTGGTGATTTTGCAAATGCAAGAGAACTCCTGCATTACAATCCTCATTTTAAAGTTGAGGAAAATGAGGTAAACAGAGATTAAGTGATTTGCCCTGTACAGTAAAGTATCAGAATCTAGATTGGAATTCAGACCTTTCTAATTCCAAACCCAGTGCTCTATCCATTGCACTGCTAATTGCCTCAAAAAAAAAAAGAATATGCATTAGTTTAGGGAGTTTCCACACTTGATGGCTTCCCTAAACCAACCAATGAAATGACAAGTTTATTCTCACTCCCTATATGTGAGATGCATTTAGGATTTGGAAAGTATAATCATTTGCCCCTCCTGCAACACACCTAGGAGTATATTGCTGCAGGTAGTAGGGAACAGAATAAGCTTTATTAAGTGCCTAGTAGTTACCAGGCATTGTGGGAAGCATCTTACAAATATTATTATTTCATTTGATTTTTGCAACCATCCTGGGAGGTAAGTACTGTTATTGTTCTCATTTTATAGTTGAGAAAAATGACACAGATAGAAATTAAGTTATTTCTCTAAGGTCACAGAGCTAGTTAGTATTTACCTGAGATTAGAATTGAATTCAGGTCTTCCATCCACTGTACCAACTCAGCTTCCACAAGCAGGATGTATTAGATGCAGAATTTGTACCAAAGTCTTCCTGATTTTAATACTGGTTTTGTAACCATGAGGCAATGCTGTCTAAGATCATTTAAATATAGAAAATGTAAAAGAAATAAATTTGAACTTAAAATCATGCTTTTAAAATCTCATCAAATAACCAGAATAGATGTGTGGTTTGAGAATGAAGAAATAAAGCACTGTCCATTGACTATAAGAACTACTTTGAACAAGGATCGGCAATAAAACTTAACAAATGCTGCAGACATTTACAGCTCTCAGAAAGTATAATGGCACCTATACCAAATACTGATATTAAACTGTGAATTTTATGTGCCAAAATACTATGCACAATGAATTAGATATGTCCTTAATCAATCTCATGGTGAATATGAAGACAAACCAGAACAATCACGTTTATTATAAAGGATAAATAAAGTAAAACTCTTTATGTCTTAGTGACAAAACTCATAAATTATCTTACATTAATGGAGCACATGTTACAATCTATAAGAAGAGCAGATAAAGGAAAAGAACCTAAAATTCTAAGGGAAAAGATATTAGGTTTTAATATATTAGATAACATTAAATCTTAACTTAGTCCAATGGAAGTGCAGTAAAAGCTTTAAAAAATCAATTTTCATCATAAAATGTTCATTTTTGAGGTGGGCAAAGATATTGTGGATATAAATGGTTGATTCTTCCTAAGAGCGGAGCCTTTTTTCTGCTGTAATAAGTTAAAAGAATCTTGTAGGGGAAAAAAGACATTAAATCTGATTCATTCAAATGTTAGGAATAGATAATGGCACTTCCACTGTGGCAATAGCTAAAATGAGGTGAAAACATACAAAAAATAAACAAACAAAATACAACATTTTGAGAGGGCTGGAAATGGCATCTCTCTGGTTTAATATTTATGAAGTGGACACTGAATATTTCCACTTATCTCAGCTCTCTAACCAAATTATTTTCTTATTTGTACCTTTTCCAACTCTACTAATCTCAATTTGTTATATAACAATCTGTGATCCTCCTTGCTCACTCCCTAACCCCAACCACAATCTCTCCTTTGAAGTATGCTCTAAAGGTAGATATATAAAAGAAAATGATTTTTTGTCTTTAATTTAAAAAATCAAATGAGCTAATTGATGTTACTTAAGGCATGTCCATTATCTCAATTATATTCAGTGATGCTAAATGTATATAAAAGAGCTTTGTTTTTCCAGGTGATTCTCTTCCAATATATGTAACCTTTGAGGGAAAAAAAGACACTCAATCTGTGCCAAGAAACTTTTTCTGGATTCCTTTAATTTTTTTGTGGATTTTTGTGTATTTCTACCCCCACTAGTACAACACAGAGATAATGTTGCAAAAGAATATGGTAGAATGTAAGATTCCTGAGGGCAGGAATTATCTTTCATTTTATTTGTATTGCTAAAATCTAGTGGGGGCATCTGGGTCACTCAGTGGATTGAAAGCCAGGCCTAGAGAGGTCCTAGGTTCAAACCTGGCCTTAGACACTTCCCAGCTGTGTGACCCTGGGCAAGTCACTTAACCCCCATTGCCTAGCCCTTACCACTTTTCTGCCTTGGAGTTTTAAAATTTTATAAATTTATAAAAATAAAATCTAGCAAAGAACCTAGCACATAGTAGATTCTTATTGCCTTAGAAATGCAACAAATTATTTTGTTTTGATATTCTGGTTGATTGGCTAATTGATATCTTTTCCATCTGAATAATTATTCAAGGCAGAAGGTGTTGGCAATACAAATTAATTTCCTTAGCTCTAAAATCAAGGAGTTTTGGACTAATTTATCTTTAGGCTGCTTTCTGGTTCTGTCTAATTAGATCTATGAAAATGTAATCTTAAGCAAGTTACAATAGAACTGAATCTGTTGAATAAGATTAAAGAGAACAAATGAAATGATGTGAAAGAATAGGACTAGGTTCAAGCATAAACACAATTTTGAAGCATGTTAAATTTGCTTTTTATTTTCCTAAGGCAGAAGAGACCTTATAAATGCCAAGGACATTATAGATCCATATTAGTATTTTTATGCCATTTGTGTCTTGGGGATACTTTTTTCCTGTTTAATTTATCTAGTTAGATGCTACAATGCTTTCTAAAAGATTTTGCCCAAATTATAATAATAAAACTAGTGGCATGCTGAAGCCTTGCTCTTTAGGGTTAAATTATTAAATTATAAGCTGACAAAATTTAGAATTAAAAATTGACCATTTTCAAAAAATTTTATATCTAGAGATTGAAATGACCTCAGAGGCCATTTGATACGACTCTTTCCTTTTGTAGTTGAGGAAATTGAGTAACAAAGAAGTTAACTTCATGACCTTATATTGATGTTTTATACAAAATCATTTCAAATCAAACATGGGTCCCTGTTCTGCATGGACTTATAGTCAATAATCTAAAACTATCAACAGTTCAGCAGTCAAATGTATAATAGGTACCAAATTCTTCCACTTCATTACAGAAGTATATTTATTATTATTTAATGATATTTCCTCTCTAAAAGATAGCTAAGAACAGTACAAAATTCAGAAACAATATTCAGTGAAATAATAGTTATTTTTTTAAAAATACTGCCATTTTGAAATGCATGGAAAATACAGGTTAGCCTTAATATAAAAAATGCCAATTTATAGTAATTTCTATTGATATGAAGACTTTGCCAAAAATTACATAGGGAATTTAATCTCTTCAAGTTTCTGTCTTGAAAACCTATTGTGAGTTCAGCATGGACAAGAGACTTGTCATTTTATTAATGAAGAGTGACCAGTTGTCACCCAATAAGGAAAAAAAAAAGCAATGTGGCACATTAGTCATAGGGAATCATGAGACAAATAAAACGTAAATACTTATGATTTTAAGACATAATTAAAACTCTTGAGACGGCAATTATGAAAAGGTAACATGACAAGGTGCATCTCTATTGACAGAATATATTTATTTTGACAGAATATGTCTAAGATATGCTCATTGTGTAATATATCTGCCTGTCATGTTAGGAAGTTCACATGCATTTATTGATGTTTTGTAAGTGTAGATGTAAGAAGTGTCACTTCACCTTATTGCTTAGTGACATGTTATGAAGCATATGATTTCCTCAAACAACAATCACTTACAAATGTTTGATTTTTTTGAAAGGGAGTATTTCTATGCAATTATTTGTTGCTTCAGGGGATGTTGAGTTTTTTTAATATATATATACATATATATATACACACAGATGCTTAGAAGTCAGATCTAATATTCGTATTTTTAAAATGTGATAACTGAATTTTTCTCAAATTTCTTACTAAATATATAGATATAAATATTGGAATTTAATCCTTTTACAAAGGTGACATTGACAACCTTCCTAAATTCTAATTTGCTTAGCTCTAAAATCAGGGTTACACTAATTCATCTTTAGGTTTCCTTCTGGTTCAGTCAAGTTTGATCTATGAAAGTGGGAACTTAAACAAGTTACAATACAGCTCAATTTGCTGAATGATATTAAAAAGGCAGCAAATAAAATGATGTTAAAAGACAGGGCTAGGTTCAAACATAAACATAATTTTGAAGTAGGTAAATTTTTTCTTTGTTACATTTCTGCCTTCCATTTACTACTTTATTTCCTTGTCCCTTCCCTAGCACCAATGGACTATTCTTCAATTTATTCCTATTTTTTTTCTGTTTGTCATTATTCATTTGTCAGTCCTTAGAGAATCCTTAGCTTCTTTGTACTGAGAAAATTCCATTTCCTTCTTTGTAGTATTAAACTTTACCTTTCAAAATGAAAGAAGTGATTTATTTAAAGCATGAATTATTCATTTACTATGTAAGGGCAAAGAATGGAGATTTAAGTGCATCTGCAAAACAATCAATGCCCACAAGAAGCTTACATTTTAAAGGAAGAGAAAGAACATCATAGGGAGGAGTATCCAGGGATGGATGTTTTATTTTGGTTAATGGCAGGGATATCTAGTATAGCCACAGGAATTGATTAGATAATTCATTTCTAATATCAGTCACTGTATTGATTTGCTTTAGGTTTTCAGGAACAGTGGAAATCAAGTATAGTGGGATAGCAATTATACACTTGTCTTTAGGGAAGATAGAAAGAAAAATGACAGGGTAGGAGCTGAAGAATAATGGGACCCAATTTTATATATGCATATATTTACACATATGTACATGCACATGTCCACATAATTTTGAGCAAATATATAATATCATGTAAGTCATATGTAAACTAGGGAGAGTATATAAAATGATTCATTTATATGTTTATTTGTATTGATATATTTATAGAATTTTCTCTTTTCTCTCTCTACATAATCAGTCATGTTACTTCATTCCCATATAATCACCAAAAAAAAGAAAGACCAACTTTACATTACAATTTCATAAAATATAGTGTTGGAGATTTTTATTTGATCATGATTTTCAAGAAGTCTTGTGACTCTTATCTTTCCTTTGTCTTGTGTTCCACTATTTCTTTTTAATAGCTTGGTTTCTTTTTACAATTTTCTTTTTTAGAAATATATTTTTCCCATTTAAATGTAATAATTTTCAACATATGTTTTCCAAATTTGTAAGATTAAAATTGTCTCCATTTCTCCCTTTTACTCCACTCTTTTGGAAATGTTAAGTAATTTGACCTGGCTTATACATGTACTATCATGTAAAACATATTTAATATTGATCATTTTTTATTAGAGAAAACTAATATAAAATCAAAACCCCCAAAATAAAAACATTAATACACTTATGAGAAAAAGAGTATGCTTTCACCTGCATTCAAACCTCAACAGTTCTTTCTCTGGAGGCGGATAGCATTCTTTCTCATAAATTCTTCAGAATTGTCCTGGTTCATTGCATTACTGAGATTAGATAAGTCCTTCACAGCTGATCATTGTACAATATTGCTGTTACTATGTACAATGTTCTCCTGGTTCTGTTTACTTAGATTTGCAACAGCTCATGTAGGTCTTTCTGGCTGTTTTTGAAATAATCTCGCTCATCATTTCTTATAGCACAGTAGTATGCCATCACCATCATATATCACAATGTGTTTAGCCATTCCCCAAATGATGGACATTCCCTAAATTTCCAATTCTTTGCCACCACAAAAAGAGCTGCTATAAATATTTTCATACAAGTAGATCATTTCCCCTTTTTAATGATTTCTTTGGGACACAGACCTAGCAGTGGTATGATAAAAGACATACATAATTTTATAGCTCTTTGGTTATAGTGTCAAGTTGCTCTCCCAAATGACTGGATTAGTTCACAAATCCACCAACAATGTATTAGTGTCCCAATTTTGCAACTCCCTAAGGAATTTCATTGATATCTTGTTAATTTCTTTTTATGAGATTGGGTTATTTAAGTATTCTATTTTCATTTTTGTTAATCTGGACAATTTATATTTTTGTAAATATTCATCCTTTTCACTTGGATTGTCAGATTTATTGGCATGTAACTGGGGAAAATAGCTCCAAATGATTCCTTTAATTTCATCTTCTTTGGTGGTGAATTCATCCTTTTCATTTTTGATACTGATAATTTGGTTTTCTTCCCTCTTTTCTTTCTTTAAGTTGAATTAACCAACGTTCTATATACTTTCCTTTTTCATTAAACTGAGTCCTATGCTTATTTATTCTTTCTGTGGTTCTCTTACTTTCAGGTTTATAAATGGCCCCTTTGATATTTAGGATTTCCAATTTAGTCTTTAATTGAGGATTTTGAATTTGTTCATTTCTAATATTATTAGTTGCATGCCCAATTCATTGATTTGCATTTTCTCTATATTATTAGAGATATAAATTTTCCACAACTCAGTGCGTTAGCTATACCTGATAAATTTTGATATGCTGTGTCTTCATTGTCATTATCTTTAATGAAAGTATTGATTGTTTTTATGTTTTCTTTGACCCCTATTTTGAATTTGATTATTTTATTTCCAATTAATGTTTATTTGTCATAACCCTTATTAATAATAAATAATTTTATTGTATTGTGATCTGGAAAAGATATATTTATTATTTCTGAATTTCTGCATTTGATTGTGAAGTGTTTATGCCTAATACGTGGTCATATTTTGTGTTGGTACTATGTATTGATGAAAAAGAAGGTATATTCCTTTCTTTTCTTCATCCTCTATTCTTCTGTAAAATTTTTGAGCCTCTTAAGCTGAGATAATTTATTCCATTTTATCTCTTCTTTCCTTTTTTCTTAGTGCAATTTTCCTTTATACTCCCTTTTTTTGCATATCATGTCATTCTAATCAATTCTATGTATACTACTTCTTACTGCTCTTTCACTGGCAAAAATGTAAGAGTTACAAATGTGTTTCCATCTAGGAATATAAACAATTTGACCTCATGAAATCCTTTAAATTTTTTCTTTCTTATATACCTTTTTATTCTTCTCTTACGTCTTGTACTTGAACATCAAATTTTCTGTTTATATATGGTCTTTTCATCATGAATGCTTGGGAATATTTGATTTTATTAAATAACCACTTTTTCCCTGAAAGAATATACTCCATTTTGGTGGGTAGGTGATTCTGAGTTGTAAAGCTAGTTCCTTTTACTTCCAAAATATCATATTCCAAGCCTTTTGGTCCTTTAAGGTACTAAATCATATGTAATCCTGACTGCGATTCCATGGTATTTCAATTGGTTCTTTCTGGCTGTTTGTAGTATTTCCTCCTTGGTCTTGGAATTTTTAAATTTAGCTCTAATATTCTTAGGACTTGTCATTTGGGGATTTATTTCAGAAGGCAATCTATACATTCTTTCAATATCTATTTTACTCTTTTGTTCAAGAATATCAGGAAAAATTTCTTTGATAATTTCTTGTAATATGATGTCTAGGCTTTTTTTAAAGTCTTTCAAGTAGTCCAATAATTCTTAAATTATCTCTCCTGGATCTAATTTCAGGTTATTGTTTTTTATTAGATGACAGTATCCATCAGCATCATATACCACATATATTATTGTGTATATTTAATTTTATTTTCTTGTTTTCTCATTTTTACCTGAAAGGAATAAGGAAAGGTTAAATACATTTATACAATCTCAGACTAATACAATTCTGACAAAATGAATGGAATATAAAAATAAAACAATTAGGACTGGGGATTAAAAGGAAGAATAATATGTGAAAGAACTGGCAAAAAGAAAAATAAATTTTCTGATTCTGAAAGAGGAAATGTGATGGGGAAAGAGAATAAAAAAGCAAAGATAAAATATACAACAAGATTGTACCTTAAATTAACTCTTAGAAAATTGGGGAATCAGAGGACTACCATGGGCAGAGCCAAGATGTTGGAGTAAAGCAGAAAAGCTCGGAGCTACCATGCGAATCCTCTCTAACCAATATTAAAATAAAGCCACAAAATTAATATAGGATTGAAAGAACCAAGAAGGAGATAGTGAAACAAACTTCAAGAAAAGAAAACCCAAAAGGTAAGCAGAGAACATCTGGGACACTGGGATGAGAGGGGAGCAAAGTAAGCAAGAAGGTATAAAGAGTGAAAAACAAGCCACAACCCCCATGCTACATCTGCTTCAGGTTTGGAACCTAAGCTCAAGCCAACATTAAGATCCTGACACCTTGCCTGGGAAAAATAGAAGTCTCACTAACCCACATCCATTGAAACTCTAAACCTGTGTTCAAGTCTGGAATCCCAGCCCAGGGTAGTCTGTGCTGAAGTGGGCTGATCTGTGTGGGCCCAGAGAGAAGCCAAAGGTCCCAGTCTGGGACTGTGGCAAGGACATACATCCTAGTTTGGGGTAGTTGGTAGAAACAAAGGGTGTCTGGATCTCAGGGTGGGGCTCCAGGACAGGGTAATCCACTGTGTACCCAATTAGATCAAGTACACCATGAGAGGAAAAACTTACACCTAAGCCTGAAGCTAGATTTTGAGTAGTCATTGACTGGGAGGCAAAGGAAAAGTGGAGAAGAGAATGAAAGCAATGCAAGAAGAAATGGTCCAAATGAAAAAGAAAACCCAAAAGTTCACAGAGGAAAATCAGGCTTAGAAAAATCATAATTTAGCAACTAGAAACTAATGATATCATAAAAAATCAAGAAACAATAGAACAAAATCAAAAGAATGAAAAAAAAAACAGAAGAAAAGATGAAGTCTATTGAAAAAAGTGACTGACTTGGAAAATAGATCAAAGAGAGACAACTTAAGAATTATTACACTATCAGCAAAGCATAATAAAAAAACTAAAAAGCTTGGACATTATAATACAATAAATTATCAAAGAAAACTACCCAGATATCTTCAAAGAAGAAAATAAAATTGAAATTCAAAGAATTCCCAGATCACCTCCAGAAAGAAATTCTCAAATGACAACTTCCAGGAACATAATAGCTAAATTTAAGAGCCTCCAAGCCAATGGGGAAATACTGGAAGCAGCCAGAAAGAAACAACTTAAATACCATGGAACTACAATCAGGATCACCCATGACCTAGTTCCTTCTACAGTAAAGGATTAGAAGACATGGAATATGATATTCAGGAAGGCAAAAGATCTTGGTTTATAAACCAAAGTCACCTATCCAGAAAAACTGAGTATATTCTTCCAGGGGGTGGACATTCAATAAGATAAAGTATTTATAAGCATTCCTAAGGAAAAAGCCAGATCTTTAAAAGGTTGAAGTCCAAACACAAAAACCTTTGTGGTGGCAAAAAATTGGAAAATGAAGGGGCGCTCCTTGATTGGGGAATGGCTGAACAAAATTGTGGTATATGAATGGTGATGAAAAACGATTTTGCTGTAAAGAATGATGATCTGGAGGATTTCTATATAAACTGAAATAACCTTAGTGAACTGATATAGAGTGAAATGAGCATAACCAAGACAATTTACTATTAGTAGCAATACAATAATCCAGGACACTCCTGAAGGTCTTTTGAAAAAGAATGCTATCCACATTGAGAGAAAGAACTATGGGAGCTGAAACAAAAGAAAAACATGACAACACTTATCAGTTGTATAAATGGATATATGATTTGGAGTTTTGACTTTAAAAGATTGCTCTATAGCAAAAATGAATAATATGGAAATAGGTATCAAGTGATAATATTTGTAAAATCTAGTAGAATTGCTTGTTGACTCTGGGAGGAGGGAAGGAAGAGGGGAGGGAAAGAAAATAAATCATGTTAACATGAAAAAATATTTACAAAATAAATAAATAAAAATCTAAAAAATAAACTAAAAAATAAAAGATTATTACAAAAAATGAATAATATGGAAATACATATTGAGTGACAATACATGTATAATTTAGTGGATTTGCTATGGGAAGAGGGAGGGAAAAGAGGAAGAAAAGAAGATGATGTATGTTACTATATTAAAAAAAAGTTCACCATACCTCTATTTTAAACCATGATGGAGAAATTAAAAAAAAAGAAAATTGGGGAATGACTAAAGAAATTTCATAATATGAAAGTAGTAACATATTATTGCATCTTAAGAAATGAAGAAAGAATATAAGATTATCTCAAGTAGTAGGTACTATTGATCAGTGAAGTGAGAACTATAAGAATGAATTATATAAATAAAGAAGTATTGAAGGCCACTAGGTAGTTCAGTGGATTGAAAGCCAGGTCTAGAGATGGAAGGTCCTATTTTCAAAGCTGGACTCAGACATATTCTAAATGTGTGATCCTGGGTAAGTCACTTGACCCCCATTATCTAGCCCTTACTGCTCTTCTGCATTGGAACCAATACACATTATTGATCTTAAGGTTTTGGCTAGGGGTTTAAAATAATTAAATGAGCAATTTATAATTTTCATAAATTTACAACTGTGTAAAAATATAATTTTGAAAGAATAAAAACTTTGGATTAATTCATTTCTCATAATCACAATTCATTTTTCTGGAGGCCCTAAGTTAAGACAGGTTATCTACTTCTTGAGAGAGGTGATAAATACAATAGAGATAAATATATTTTGGAAAGGCCACTATGTATCTACATTTTCATTCACTATGGTAATTTGTTATAAGATTTTTTTTCTCAATCTTTGATTGAAGGTGAGGAGTCTTTAATAGCAATAGTGATCTCTTCCACTCTACAAAAAGACTAATATAATACTTTTGAATGTACAGAAGAGGCCAGAAGACAATTCAGAACGAAACAGAATAGTAAGATCATTGGAAAGAACATAGATTTTATTAATCTTTAGAGAGAAAATTAAACAATATGAGATGGAAAATCATGGTTTCATCCTCTCTCACATTTTTTCTCTGTCTCCATCTTTCTCTTCTGCTTTGTTTTTCTCTTTCTTTTAGTATTTGATTTAAGCATTTAAAAAAGAAAACAGTGCAAAATGGATCTAATCTACACCCTTCCCTTTGAATGGAAGATTGCACCATTGTGATCTCTTTCCTCACACCCTCAGTAATTTTTCTTCTGTTTTGTGGGGCTGAGTGAGTGAATGCAATAGTCTCTTACCTTTCAATTACATAAGAACATAATATGCTAAAAGTTTCAGCACAAGTTATTGAGCTTCTTATAGGGATATTTTAAAGGGTGGAGTGAAGGCATTCTCTCATTTGTTTTAACCTTGCTAAGTGCATAGAGGTGCCATAATAGGCAAAACTAGTAACTCCAGTGGATGGGGAAATTAACAGCAGAGGAAATATTCGTTGAAATTTTGAAAGCCAGTGAAGGAAATAAAATCCTTAAAAGATAAATGTTAAGGGGAGTACAATATTATGAGAGAATATATTTGTTAAAATGATGTTATTGCCCTTTTCAGGAGTAAAAACCATCTACCACCCACCCTGGCAAACTGTTCATTCTGACATAAAAGTAATTATCCTTTTTTGTTATATAATAATGATAACAATAATTTGCCTTTATAGCATACTTTTTTCACTATTAGTTTAAACATGTTTTAGCCAAACTATTCAACTCATCCTCGTAAGTAACTTTTAAATTAAGGAGATAGAGAAAAATGGTCCTAAAAGAAACATAAAGGGAAATGTTTTAACCTGGGAAGATAGATTATTATTCATCCTGGTTTAATGAGTCAAATAAATGGGTTTTGCATTGAGAATATAGGGTTTATTACCCGTCTAAGTTTCCAGGTTATCACTCTATCAGTCTCAGCAAGTGAATAATGAACTTCATTATTTCAAATTTTTTTCTTACTAATTTGATAAATATTTCCCATTTCTCTTTGATTTTTATTATATTGAAATGATTTAGTTACATTTTCCTGAAAGGTTTATTAAAATTCTTATTAATTTATCAATAATTAATTTTAATATACATATAACTTTCATAACTATGACTTTCACAAAATCTCAAAATCAAAGAATTATAAGATATTCAAAGCTTTTAATTTTTCAAAATTTTAAAGAATATATTGAAAGTAGATGAAAACAAAATATTGTATTGAAGGTCAATGGAAGTCAAATTATAAAAAAAGGGATATACCTCTTTGCTTTTAAGAACTATTTGGAAAGTTTCTTTTTTCTTCCAAATGACTGATATATAGGTAAGAAATACTACTGGTCCATTCTAAAGTATAAAGAACAGAGCTAAGTATACTATGACATGAACCAGAGTTGGTGTTTTATTCACAAATCCTAAATTTCTGGAAAATTTCTCCTTTTTTACAATTTAATATTTTATTTCAATTACATGCAAAAGTTTATCTCACTTAAATATGAATTCCAAACTCTCTACCTTGGTTCCTTCCCTTCTTCCTCTGTGAAAGAGCAAGCAATTTGATAGACTTTTTAGGAGGAGAGTATTTTTTCAATTTAATTTACTTTTGCCTTAATTACATGCCCTAATTTGCTGTCTTTTCCATCAGTTCCTCCTCTTATCCACTTCTCCTACTTCCTTGTAGAGTAAGATAGATTTCAATATCCAACTGATTGTATATCTTCTTCCCAATTTGAGTCAATTCTGATGAAAGTAATGTTCACATGATCCCCTTTCCACCTTCCTCATATTGATCCCACTATACAAGATGGATTTTGCATTGAGAATATAGAGAATATGCCTTTTATGTGAGATCATTTACCCCATTCTATTTCTTCTTTCTCCTTCTGCCAATGCATTTCGCTTTTTCATTTTTTATTTTTTAAGATATCATCTTGCACTTTATCTATGCGTATTACTTCTAACTGCCCTAATAATTATTAAGTTCTTAAGAGTTACATGAATCATTTCCCGATGTAGATATTCAAACAATTTAATTTTATTAAATATCTTGATTTCTCTTTCCTGCTTACTTTTTTTGCTTTTCTTGAGTCTTGTATTTGAGAGTCAAATTGTCCTTTCGGCCACAGTCTTTTCATCAGAAAGTTTCGAAAGTCCTTCATTTCACTTAATATCTATTTTCTCCCTGAAGAATTATGCTGAGTTTTGTTGTGTAAATAATTCATGTTTGAAATCCTTTCCCCTCTGGAATATCATATTCCAATGTCTTCCAGTACTTTAATGTAGAAGGTGCTAAGTCTTTTGATATTCTGACTTTTACTTCACAATACCTGAATTGTTTGTTTTTGGCTGCTTGCAAAAATTTTTCCTTAATCTGGAAGTTCTGGAATTTGGCTATAATATTCCTAAGAGTTCTCCTTTGGGGATCTCTTTCAAAAGGTGGCTGGTGGATCTTACATCCCTGCTTCTAGTATATAAGGGTAGTTATATTTGAAAATTTCTTGGAAGTTGATGTCTAAGATTTTTTTTTTATCATAGCTTTCAGGCAATACATAATGCTTAGATTATCTCTTCTGGATTTTTTCCTGGTGAGTTCTTTTTTCCAAAAAGATATTTTATATTTTCTTCTATTTTTTCATTCTTTTTTACTTTGATTATTTATTGATGTATCATGGATCCATTAGCTTCCATTTGTCCAATTCTAATTTTTAAATCATCACTTTCTTCAATAACCTTTTATACATCCTTTTCCATCTGACCAATTTGATTTTTTAAACATTTCTTTTCTTCAGTGAATTCTTGTAGCTCTTTGTCCCCTTAGCAAATTCTCCCTTTTAGCTGTTTCTTCTCTTCAGTGGATTTTTGTGCCTCATATTAATTGGCCTATTATTTTTGAAGGTATTATTTTCTTCAGTATTTTTGTGCCCTCTTTACCAAACTGTTGACTCTTTTTTCATGATTTCTTTGTATCAATCTCATTTCTTTTCCCACTTTTTCTTCTGCCTCTTGTGAAGATTGAATTATCTCTCCCCTATTTATTCCTTAGACTTTAGGCCACCAGGAATGTACATACCCCACCCCACTTAGGAATAAGTGATGGGGGGTGAGGGAAGGAGAAGGAGAGAGATCTATGCTCCATGTGTGCTAGCAAGTGACAAATCAAAAACAATTGGTTTGCCCTCTGGGCAGTCCGAAGTAAGGTTAAAGCTGCCATTTATCCACATAGAACTGGAGGGTGGACACAGCAAGTGACACAAAGAACTATTTTTTAAATATGTTGGTAACTTCCTGTGAGGGGGATTTTGCCCTTTGAACTTGGCCTTAGAGGAATTTGTGCTTGAGACCTCAGACTGCTTCCTTTTGAATTGTCATGTAGGTGACTGAAAGTCTGACTCCCTTTCCTTGGCTTTTCTGGAGGCGCTAGCCTCAGAAGTGGCCTCTCGTCTTGGAGGAGGCCTCATGGCCAGAANGGCAATGGGGGTCAAGTGACTTGCCCAGGGTCACACAGCTGGGAAGTGTCTGAGGCCGGATTTGAACCTAGGACCTCCCGTCTCTAGGCCTGACTCTCAATCCACTGAGCTACCCAGCTGCCCCCTCTCTTATTTTATTTTAAAGATCCTTTTTGAGCTCCTTCATGAATTTCTTTGGGACTTGAAAACCATTCACATATTTTTTGGAGGCTTTGGATACAGTAGTATTGACGTTGTTTCTTTTGCATTCGTGTTTTGGTCTTCCCTGGCTCTCAAATAACTTTGTATGTTAAGTTTCTTGTTGTTGTTGTTGTTTATTCATTTTCCAAGCCTTTCCCCCCCTCTTTTAACTAAAAAAAAAAGACTATTAAAGTTGGGTTATGTAACTGGCGAAGGCAGCATTTTTCCAAGCTTCAGGTTATTGTGGAGCTGCCTTCAGAGGCAATTCTGAGAATCTATAAGTGTTCAGTTCTTCCAAGGTGTTATGATCTAAGGAGATATGTTTTTAATATTCTCTTAGCCTGTGCTCTTGTCTGTGAGTAACCACAAGCACTCTTTTTGCCTTAGAATGGTGGCCAAGTGTAAGAAAAAAAATGGATATGAAAGGATGGAGTTAAAAATATTGTGGTATTAAAAGATTTATTAGTAGCCATTAGAAAAATGAAGCCACGTGCCATGTTAAGAGTCAGTTTGAAAGACCTGCCATTACCTCCTCCACCATGCTGCTTCAGCCGGAAAAAAGAGTGAGCAAATCCAGTCCTCAGTCTTTATCCTTCTCTCTATGTTATTAAGCTTCCTGTCTACATGATTAAGCAAGAGAGGAAGCCAGTTGGTTCTTGGGAAATGTAGTTTCAAAGACCCTGAAATGTCCACAGGAAGTTTAGATCAGAGACCTCAAAATTTCAATTACACATTCGCCCCTGAAGAGCCAAGGGAGACTGGTCTCCCCAAAGGCTCTCATAAGTATAACTAACTTTTAAATTACAGAAATTTGGGGATAAAAACAAAAGAGGACAAAATCAATGATCCAATGATTGCTATGCGCATTGACAAAAAAAAAACAAAAAACAATTAGCCGAAAGTCCCCTTTGGCATAGTGTACATTCAAAACAAATGCATTCAACTCCCCATAGTTTAATCAACTGCACCCCAAAGTTCATTCTGCATCTTCTTAATGCAGTGTAGGTTCTTGAAGGCATATTCATGGTGCCTTCTCCAAACAGGTTCGTTGTCTGGATTCTGGAGAGATGGCAAATTTCTTATCCTGAAATTACTCTCAAAAGAATTTAAACTTTACATTATAGATTATAATACTTACATTCTGATTATAAACATACATAACCCCCTAAGGAGAAACAATAACATTCTCCCCTGAAGAGGGTTAAAGCCAACACCAAGATCAGCTAAGGATACATGGCTGAGTTATGGGGTTGTGTGAATCAATGGGCAAAAGAAATTTAAAAGATAAAAAAATCCAAATAAAAGAGAAAAATAACTTGTGAATGAAATATAAAATATCAAAGTCTTATGTGCAAAAATGTAGGGAAAAATAAACTTATAACAGGTCCTTGAATCAAGGCCTAATTAAAGCAATTTAAGAAATTATACAATTACCCATTCAGTAGCCATGACTACAGAAAGTTGCCACCCTTACAAGAGAAAGAAAAGGACTAAATTTCATGTGAAAAGGGAAGTATCTTTCCCTTTTTTTGTTTTGACTCTCAAGGTCTTATTTGTTTTGACTCTCAAGGATAGGGAGAGCCAGAATTATGGCCAACCATTGGTATATGACTAGGATGAAGCTCAGGGAAGTCTGGCCTCTAACATATATATTTTTTAAACCATTAACTTCTGTTTATTGGCTCCTTGGTGGAAGAGTAAGGGTGGACAATGGGGGTCAAGTGACTTGCCCAGGGTCACACAGCTGGGAAGTGTCTGAGGCCGGATTTGAACCTAGGACCTCCTGTCTCTAGGCCTGACTCTCAATCCACTGAGCTACCCAGCTGCCCCCTGGCCTCTAATATATGTCAGAACAGCTGCAACCCCAAACCTCACACTAAGTTCAAGTCTTTTAGTATTGGCATAGAAGTTCAACAATCCTACCTGGATTGATATGGTCTTTTTTGACTTTATGCTGCTAGGCACTGTGCAGTTTCTCACCAATCTTATTGGGACTGGGCGGTCTCCTTGACCTTGTGTCTATTTTGTTCCCTTCTCCTGGAATGAGACAAAATCATTAATCACAGTCCCATAATATTTACCAATAATTGGCAGGTTACCAAAGTCTAAACCTTTTTTGTGTATGTATTAATATTACAGCAGTTATATATTTATATATTAAACTTATATTACTGTAAAATCAAAGAGAATTAATATTGATTATATGTACTTTAGGTAAAAGAAATGGGAAAAGGGGAAAAAGTCAATATTCATTTAAAAAAGAAAAAGAAAAGCAATAAGAAAATTAAAAATTCAGGGAAAAATACAATATTTTCAAGTACAAAAATGTGAGAGAAAAGAGAAACTCAAATACTCTATTGCATTAAAAATAAAAATATGTATAGCTTAGAATCAGTGAAAGCTTTCTCACCCAAAAATGAGATCCATTTCCTTTTAAGCGTTTCCATGAACTCCTTTGAGAGTAAATGGCTTTTACAAAATAGCAGATTTATAATGCAATTCTAATGAAGTACCAAAATTTTCCAAAATTACAATGACACATTTAAAGATAATAGCAAACAAACCCACATGAGTTTTCTATATAACCACTTGCTGTGATGTTAAAAAAATGTATACTTGTCACAAATTCAACAGTTATAGCAATCATTCAACCTTGGCTGAGATATTTTGAAAAAAATCTATTACTGCCTCCATCCAAATGTGGGACAGAGCCTAAAAATATCTGATAAAAAACATTTTAGGTGTAAAATATAACCAAGAATTCTAGATCCTTCTGATTGTAAAGTAAATTAAAATAAAGAGTTAAAATATTAAGCATATGGGAGCTTGTTTGGCTTCCTTGCTTTTATATATAAAGAGTCTGGGTAGGAAATTTCTATTTGTTTTCTCTACTTTTTTAAGATGACATCATTTATATTTATATACACATAAATATAAATCTATCATCCATTCAGAAGTTACTAGGTATCCTGAAGTCAATTTTAAAGACCTTTTATTAAAATTACAATTTAAATTCATAAGGCATCATAGTCTTCAAGGTTGTATACAATTGTCAAGATATAATAAAAATGTTAAGGCAACATGTGATCTTGATAGTTGAGATGACAAATTCAGTATATATAAGACTTATGGGCTTTTACAACTTAAAAAAAATGTGTTCTGTAGAATCATGGGGAAAATAAGTATCAATTTAGCTTAATACAGGTAAAGTTAAAAAAATTTTAAACCTTAAAACAATTAGCAAATACAAAATAAGTAAATGACAAATTATAAGCAGCATAGTTAAAAACCTTTTTACCAATCAGAATAAACTTATTCACTATTAAGGAGTTCGAATAAAATCATGAACAGAATTTGTCTAATAGCCAAAAACTTAACTTAAAATGATTCAGTGTAACAAAAAGATATTGATCAGATTAATATATGAACTTAAAACAGCAAAATTAATTATAAAACAAACAATTAGCAAAATATAATAAAATACAGAGACTTTCAAAAAACAGTGGAGTCTGGGGAGGTTTAAAATTCATTTTTACTCTTTTAAAAGTTCCATTCAAGCCCCTTTTATCTGAGATCTGCACTGAGCATAGTGTGGATGACTCCCAAATGGGTATAATTCAGAGGTTGTGACTGGCCCAAATGGCTAGCATGTGTAGGGGGATGAATCTCTCCCCTGAGTCTCAGGCAAGATAATTTCAAAAAATGGTAGGAAGAAAAACATCTCAGAACTGGGGTGTGCTTGAAATAAGCAATGCAGGCCATGCTTGCCATTATACTTCCTGTTTGAAGAGTAAAAGCTAGGGTCCACATGGAAGCCAATTGGGATAGGGGCTAGAAAAGTCCCTGGCTAGAAAACCCACATGGAGAGGGTAAGAGTCAGAAGCTCTCCTCAGGTAAAAAGTCCTTAATGTCTAAGAAGTACACCTGGGCTTCCCTTTAGGAGGCTAATTATTGTCTAAGAGGAAACACACTTGGGCTTCCAAGGAAACTCTCAGGTGTGCACAATGTAAAAGAAGGGATTTATACTTCCCAAGTGTCAAGAGGTGGCAGCAGCAGCTCCCGGTACTGTGTTGGATCGGGAATGTTGGGAAGAGGAGCTCCAGGTCCAGGGAGGGGCAGGAGTGGAACTGGGGATGGGAAAATCAGAAATGTAAGTCAGGAACAGGGAACAGCCAGGATCTGGGATCAGTGATCAGTGATCAAGTGGTTGAAAGAAGATCAGCAGCAGTTTTTTTTTCCCCAAGGAGAGTCAGGCAGGAGGGGCCCGCACTGGCTTGAGCAGCAGCCATGGGGAGCAGGAATGTAAGAAAAGGCAGGCAGGAATAAGCTGCTGGAGCTATCAGCAAAAGCATGGCGTTTTCCAGCAAAGTAATTTTTCCCTCTCCCTGAAAAGTAGCCGGGTGGCTGGGGAGAATGGGAAGAAAAGAAAAAACAAAGACAAAATCACAAAAATGGCAGAAGGAGAATTTTGAGTTCTCTCAGAGTTTTGCCTTCAGGGTGGTGGTAAAGAGTCATGGCAAAAGAAGTGTGGCTTGTTAGGCTATCTGAAAAATTGAGGATTATGTCTCCAAACTTCAAGTGATTGCCATCAATGTAAGAAATAAAATGGATATAAAAGGGTAGATTTAAAAATATTAGGGTATTAAAAGATTTATTGGTAGCCATTAGAAAAATAAAGCCACATGCCATGTTCAGTCAGTTTGAAAGACCCGCCATTACCTCCGCCACCATGCTGCTTCAGCTGGAAAAGTGTGAGCAAATCCAGTCCTCAGTCTTTATCCTTCTCTCTACATTATTATGCTTCCTGTCTATGTGATTATGCAAGAGAGGAAGCCAGTTGGCTCTTAGGAAATGTAGTTTTAAAGACCCCAAAATGTCCACAGGAAGTTTGGATCAGAGACCTCAAAATGTCAGTTATACACAGGGTCCCCTATTCCAATGAGGCAATAAGCTCTAGAGTATGCGTGAGCTTCTCTTCATCCTGGGACATCAATCTTTGTATGGGCAATGTGGCAAGGACCTCTTCCCCAAAGCCAGCAAGGGGACTCCTGCCATCTTATTCTGCGTAGTCCCCTCCCCACCTTACCATCTGTGTCTCAGAGCTCAGGAAGCCTTTGATGTTGATTTAGTCACCTCTAAGACCTATTGGCCTCGGACACTTCCAACTGTGTGACCTTGGGCAAGTCACTTGACCCCTACTGCCCACCCTTACCACTCCTGGGCCAAGGACGGTCCCTAGCCAGGATGAAAAAAGGAAGAGGGTTGGGAGTGGGGCTAGCAACCCCACCCTGTAAAAACTACATCTGCTAAAGAAACTGCAACCTAAAGTAGGGGCAGCTGGGCTAGCTCAGAGGATTGAGAGCCAGGCCTAGAGACGAAAGGTCCTAGGTTCAAGTCCGGGCTCAGACACTGCCCAGCTGGGTGACCCTGAGCGACTATGTGTCCAATTGCCTACTGGTTGTGGCCCTATGCTCCTAGAATGGAGTCCCAGGATTAAAAAAAAAAAAAGACCTATTGTAGGAGAAGGGTCTGCTTTGGTATGCTTCTTTGCACTCTATTTACATGCTCACTCAATACATCTTTTATACCAGTATTCTAAGTAGTTTTGAGCCGAAATTATTTCATCCTATCTTTTTGCAGATCATACTGTTCCAGAATCCATTTTGAGACATTATATTATAATTTTCTGGAGGATGATTTGGTAGAGATCAAGTGGGTCTGTATACCTTCTCTGCCATGTTGATTCCTCCTTCAACTTTCTTATATTTCTTATAACACAATAGTATCTCATTACAATAATATTCCACAACTTATTTAGTGATTCTCCAATTGATGGACATCCCATCAATTTCTAATTCTTTGCCACTTTAAAAAAAAGAGTGTTATAGTTTTATGTAAATAGGACCTTTTCCATTTTGATTTTTAAATCTGTTATACAGATTTATTAGTATCTTTGCTGAGTCAAAAAAAAGTTTGATTTTACAGCCCATTGGGTATAGTTGCAAGATCTTCAGAAAGGTTGAAGTGGTTTATAACTCCACCAGCAGTAGATCGGCTAGTATTTTGATTTTTCCACATCCACTCTAATATTTCTCATTTTCCTTTTCTGTCATAGTAATCAGTTTGTTAATTCATAGAATGGTTCTTCAGAATTGCTTTATTTGATTTTCAATAGCTAATATACTTGCATTCTTATTCATTTTACCCAGTTCTCTCTTTGTTTGAGAAATGAGACCTTTCTCAATGAAAGCTGCTATAATTTTTTTCACAGTTATGATTATTGACTATTTATCTCCATCTTCTTTTTTCCACTTTTTAACCTATTTTGTCTTTCCTTGCACCTTATCCCTCCTCAAAAGGGTTTGCTGTCTGAAATATTTCCTCCCCCAATATGCCTTCCCTTCTATCAGCCCCACATTATCTCATCCTTTTTCCATTCCTCCTTTCATATGGGGTAAAATAGATTTCTATACTCATTTCTGTGTAAATATTATTCACTCTTTAAATAAATTCTAATGAGAGTAATATTGAAGTACTCTAACCCCCCCCCTAGATCCCCCCATATTCTCCACCAATGTTAAGTCTTTTCTGCTTTCGTGTGAGATAATTTAGTCGTTCTACCATTCCCTCTTCCTTCTCTCATTGCATTCCTCTAATTTCTTACTTTTATTTTTATGTCATTCCATCATAATCACTTCAAACTTATAACCTCTATGTATATATCATCCTTTTAACTGCCACCCTAATAATGAAAAAGTTCTTAAGAATTACAAGAATCATTTTCCCATGTAGATGTGTAAACTGTTTAACCTCACTGAGTATTTTTATTTATCTTTCCTGTTTACCTTTTTATGCTTTTCTTGAGGCATATTAAGAGTAAAATTTTCCATTCAGTTCTGGTTTTCATCAGGAATGTTTGAAATTCCTCTATTTCATTGAACACCCATTTTTACTTTGAAGTGTTATGCTAAGTTTTGCTGGTTAAGTGATTCTTGGTGAATTTCTAACTCCTTTCCCCACCTAGAATATCATTTTCACTCTGATCCTTTACTGTAGAAGCTATTAAATTCTGTGTTACTCCTACTGTGGCTCCACAATATTTGATTTCTTTCTGAATATTTACAATATTTTCTTTTTGACCATGAAGTTCTGGAATTTGGCTAAAACATTCATGTGATTTCTCATTTTGGGATTTCTTCCAGTAGGTGACTAAATAATTTTTTTTTCAATTTTATTTTCTAGTTTTGGATAGTAGGGCAGTTTTCTTTAATGATTTCCTGAAAATGATATCTAAATTCTTTCTGGTCATGGCTTTCAAGTAGTCCAAAAATTCTTCAGTTATCTCTCCTCAATTCATTTTCAAGCACTGTTTTTCCAATGAGATAGCTCACATGATTTTTAAAAAAATTATTTTGATTTTGTTTTATTAATTCTTGATGTGTCATAGTCTTTATCTTCTCTTTGCTCAGTTCTACTTTTTAAGAAATTCTTTACTTCAGTCAACTTTTGCGTATTTTTTTCCAGTTAGATAATTCTGCTTTCATAAGTAGTCCTTCTCTTCATTGCATTTTTGTTCCTCTTTTATAGTTTTCCCTATTTCATAGGTTAAGGTTTTATTTTCTTTAGGTTTTTTTGTCTGTTTAACAAGTTGTTGGCTCTTTTTTCATGTTTTTCCTAGCTTCATATTTATTTATTTTTCCATTATTTCTTCTACCTTTCTTATTTGATTTTTTAAAAATCATTTTCAAGCAGACCAATTCACATTTTTGAAACTTTAGATGTTACAGTTTTGACATTGTCCTCTGAATTTGTGTTTTGATCTTTGTCACCACATTAAATTTATATGATCAGGTTCCCTTTTTGTTGTTCCACTACTAAGCATATTTTCAAATGAACTTATTTGTAAGAAAGTCTAATTATACATAAAAATAGCATGGTGGTACTTATTGTAGTATTAAAGGACTAGGAAAAAGTAGATTATCATCAGAGAAAACCTAATAAAATATGCTATATGAAGTCAATCAAATTTTTCATGACTGTTCAATTATTCAGAAATTTTCAATTGTATCTGAATCTTTGAGGCTATATTAGTGATTTTATTGTCTAAAAATAACCTAATTAAACAAATTTAATCAGTACATATTCATTGTTTTATCCCTTTTTAGAGCTCCATATATTCTACATGTAATTTATTAGAAACCAAGTATAACCACGCTAAGTTGTAACTACAGATTTACTAATATGTAAAAATTCCAAATGTTGAATGAATTATTGTGCATGAGAATTAGTAATAAATAATTTTATTGTGAGTATAATAAAAAAGAAAAATACCCTGAAATGCCTTGGCAAGATATCCTTATAATAAGAGTTTGTCCATGACTTTGACTTCCTGGAATGTGTCAAGATGTGTCCAAGGCTGGGGATTTATGACTTCTGAGCTGTAGAATAACCTTGGTTGTTACCATATATAGAACAGAGAATAACCTGTCCCCATAAGAAAATAAAGAAAAAATTTATTTTCTTGAATAAAGAAACTTCTAGAGGATGAAATTTTGGTTGCCTCCTCCTCCCTGAGAAGAAATATTCAACTAAATTCCCCTTTCTGCAGGTTAAATGTGTATAATATGACTCTTGTGTATATTATAAATATTTGTTGCTTCAGTGTCTTAGGATCTTAGACTGTATTGGGAATGTCTCTGACCATGACTTTGAGATTTTTAGCTCTAACAATAAAATCAATTTGTCTCAGAAGAATTGTTGCTTAATATTTTTTTTCTTGTACACTAGACAAAAATACTGGGATGGTTTGCCATTTTTTCTTCAGTTCATTTTCCATATGAGGAAACTGAGGCAAAATTTCCTAGTGACTTTCCTAGTGTCTCATAGCTATTAATCATCTAAGACCACATTTTAATTCAGAAAGGAGAGCCTGCCTAATTTCACACCTGGCACTCTATTGCTTTAGCTGCCCATTATAAGGTTGTAAAGCAACAATAAATGTGGTGAATAAAAATGCGCATGGAAGGTCTTATATGAACTGAAGTAAGCACAGCCAAGAAAATATCTTACACACAGAGATTACAACCAAATAAATGAAATAATAATCACCACAAAATAATTAACAAAAATTGAATAATAAATAATGATAATTATATGGTACTTACTCTGCAAGGCACCATGCTAAGCACTTTACAACTATTTCATTTGATCTTCACAACAATCCTGAGAAGCCCCATTTTACAGTTGATGAAAGAGAGCCAAATACAAGCTAAATGACTTGTCTAGGTCCAGTGCTCTATGCAATGAACCAACCAGCTATCCTAATCAAAAGTGAATGATGAAAAATTACAAAGAGCAAAAACTACTGCAGAGAAGAGATAGAAGAAGACATTCCCACCTCATTTATTTACAAAGTTTGGAGGTAAATAGTTACAAAACATAGTATATATTTTTAAGTTTTTGATGTTTTGAGCAGTTTTGCTAACTTTTTTTCCTCTTACTCCAGTTTTTATTTTTCTTGATAGAAAGAGGTATTAAGTAATCTTTAATACCCTTTATTTTGGTTAGTCTGCATCTTAAATTGGAGTGACAATTTCTGGAAAAATATCTTAGTGTTACATCTATGTCTATCTCTTCTTTGAGGAGTTTTTTTTTTCTTTCAGTTACTTCCTTCCAATGATATTTTTAAAAAGTAGACCTAGGAAAGCAAATATAATAATGTCCACTTAAAAAAAATAAAAATAAACTAAATATTCCAAACCCTCTTATCTCCCAAGTACACACACACACACACACACACACACACACACACACACACACTGTTCATAGTAAAATTTCAGATTCTTATAAAGAAGCTTAAAAAGATAACTAAGATATAGAATTAGGACTATGAGGTCAGTAATCTGGAGGAAGTTGTTTTCTCTATGTAATTTTCTGTACTGGCACAGTCCTTTCTTGATTGGCTCATTTAACCTTATTTCAAAATCCATGACTCTTTTCTTTGTGGAAATTACTTTGGCATGGGATTATTACTGAGGTATGACTTACTTATTGACTTACTTTTTAAAATTTCTAATTAATTTAAGAGACTAGCCTATACCTCATAAAATATTCACTAGGTATTATCACATATTTTATAGTTAATATAGTATTCCTTTGTTTCCCTTTGTCTTTTGTATTCTGTTTTTGGTTTTCAAGAAGTATTATACTACATTTGTAGCTTCATACAATATTCCCCTTCCCTCTCTCTTTGCTCTAGACCTGAAGTTCTTAACCTTATTTCTGTTCTAGACTCCTTTGCCAGTCTAAATAATCTTGTGAACTCCTTACATTTTTAATGAATTAAATAAAATACTTAGTAGCACAAAGGAAATCAATTATGTAGTTATATACTCATATAAATCAAATGATTTATATTTGGAATAATAGTTTGAGATAGATATCAAAATATAGTTATCAGTTTGTTTTTTCAAATCAGGTTCAAGAATCACATGTTAAGAATTTCAAATCTAGATCAATTGACCTTTTAACTATTCTTCACATATACCTCTTCATTTTCCATTCCTTTGACTTTGTGATAGACATTCTCCTTTCTTAGGATGTTTGCCCTCCTAATATATGCTTTATGCAAAATTATAATTACTTCAAAATTCAGCTCAAAAATTGCA
The DNA here is from genome assembly GCF_016433145.1 of Gracilinanus agilis. Taxonomy (NCBI): domain Eukaryota; kingdom Metazoa; phylum Chordata; class Mammalia; order Didelphimorphia; family Didelphidae; genus Gracilinanus; species Gracilinanus agilis. The sequence continues at coordinate 190,557,052 of NC_058134.1, forward strand.
TTTATATGAAATCTTCCCTGATCCCACCTCAACTACTAATTGCCTTTTCTCTATAAGTTAACTTTCATCACATTTGAAATTATACAAATTAATTATTTAAAAGCTATCTCTCCTAGTTGAATGTAATCATTGAGAAAGTAGAGGCTAGTTTATTTTTGTCTCTATATTCTTAAGGTCTAGTACAATGCCTGGTTTCTAATGACGCTGATGATGATGATGATGATGATGATGATGATGATGATGATGATGATGATGATGATGATGTTATAACAACTAATATGTGCCAAGCATTGAAATAAATGCTTTGCAAAAATTACCTCATTTAGTCCTTACAACAATCCTATGAGTCAGGTACTATTGTTATTTTCATTTACATAGTAGGTGTTTAATCAATATTTGTTGAATTTTACTAATTTTTAATTATTAGCAAAGCTGCTGGAAAGTAAAATGACATAAAGTGGGATCCAAGTAATCTGGAATTTATAAATATCATTTCTCATTATATAGAATAATACCAAAAGAATTAGGGGAAATTTTACTAAATTTATTAACCTATTATTATAATACATATATTACTTTTTGCATATATAGAAGTTCATTCTCTCACCTTGTAAAAAAACTGGCAGTAAACAGTGTTCTATTTAAAGTTAGTTAAATACTTTGATTCTCATCTAAATATACTCTCTTTGTCAAATGACATGCCTATATAAATGAAGATATAGTTTTATGTTACAAGAATTTCATTAGGATTAAAATTTAGTCAAAAGTAAATAAGAAGAAACAAAATTGTCCCTTTCACCTCCCCAAACTTTCTTATTAAAATCAGTAGGACACAAGCCCTTCAATATACTAGGCTTTCAACATTATAGAAATATCTACATCTGAGAATTGAATTGTGTGGTTAAGGCAATTATCTGAATTATTCAGTCATAAAACTGCCATTAAGTAAAAATTGGGCTTGGGGGAATTAATTATCTAAACATCTATTCACAATGTTTAAATTCATTCAACTGTCCACTTCACTTTGCTTGTGTAGACAGCTATATAATCCATTAAAAAAACTTATTCCATGACCTAGAGGGGATACTAACATGAAGAACTATTTGAAATCAATGGCAGTATCAAGTACAGATGAGCACCACTGAACATGGGTCAATACAGAAATGAATCATTTATTTTTTAGACAATGGTTATATCTAAACAACAAAAATAAAGTAAAGGGCCAAAAATTATCCCCTGAATTTCATAAATATAGGAGAGATTCCCATGTATTTCAAACTCTCAATCTATTTCTCAGTAGTAACCTTCAATGCCTGAAATTTATGGATAATAACCATATTTTCCCAATAAGTTTTGAATATATGAAATTGTTTTTACAAAACACTATCCAATTAAATTGAGAGCAGATTATATATTTCAAATTGGGCTATTTGATACATTTCATAATATTTTCTTCATGAATTTGGAACAGAGAGAGAAACAGACACAGAGAGAAACAGAGAGAAACAGAGAGACAGAGAAAAAAAGAGACAGAGCATATGGTCTTGTACCTTAAACAGTGATTTGATATGCTAACTTAATGGATAAATAAGAAAAGGCCACAATAATATTTTCATAGAATACAATAGGGAATAGGAAAATATATAGTGAAGTAGCTCTATGTACATACTCTGGACCTCATATATTCATGCACATCTACTTTTACATATCCAAATATCTACATTAATAATTTAAAGATTAATCATCAGCATTCAAACACTCACCATGAGAGATTCTATCTTCTCACCTTAAGAGATGGTTCAGTGAGACATGATTGCCAGGAAAAAAAATTATTATCTAGTAGCAAGTTTTAGTAATTAATTCAACCAGGTCTTTATTAGACACATAATCCTAAAAATTCTAGCAAAATCAAAACAAAAAAACAAACATGTGCAGTTAAAGGAGATGAAGGATCAGGTCAAAATTAAAGCTATCAATACATTTAAACATTTTGTATGCTGACTTCTGCATGGATACCTGAGTCACAGAAGAATGACATTTTAAAAACAATTATAGAAATTCGCATTTATTCTCTTCATATATTATCACTAATCCAAATCAATGTGATCCATGTTTCTATTACCCACTATATGAATTACACCACTCAGCTTTGTCATCATCAACATTGATAGCCATGTGATTCATGTCTTTCCCTCTAATTTCTTGTTTAAAAATATTTAATTGTTTTGTTTTTTTTCCAGTCTTTTTCTATCATACCTCACTCTGCTCCACTTGAGAAGAATTAAAACAAATTAAATAAAATCAACAGACAGAAATAGAACACCCAGTGGTATGTGTAACACTCAATATTTCAATGACCCCCATCACTCTACTGAAAGATCAAGTGTTCTTCATTATCTGTGTTTCAAAGCTAGGGCTGATCATTCACTTCAGCTTAGTTTTTTTTGTTTGTTTTTTTTCAATTAATATTATTGTTCATCTGAATCTGCTCATTTTGCTCTCAATGAGGTCATAAAAACTTTAGTTTATATGAATATTTGATATTGTGAGGGGGTGATGGTAGGAGGATTGGAGGAATGGGAGAAAAGAGAGAGGAAGGTAGAGGAAGGGAAAGGAAGGTAGCATCCCCAGCCCCGCCAGGGGGAAGTTTATCAGAGCCCTTCAGGGGCTCAAACAAAGGATCAGAGAGGAACTTTAGGGTTTATAATAACTGTGTTTTATTTTGATTAGAAAAGGGAGGGTTTAGGAAAAATTAGGCAATAGACATAAAGGGAAAAAGGCACCAAGAGAGAGTGCTCAGGATCTGAGCCTCTGAGCTCCAGAGCAGACCCTCCAGGGTAGAGAGAGAGAAAAGGTGCCAAACTCTCTCTTTTATACTTTTTCTGACACCTCCCACAAAGGAAGTGGGAGTTTTCAGGGGAAGTTGTAGCAGAGAGCCCTGGGAGTTGTAGTCTTCCAGGGATTACAACAATTTCAAACATTTTAGTGCACGTTAATAAATGTCATTGCATGATTATACCAAAGTTAGTTGAATCATTTTCCAACTTATATATTTCCAATTTACTTCAAGATTTTGGTTACTTTAAAATATTTTAGTACAAATATTTGGGTATATATGATGATTTTCTTTCTTTCTTTAGTGTCATTGGAATATAGGATCACTGAGTCAAAGATGAAAAGTTTAGCAATTTTACTTATTATAAATCCAAATTGTCTTCTAGAGCAGCTAGATGAAATTTCAGTATTGCCAAGAAAGTATTAGGGTACCTCAACTTTCATAGATCTTAATTTAAGAATTTCAACTTTTGACATTTTTTTAGTTAGCATGCTCCAAAAAACGTCCCGAAGACTTGAGGTCATCTGTTGCCTTTGGTGCATGCTAGCTGTGTAATCACAGGTAAGTAAGTCAAGTTTCTTAAAAACTCATTTCTCTAGGCAGACAACTCCCTAAGACTCTATGTTGTAGAGGATGTACTGCTCTCCATTGGTAGAGAGAGTTTTCTTCAACCAGAAGTTCTATTCGTAAAAATTCAAGTCTAATCTCTATCGCTAGCACCTTGAACATTTGAGAAGTGTGAGGTAAAAGCTAAGAATTGTTTAATTTGAATGTTTCTTATTAGGGATGTTTAGGAATCTATAGTTCTTTGGGAAACTTTTTGTTGATGTGCTTTGATCGTTTATTTAGAATGTCATTTATTTTTCTATTAATTCCCTATGAAGTCTTAGGAAAGAATTTTCATGAAAATTTTCTCTACACTCATTGTATTTTCTTATCACTCTCAATACATTGCTTTTCTTTCAAATGACGTGCAATCAAAATTAGTTATGTTATCATTAATAAAATTCCTTCTACTCTCCATTTAAGTTAATTTCCTTCATCATAGTTTAAAAACTATCTTGAGTTCTATATATTTTTTAAAATCGGTTTCTTTATTTTGGTTTGTATATCTTTTTGCAGCTTATTGCTGTGTATGGTGTAAGTCACATATCTAAACCTAAATCCAACCAAAATTTCTTGGTCTTCTCTGAATATTTTCTGTTACAAAATGTTTGTGTTCTTTGGTTTACTGAAAAAAGGATTTTTTATTTTTATTATTTGAGTTTTTTTTGCATCTATCCTGTTCCATCTTTCTTTACATTTTTAACTAGTAAAATTCCATTTGAAAATTACTATTTTATAATAAAATCTCAACTATGTAACATTACATAATTTTATTTTGATTTTTTCTTCTGGCATTGTCCTGGAGATTGTATGTTTTGGTCCATTTGATAATATTATTTTATTTAATTTTAGAAAGTGACCACCTATGGCAGTATATTTCTGTTTGGAATAATTAATTTAAGAATTATGATATTTTAATTAGTTATGGCTAAACCACAAATAATGAATCTCTATCTGAATATTTTAATTCTGTTGAAAAATTTTTGTAGTTGCATCTATATAGGTAGTGGGTGTGTTCTGGTATGTTATGACCTTTATATTTTCCTAATTTTGTAGTTACTTTTAGTAGATTTTCTCTATAATTACTTCCTTTCTTATGTTAGTGTGAATAAACAATACTGATATTTTGTAGACATTTTTGTCATCTTCTACCTCACCAAAAAGGTTAATAAGGTTAATTACTTTATAAATACTCTGGGGTTTTCTACACAATTTTTATGTCAATTGCTAATATAGATACTTTTCTCCTCATTTTTATAATTTTAATTGATCTTTCTTTATTGCAGTTTCTGAGTTAACTGAGGACTTAACAGGACACACATAAAACTTCCCTCCCTTATTCTGGCTAAATGTGACAACATTTAGGCAAAATCGGGAATAATAAACTCTTTGCCTGCTTTTGACTAACCATTTATATGACTTACCATTGAAAGATTCTTTCACTTTGAGATGATCAAGCAATTCCCCTCAACTGATTACTGAGACAAAGGAATCAGTGACTTCATGAACCTTTTAAAATGTGAGCAATTGTTTCTTGTCATGCTCAACTCTTCTTGGCTTTGATTCATGTCAGCACAATTTTGAATTAATTTTTTGTTAGTTTGTGGGAGAAAGAGTAGCTTATCCAATCTGCCATGGGACCATAAATATATGACAGCTAAAGCAAAACACATTTATACAGTGTCTATGTCTATTTAGGGGATCCTGCTCTTGAGTCTTGGGATGCCTTTACTGTATTTACTCTTTCCTTGTCTGAAACATGAAACTGCTTCATCATGAAAATGTTTAGGATTTAAGGTGAACTTATGAATTGAAAAGGTCTTCATGTCCTTGGCCACATGATCAAAGGTAATGACTACAAAGGAATGAGTCATTAGCAAACGTTCCAGCATTCTGGCATGAAAAAGACCATTATCCAGATCAGGAGTCAATACCTTATGGTGGCTTTGAAGAAATTATATTACTATTTGCTTTGCTGCTTGCTGCTGAAGATCATTGGATTTTTCCATCTTACTTGCAGTTGAAATTTTCTATATGTATTGACAACATCAACTGCATTAATTTTCTATTTGTATCCCAGTGTTCATCATCATGATTTGCATGTATAATTACTTGATAAATGTTTTTCATTCAATCTTTCATTCTTCCATCCATTCATTCATTGTGAAACAGTTGCAATGTAAAATGCTGAGTCAGAAGTCTCCAAAGCTGCTCTAAATGTATGTGTTTTTATAGTTCTGCCAATTTCAGCTGAATATAATAATGATTATATTATTATTGTAATCTTTTAAAAGTATTTTTGTTAAATGGAGTTTGTTAGACCCTTTCATATTAACTGCTTCTTTTATGTACATGATATATATCTTCCCAAACTTAATATATTTTGTAGAGTCAAGACCATTCTATTTTCCCTTTTTGGAAGCTAACACTTAAGCTTTAAGTACTTGTTTTCCACAGCACCAGAGTTAGTGTTTTATGAATTTAATTGTGTGATTCTCACTAGATGTCAAACTTCTCCAGGATTGAACATCCATGTGAGTGGATCTAAAGTAGATCTGCCTTTTAGTTGAAAAAAGAGCAGGTACAGTATGGAAGTCCTCTGGGACTTGTAAGTTATTCTTTTTAGATTAAAATGGAAAAAAAAGTGAGGTCAGAAATTATGAGATTTTAGTCATAAATTTAAGCCCAGAAAACTCCTCTAAGGACATCTAATACATATGAATAAATTGAGTTTTATATGGATTGGGTAACTTACCCATATTCACACAATGGGCACCAGATTCCAAATCTAGCACCTCCAACTACAAATTCAATCCTGTTTTCTACTATACCATCCTGGCTCCCTCACATTGCTTTTATGTCAAGTCCTACAGGTTTCAGCCTAGAGGCTATTATATCATGAGTCAATGTGGTCCATTGGAGGAGTAGAGATGGTGTCTTCATGCAGAGAAGGCATTCCTCCCACCAAGGTCAAAGAATCCCTGCCCCAGTGAAGAAATATTTTCTTCAATTGCTATCTTTTTAGAGCAAAACTCACTCTCCAGTTTATTACAGAATTTTTCATTTGATATGTATAAATATATATATATATATTTACATATATATAAATATACTTTTGATCAAGTGTGAGATAGTTTGTAATATCCTTTTTCTCTTCTTTTCTTTCAATTTAATGGGAAGCCAAATGCCCTTGTGAACAAATATTTTCCCTTCCCAGTCCATCCTCCCAGATGGGTGGGGTGAAACTAAAACAAAATAAAGTCCTCCCATTTCATTATTATTTGTTTATAATTATTGCCAATAGGGCTTTTTTAGAGATAAGATCAGATTAAATATGGATGTTGTATTACAGAGAAGAATTTTTATTTTAAAATTGATTTAGAAGTTAAAAATACATATGTCTGTATCTTATAAAAATGTTTTTGATTTGTCATTTTTCCAACTTAGTTGTATCCAATTTTATCAAGAATAAAAAATAGTTTATTATAGAAATTTGAAAATAAAGTAATAAGACAATATGGAAATGTAGAATTTATTGCATAATATTTTATAAACATTACATTTCCAAATAAACACATGTTTATTGTTATATACATGAAAATTTGGATCAATTTCAGAATATAGGAGCACATCCTATATATATATATATATATATATATATAATAGTATCTCAGAGAATTGTCAATAACCCTGGGCTTTTGAGCATTTTATCCAATGGCTTGATCAAAGACATAGATACAAGATTTTTAATATAAAATTATCATTTTCATGATTTTGAGGGAGATAAGTGATGATTTAGATAAGCAAGTTAAATAATTTGGTACTTTTACTCTAAAATTGACAAACTAATAAATTAAACAATGTCATGTACACTATGGAACAGGAAAGCATTGTACATCAATATAAATCTCTACTGTATAGAGCTTGTTGTCCTTTATATGTGGAATATATTTTATATATTGCATGTTAAATTGGTATAATAAACTAAACATGTAACTTTCTAAATTGACCTCTTTATTTGTGTTTTTCTGACCTTTTTTTCTATTTTCTTGTAATTTTGGGGAAGGGTTCTACTCCAATTATTATTTTCTAAACTACTTCCCTCCTTATCGCAAAACAAAATTTAAAAAATTATTGCAATAAACATGTTCAGAAAAGTAAAATAATTTCCCTAATTTTCCAAAGCCAAAACATGATTCTATAAATCTTGAATGCATCACTACTTTTTATGACGTAGGTAGTAAGTTTTATTATTGGTTTGGTGGCATCTTGGTCAATATTTTCATTAATCATTGTTTTTTAATTTTTTCAAAATTGATGTTTTTATAATGTTGCTATTATATAAACTATACTTGAGTCTATCAACTATTTTGCCTCAGAACGAATTCAGTGGCGAAAAAGATCACCTTGTGTGAGATAATTGAAAAATTGTCATTTACAAACATTTTGGAAAACAAAATGACAAGAGACTATAAGTCACTAAATCGACCATACATTTTGACCTCGTTATTCCATTGTTAGTATTTCAGTATTCCTCCCCCAAAGCTCCATCAGTAGTAAAGTCCTAAATAATATATACATAGATTTATACAAATATATATGTATACATACATATATAGATAGATGTATAAACATACATGTATATATATGCATATATATTCTTAGCTTTTCTATTTGTCAGCACAAAGTTAGAAGCAAGTTCTATACTCAAAAACTTGACGATAGCTTAAATTGTGGCATATTAAATAAAAAGGAAGATTTATAGAGCAAAAAAATGATAAAACACAAAGAAATATGAAATAAAGAAATATAAAATAAGGAAATCTTATATACATAGTAACTACAATTACATATAAAGAAAAGAAATTTTAAATTGAAGGAAATTAGGACTAAAAATCTTTTGTTAGACCTCTTAAAAAGATGAAGAATAAATCTTTTCTTGTTTTTAGTTCCATTTATTTTGATTTGTTAGAAACAAAGGATTCCCTTTAAGGTTTTATACCATGTTCTTTATGTGTGTTGTATTATATGGTAACTAAGGTATAGCTTTATGTTTGCATAGAAAAAATGTTTATTAGTGAATTACTAATTGAATATAAGTAGTAATGTGGTAGTCAAAAAGTTTGAATTTGGGCCGTGTTGAGTGAAGCAGAGTTTTTAGAATCGAGATGTTGATAATCTTCCTATTATTTTCTCTAATATATTCCACATATAGAATTTTGTGTTCATTATTATCCCTCCCCATTTTAAACTATAATATCTTGTCTAGATGAGAACATATTTCAATCAACTCAAAGGTGAGAACACAATCAATCTAAAGTAGAAAAAAACCTTAGAAATTATTGAAGAGAAATATTGTGAGATAAGAAGTTTATTTCAGTATGCCAAAGAAAATTATTTAATTATCAAAGGAGTGGATAACTATGATGTTTTAGAAGTGAGAAAAAGTATTGTATTTAAATAAAGCCCACTAAAAGCATTGTCTTTGAGACTCTAACCAGATCCTCCCTGTTTCTGGTTAGAGTCTTTTTGACCTATAAATGCAATTTTGAGACCAGATAGAGACCTTGTAAAATTTGAGGAATACAGATAATGCTGGATCTCCTGTTTTTCCATCAATAATATTCTCACCTTATCCATGGGTCACCTGAGAGCAATGCTTTTGACAGCCAGGGACAAAGAGATAGAAATTCACTCTAGTTAGAAAAGAACTTTTTGGATGACTTGAAAAATAAGAGAAAAAATAAGGATTTACTATCTGCCACATGTATTCTTAGCTTGAACCCACTCTCCCTTGGATACTTTATGTACTTATCATGGGAGAATTTCACAGACTTTTAGAGATATATTTTTAATCAGTTGTTTTTTTCTATAAGACCTTAGTAAATATATTTGTCTAAAAGTTACTTAATAATGACTAAATGATTCTCAACTCATATTATTGAGAGGAAATACACAAGTGAAGATGAAAGTAAATGGCATTAGAGAATTACCTCTGATTCCTTGGTGGGATCACTAGAACACAAAGACATATTAATCTGAATCTAAAACCAGACTCACCAGTGGGGAATAGCATTATAATTAAGGAAAGTCATAGTTTACATAGGCTATATAATAGTATGTGTGAAAAAGGATTGGGTTTATTGGTAGTTTTCAAATTAAATGTCATTTGCCACATAGTAGCCGACATTTTAATTTGTTCTAAGGCTCTATGAACACAGTTCTCAGAAGAAAAGGAGTTGATATCTTTAATATAATTTACTCTAGTCAATCTACATTTTAAATATTGGATTCAATTGGAGATTTACAGGGATTTTAAAGAATATTTTATTTTAAAGAATATTAGAGCTCAGTGGGAACTCAGAAGTATTCAAACTTAAATTCCTTTTTATGGAGATGAAGAAATTGAGTCCCAGAGAGACTTTGATTTTGCACAATATCACATACATAGAAAGAGTCATTGCTGGTATTTTAAGCCAGTTTCTCTTGCTAAGAATCCAATACTCATACTTTTGTACAAACCTGTTTTATGGAAGAACACTGATAAGATGGAGAGAGTTCAGAAGAAGGCAACTAAAATGAAGAAAAGGCTCAATCCCATTTTTACTTAGATCAGTAAAAGAACTGAATGTGTTTAGTCAGAATATAGGAAAAATTAAGGAATACATAAAATTCTCTTCAATTAGTTGAAAGGTTACATATGAAAGAAATCACTTTGTTCTTTCTGACTATCACAGCAGAAATAGGATTAATGTAGGAGCTAGCAGAGGCAGATTTCCACTCCTCATAAAGAAAAACATCGTATCCACTAGAATTGTGGAAAATCATCCCTAGAGCTTTTAAAATGAATATTGGATGACCTCTTGTGGGGATGTTGCAGAGGGTACTCCCATATAGAAACAGTTTAAGATGGCCTCTGGAGCATATCTCAAGTCCAAAATTCTGTAATACATCAGTACAAAGAGACAGGACTATAAAGATCTTTTGGAAATCTTAAATAATTGATTTAGAACCAAAAATCCAATAATAAATGATGAGATATGTGAGAGCTTCTAAAATAAATTCGATGTGAATACAACAATTCAGAGTAGTGCTGTTTATCGAAAGTCCTAATTTGTCTTAACTTTATAAGGCCTGTTGTGCCTGGACAAAATGTTCCTGTCAACTGCGAAAGACTTTAAGCTGTAAACATCATGTTGTTTGTAGAAGGTCTTATTATCATTGACCAATTTATAAAACAGTTTATGCTCTCATCATATTGAAGCTGAGTTGAAAATCAGCATTTCAAATGGTTAGAGCTTTTGTTCTCCAAAGTTTTTTCCTGTTCAGAGCATCATTCAAGCAAGAGAAATGAAACAGATTAAGGGGTTCAGCAATTTTCTGCATTGGAGTCAATTCCAAAGATGGTGTCTGCTGTAACAAAGATCTGGATGGCATTTTAGGCAATGTATCAACTGTGTTAAGAGAGCCACAATGCCGTCCTCGGCTGTGGCTACGAGATAAGGATGCTGACTAATAAGAACAGTGCTAGGACAGGCACAAATGAGATTACTGTAAGAAGTCTCTAATTGTGCCAAAACTGAGGCTGACTTTTTTGTCTTGAGCTGTCACAAATGGGAATGCTTTAAAACATGAACACCACACAGCTTTTAAAAAAAAGAAGTGGTGATGTTGTGGTACTGGTGTGAGCTTCAGGGTGGGGGAAGAATGAATCAGTTTTCAAGGACAAAATGTTATGAAATGACACAGAAGCTGGACTTGCGGGTGGGGGGAAGCTAGGAGAATTCACCCTATTACAAAATTGGCACATTACAAATTTGTACTCTCTTCAGCATTTTGGCAGAATCTATTTATAACAGATTTCATGTTGGGGATTGAATCCAAAAGCTACTCCTCCTCTAATTGTGGATTGAATGTCCCCTTTAAAAAAGAAAATGAAAAGAAAGACAGGGGGAAAATCCTCTCCATTTGTGGATTATATGGAAATTTGAAAGGAATCAGCCCAGCAGGATGGATTAACAACTGGAAAATTTGGAAAGGATGTAAGGGCTGGGATTTCAGGCTCCAAGCTGGTGGACTCTGAAATTGTCACAGAGGTTAGCTCAGTCTCTAAAGGGGAGCCAGGCATCCAGTGCAAGAGTACCCCCTGTTGGTTGGTTGGCTAGAGAATATTGGCAAAGTTTACTGCAGCAGCTGTTCATTTAAACTTCTACCCAGAAAGTTAATGGAATGAAAGCTAAAAGAGGAGATAGTGGGGAGGGTAGAGAAATTATTAAAGGAGGGGGAGAGGTAAATAATTAAATTAGAAGAATAAATAGATGGAAAGAAGGAAGTGTGGCAGGGGGTAGGTTAATAATAGATAAATTCAAATATCCAATTCTAGACTGTTGTTAGCCATTATCTAAGCATAGCTTTTCTTGCTATAGTTCTTTTTCCTTTCTTCTCCCTGGAATTGTTACAATGAAAATTTAATTATTTAAACTACCTTCTCTTAAAGCAGAATTAAATCAGAAATGCTGTAGATTAATGTTTATGCCAAAATAATTTCATTGGTTGTATTTCAACTAATTACACAAAGAAATGATTGGAATATTGTCCCCTATATTCTGTCTGTACAATGCCCAGGAGTGAAAGGAAAACATTTAAGCATCTATTAATTGTGAACTTAGGTCAGTTGCTGGGACCGTCAACATAGCATACAATAGCGGTTTCTGTGTTAAGACAGTTGTTTGTTACAAACTAAACTGAGAAAGCCAAATCATTTCACATTGAATCTTCAGTTGTTGTCTTGTTCCTTTCCTTTCTTTTTTTTTTTTCCTTTTTGGTGATGAGAGATTCAAACCTGGATCAGATATGAAGAAAAGACCTCAAGGTACAAAATTCCATGGTATTCCATTACTGGTTCCCTCTTTGCCATCTGGTCCCCATTCAGATACCAACATTTTTGTGTAACTGTCATTTGAAAAGAATTTCCTCACAAGAAATAAAAATGCTGGACTTTTTTCACACAGGAATATTAACAAACGCTAGTAGAGATTGAGTTTGGTTTGTTGTAATCTTTACAGCAAGGATTCACTGGGGTTCCAAAAGGTTAATGAACCACTTGTGGCAGACCTTTCCTTCACATTTTAACTCTGCTTTATTCCTGATAGAACCATTAACTTTTACACTAACCTTTCTACTTGTTACTGTTATACACATTCTACCTACTAAAGATTTCTATTGATTTTTGCAAGTGAGGTTCTATAAAATGTAGCTTTAAATATATGGTTTTTGCAAGTGTGTTAGAACCAACCAATATATGTGAAGACAAAAATTAAATTGTAGATTTTATATTTTTCTATTGTCATTCCACCATTTCACACAGCTCTATTTTAATGTAATTGTTTAATTTAATAGTTTTTGTATTTATTCTATGTACATATACCTCAAATGGAAGAAAAGACAGAAATTTTATTCCTCTGTCCCAAGTTCAGATTTTCCAATATTACTAAATAATGGTATGTTTTTTTAATCTAGGAACATCTGAATAAATATAGAGATAAAAGATAAATATAAATGTACAGGATTATATGTACTGATATATGAATGCTATTTAAATAAAATGATATAATTTAAATACTATTATTTTAGGCCAGTAGAATTTTATGAATCACATTCATATATGCTTTGGGAAACAGCTTAGCCATATTTGTTTAAAAAACAACTATTTGGGGATTTATCTAATTCTTTAATACAACCTATTGAAATAAAAAAAAAACAACTTTAACAAACACAATCCAGTCTGTAATTTAAGTATAAAATATTATCCTCCAAAATAATGTAGTAGTGACAAGTTACTATTCGGATTAATCATGTTGTACATATCAGAAAAATAAATAAATATTAATCCCAGGAAGTCATTGTTAATATAAATCCTAAGATCAAATCTCTTTCTCAGATATTACTGTAATTTTTATTGATTAAATTCATGTTTCCTTTCATAATTAAGCATTTCCTAATCACAATTTATAATGTAAGTTAACTTTACAATTATTAATATAAACTGAGCAGTTTTATTTCAATCTCATGAATCATTCTTAATAATTCCTATTAACAATAATTCTTAATAATTTCTATCTTATTAATTTATTTAAAATAATAACCATGGGTTTGAACCTGTCTAATGTTGACTTTTTCTGTTCTTTTACCTCCAACATTAAATTAATAGTTGACTCTACAATAATGATATACTAATCCCCATTTTTTCACTCATATTACCACTATTTAATCTTGGCTTATTCTTACTTCCCACTTTGACTATTATAAAATTTTATAATTGATGTTCTTACCTCCATTCATTATTCTCCCCTATCAGTTCTTTAAAGAGATGGCAAAATAAATGTTCTAATATACAGGTATCACCACGTCATTTTTCTCCTCAAAAACTTTTAGTAATCATCTATTACTACTATAAAATATAATTTTTCCCTTGGTACTCAGTCTTCTATAATTTATCTACAACCTTCCTTTTCCAGTCCTACTTCACATCCCTCTCCATTATGTTTATTCAGAAAATTGTCTACATATTAAACCTGCCAATATTCAAATCTGCACATTCTATTTCTAGAATATATTCTATTTCTTATGCTGGATTATATCCATTCTTCATCTCTCTCTTTATTCTCTGGCTGCATTCAAACCTGCCTTATTTTTAAAACTAGGGAAATATCTTTCCTTCTAAATTTCTCTTCTGGGATCAAATCCCCATATCTTAGGACACATGAACATAAGTATTCCTAGCTTTATTACTTATTAACAGGAAAACAAATAATATTTCATTTATAAACAGTATAACAAATAATATCAAAAAAGAAATATTTCAACAATGCATTAGCCATAAACTGTATGCAACAACCCTCAAATAAAACTGCTGGTTGTTTCACAGACCATGGATTCACAATTCTCTTAATTAGCTCATTTTAGAAAGAACTAAAGAGTTTTCCTCAGAATCTCTTCTCCACAAGATATCTTCTTGAGGGGGGGGGCAGCTGGGTAGCTCAGTGGATTGAAAGTCAGGTCTAGAGACGGGAGGTCCTAGGTTCAAATTGGCCTGAGACACTTCCCAGTTGTGTGACCCTGGGCAAGTCACTTGACCCCCATTGCCCACCCTTACCACTCTTCCACATAGGAGCCAATACACAGACGTTAAGGGTTTAAAAAAAAAAAGATGTCTTCTTGAGACTCATTCAGTGATAATAGTTAACTTCTCCCTTTTACACTATGACAGTTAACTATATTCTTCTCACAGTCTCCTCAAGAATTACAGTCAACATTCCATAAAATGTCAGTTTAACTATGTCAATCTTGGTATCTCATAAAGATTGATAGTTAAACTATCTTACTCTCTGTCTCTCACATAAAATGACAGTTGTATTCTTCCATATTCTCACAAAATCCTTATGTCATGTCAGTAAACTGTCAATTCCTTCAGGATTCTATTCCATTTTCTTTAAAAATATAGTAGCAATCCCCACCTTGATCATGAAAGGAGTTAATTAATATAGGTTTATAAAATCATTTCTTTCTTTTACTTTAAGGGAATGTCCTAATACTCAATCCAAAAGAGAACACTTATGACAAAGAAAAAATAGTTAAGACAAAGCCAACTTGCAGAGCACTACATCTGACTGATTTCATATTTAGAATGCCATGTCTTACCTAGTAGTGTATGTAATCATCCATTTTCATGAGCCAGTAATCATAAATATTAGCATTTTGTTTTATTTACTTATATATTTATAATTGTAATTTTTGCTTATGGTCCAAATTTCTTAGTTCCATTTCAATAATACATATGCTAACTATTACCTACTAAGCAACTTCTTTGTGCAGAGCTATGCATGATTTCATATTAGTCTTCCATTAACTCTGAATAGTTCATATTCATAATTTCTTATGGTTCAATAACAATTCATTACATTTGATATATTTAAATATATTGTCATTCTCTATTTAATGATTATATTTTTCTTATTACCCCCTAAAATGATCTATGAATAATTTGGTACATATAGCACCCTATTTCCTCTCTTTGAATTATATGAAGGATTTGACCTGTAATGGGTTACTGAGAATTTTATGAGTGGTTGATATAACTTTTCTTCCAGAGGTTTAAATTTTCTTTCAGAATGGTTGGATGAATCCAGAACTATACCAGCAGCATACTATTGTATCTATCTTCCCACAATCACTCTCATAAAATATTTCTATTTTGATGATTATAAGATAAAACTCCAGATTTGTTTGAATTTGCTATAATTTTCATTATTTGCAACTTGTAAATTTCAAAATTCATACCAAACTCTACATAAAACCTATTCTTATTATACTCTACAGAAAAAAGAACTTAAAGATAATAATCCAAATAAACATTATAGTTACTATACACAAAAAATAAACAAGAAAATTAAATAGGACCTTATATATGCATTATATACTTCTAAAAATAAACAAGAACCTTATATACACATTAATAAACATCTAATAATATCACCCCTGAGGTGAATCTAATATTAATATCCCCCCTGAGGTCGGTGTTGATCAACACTTACAACATTTTAGAACACTTTACCGTTTATGTATCAATTAGTTATTATAATCCTATATATACATAGTTATTATTATATATTATTTTTTAAATAGTAATCCTAAATTTTATAGCATAACATAAATTATAAACTTACCAATTGAGAATTACTTGTTCTATTTTGAAACTTTACAAGAAAAAAATAAAACCTTTTTTATTGCACAGCAAAAAAATAAGTTCAGGAGTTGATTGAAATGTTTTTGAAAATAGAGTCCAGGTTTCCTAGTAGTTTTTTTCTTGTTGACAAGAGTTCATTGTCATTGAAATTGTTCATTGTCATTGTCTTTGTAGTCTTGTCCTTGATTATAGTCACTCACTTTTGAGGGCAGGTACTCTTTTCATGTGTGAACAATGGATCCACAAAGTCCTCCCTCCTATCTTGATGGCAGTAGGGATTGTCAAAAGTACTTGAAATGGACCTTCCCAGGCTGGCTGAGTTCCTCCAGTGTGCTGAGAGTTATTTATATACACAGTATCCCCAGGATATAGATCATGTAACAAAAAGTCTATAGGTCCAACTTGCACTGCAGCTCCTGATTCATGCAGTTCTAAAGTAATATTACCATCCTGAATAGATATTATAGTGGCTCTTAATTTACACAACAAATCTTCCTAGGCAATAGGAAGGAGGAAAGTAAGAGTAATCTTATAATAGCTTATAACTATACCTAAGATCCCATTCCTAACTAAATTTTTTCCAGAAATCCTAAATCTATCTGCCTTTGTGGGCAGTTGCTTCTGCCAGAGCCAGGCTCCAGCCTAACTTTTCACTCTATCTAATAATTTACCCATTATCTTTATACCTATTCAATAAGCAACAGGAGGTAGGTTAAATGGATTTAGCAAAACTTCCTGGGAATAATTTCAGGGTAAAACAGCAATAACAATGGCAATAAGAACTAAAACCTTTTAAATATCCAATTCTTTTGATCTAGGAGTTTCACTGCTATGGGTATATCTCAAGAAGGCAAAAGATAAATGAAGATAAAATTAGAATTAGAAAAAAATGACATAAAGAGGGACAACATATAAAGTAAACTATGAAAGCAGTTTTTATTTTGTAGCAGCAAAGAATTTGAATCAAAATGGGCTACATCAACTAGAGAATACCTAAGGAATCTGTATTTCATAATGTAATGGAATATTATTGTGGCATCAGATACAATGAATTTGAAGCCTTTTATGAACTGATGCAAAATGAAGTAAGCAGAGCCAGACTAACTACAATGATTATAATAAGGTACGCAGAAATGAGAAATCTATAGATAAAAGTTGAATATTGCATAATTATAGTGATCACACTTGATCCTAGAGAGAAGATATACTTTTCTGAAAAGGTTGGGGAGGATGGGGATGAAACAGAGAATATGTGTGTGTGTGTGTACATGTCTGTGTATCTGTGCATGTGTGTATGTGTGTGCATGTGTATAATATGGATAGAGAGGATGGTAGATGTTAGATTTGTTGTTTTGGTTAGTTTCAGCATAGTAAAATGTTTATTCTTTGTTATCAGTCTCCCTTCTATATGATAGCAATTTCAAATCTAGTCTACTAAAGCTCTGATTGTTTACTTCACTCCCTTGACTCCTAGCAGATTTCTCTACATTACTGAGAAAATATAAGCTATCTGATATAAGGTTCCCTATTCCATATCTCAAAACCAATCTTTGTATTTATCTATTTTCTTTTTTCTTCCTATTTCTAAGGAAGAGATGACATTTCTCTCCTCTCTATCTATGCCCTTTATCCCATGTCATCTTTTTTCTATTTTTCTTGCCTGAGCAAGCTTGCAAAAGTATATTACAATAACTAGTCTTGTAATTTGTTGAGTGAAAGAATAATTTAGTGAAATTGGTCAAAGTGGCTGAATAGGAGGAAAGAATACATCACAACTAACCCCACTCCCACCAAAGATCTAGAAAACATGCCAGACAAAAGGAGTCCTTATCTAGAAATCCTAAGAAAAATCATAAGTAATTTTATTTTTCCCTAGTCCAGGTTAACATAAGGAAATAGACAGAGGTTTGTATATAGGGTCTAACCAGGAGAATGCCAAATGGAATCCTACAATATGAAGGGTGAATTGAGTTGGGAAGGGGATTGAATTCAGAATCAGCATAAAAAAGAATAATGCATTTCCAATAACAGCAAAATCTTACAAATGTGATCTGGGTCACAGATCCAGTGAATACTGAAGTGATGACCTTGTAGAGGGCTACAGATTGTATTGAGCATGAATTAGATTTAAGTGAGGCAGAAAACATAAGGAATATTTGTGGGACTGAGACTGTGTACTGGCCAATGAGTAGTAAGTGAACAGCATCTGGTTATCTCTGATCTGAGAACCAACTCCAAATTTTATGTGAACCCTGGAAACTTAGGGAGCTCAGGCAGCAGAGTAGAAGCAAGAAAGCTCAAAACCACCATGAGAATTCTTTCCATCCAATCTTAAAATAACACCGTAAAACAAATGCTGGTGCGAAATAACCTACAAGGAGACAGAGTAAAGCAACTTTCATGATAAGAACAATTTAAAAGGTAAGTAGAGAACATCTGGGGCTTTGGGGTGGGAGAGGAGCACAACCAGGAAGAGGCTATAGAAAGGAATAAGGAGCAAGCCATCAGCAAGTTGTCCACCCTCTACTCCACATTTACTGTTCCAGGTTCTGAAATTGGGCCCAAACCAACATTTGGACCCTGAGACCCTGCCTGGGTCAAAAGCAGTCCAATCCAATGCACGCCTCTTAAAGTTGTAAGCAAATCTGTGGTGAGATCAGAGCCCAGGGAAGTCTATGGTACATACCCTGATTTGTATGGGACCAGAATGAAGCCAGGAGTCCCAGCCCAGGCTAGTGGCAAGGACACAGATCCCAGTTTGGGGAAGTTGGTAGACCCAGAACTGGGCCTCAGATACCAGGCAGAGGTAGTTGCCAAGGTTCTGACTTGAGGAATATTGGCCAGCACTTGGCAAAACTCAAGGAAGAGCCCCAGGACAGGTCAGTCTGCTTTGTGCTGTGTGCCTGAAATGTTAAATCCTAGAGTGAGACCAGAAACCTATTTCCAAGCCAGAGGCTAGAATTTGAGCCATCAGCAGTCTCAAGGGGGTAATTAAATCAGCAGTGGAAGGTGGCTCTCAGAGGTCCTAGCCTACAGGCCATCATACCCTCTTAGAAGAACAGAAACTTACAGAAATCCAGAAACAAATCTAGGGGAACTTAACATACCCTCTTGGAAGAACTGAAACTTGCAGAAATGCAGAAATAAATTTAGGGGAACTTAAAGGAAGGACTGATGTTTAAAAGGTTGCCATAATCTCCTGTACAACAGAGCCTACCTTTCAAAAGGTTGGGAAAAATAGCAAATATATAAAAGTCTAACTATAGATAATTTTTATGGTGACAAAGAACAAGTCACAGACGCAGAAGGGGACAGTGAAAGCAAAGCAAACACATGCAAATCTCAAAAGAAAAATGTGAATTGGACTCAAATTCTGAAAGAGTTCAAAAAGAATTTCAAAAATTAATTGAGAGGTAGAGGAAAATGGGGAAGAGAAATTAAATCAATGCAAGAAGAAATGGGTCCAATGAAAAAGTAAACTCAAAAATTCATAGAAGAAAATTATTTCTTAAAATAATTCAAATTTGGTGATTAGAAGCTAATGACTTCATGAGACATCAAGAAAAAATAAGACAAAATAAAAAGAATGGTAAAAAGAAGAAAACATTAAATATCTCATTTTTTAAAAAAACTGACCTGGAAAATAGATCCACAAGAGACAATTTAAGAATTATTGGAAATCCCAGATTGAGGATGGTGGCTTAGGAGCAGCAAATGCTAAAACTTCTTTAGTAATCCTTCCAGAATGATCTTTAAAAAGAGCTTCAAAAAAGACAGAAATCCATGAGAAATCAAAAACCAATAAAGTGTAATTTAAGGAATGAAAAAACAGAGTAAAACATGAAATATATTATTTTTTAAAAATCCTAACCTGGAAAATATTCAAGAGAGACAATTTGAGAAATATTGGACTACCTGAAAGCCATGATCAAGAAAAAAGCTGGGTCATCATAAGACAAGAAATTATCAAAGAAAACTGCCCAGATACTCACAAACAAGAAAATAAAATTGAAATTAAAAGAATTCACAGATCATCTCTAGAAAGAAATCCTGAAATGACAACTTCCAGGAATGTAATAGCTAAATTCAAGAGCCCCTAAGCCAAGGAGAAAATACTGCAGTCAGAAAAACAATTCAAATTTACTTCCTGACTGCTTAAAGTATTTCTACCCTTACCAAGGTACTGTAGAATTTGACTAGAATTTTCCTGGGATTTATCATTTTAGAATTCTTTCAAGGGATAACCAGTAGATTCTTGTAATTTCCATTTTCCTCTCTGGATCTAAGATATAAGGGTCTTTTTATTGATAATTTCTTGAAATATAATGTTCAGGGACAATGTTCAAGACTTCTTAAATTACCTCTTCTTCATCAGTTTTCCTGGTCAGTTGTCTTGCAGTCATTTGCTTCAACTTCCCCTTTCCAATTTTAAGAAATTATTGTATTCTGTGAATTTCTGTATCTCTTTTTCTATTTGGCCTATTCTGCTTTTTAAAGAGTTCTTTTCTTCAATGAATTTTGCATTTCTTTTTCCATTAGACCAGTTATTCTTTTAAGATGGCATATTCTTTAGTACTTTTGTGTTTCTTTTACCAATCTGTTAATTTTTTTCAGAATTTTCTTGTATCAAACTCACCTTTTTCTTATTTTTACTCCACAAATCTTATTTTTTCCTTTAACTCTTTCAGGAATTTTTGCTTGGTTTGTGACTAATAAGAATTTTTCTTAAAGGCTTAGTAGTTTTTTCTCATTATCTTCTGAGTTTTTGTTTTGGTCTTCCCTACCACCATAGTAGCCATATCTAAACAAAAATCTGAAGTCCAAACATGAGATATAAAAGAAGCCCCAAAAATGTAAATAAGAGAGAGAAAATTTAAGGAATTCATTAAGGTCAAAACGTTTATATGTCTACATGGAAAGAGGATATCTATAATTCTCAAAAAAAACCCTACTCTTAATAGTAGAGAAAATAGAAAGAATTTACCCAGAAAGAGGATGGGAAATGAAGCTGATTGTCATGATATGATGTATATATAAATGTGATATTATGAAATGATATGTATGCATGTGAATGATATGTAAAAAATCAAGGGGTGAGAGGGTTGCACTGAGAGAAAAGGGGAGAGATAGAAGGGGGAAGTTATATAACATAAAGAAGTGTGAAAAATCATTATTGATCCAAATCAAAAATAAAAGAACTATATTGCAAATATAATAAATAAGACTAGGAGCTGGTACTTTGAAAAAACAAATAAAATAGATAAAGTACTAGTTAATATAATAAAAAATGAAGAGAATCAAATTAACAATATTGAAGTTGAAGAAAATTCATATTGCTTTATTTTTTATTCCTTTATTTTTACTATTTTCATTTTCACACCCCTACAACCTATCCCTCACACAAATAGAGAGGTATCTATGCCACATGGAAACAGATGGTAGGGAATAACGAAGTGCCTTAAAGGAGGGATATCAATATCCAAATACTGATTCCTTAGAAGTGAAGGCAATATTTAATGTCTTTAAAGCACAGAGGCTTGTGATTGTGAATGTTAGCTGCCCCTTGGAAGAAGTTTTCTATTATGTTACACCTAAAAGATGAGGCCTTGTCATTACAGAGTCCAATTCA
Source organism: Gracilinanus agilis (assembly GCF_016433145.1). Classification (NCBI taxonomy): domain Eukaryota; kingdom Metazoa; phylum Chordata; class Mammalia; order Didelphimorphia; family Didelphidae; genus Gracilinanus; species Gracilinanus agilis. Next base: position 190,578,868 of record NC_058134.1, read on the forward strand.
GAGTGAGTTACGAATTTCTCTAGCTTCTAAAAACTGGGATCTCTTACTTTTTGAGGTAGGAAGCTAGGCTGCTCAGTGGATAGAGAGGGTGTTAGGCCTAAAGTCAGAAAGATCTGAATTCAAATCTGGCCTCAGATACTTTCTAGCTATGTGACCTTAGGCAAGTCACTTAACTCCCATTCCTAGCCCTTATTGCTCTTCTGCCTTATGAACAATACCAGGTATTGATTCTAAAACAGAAGGTAAGGATTATGACTAATGGAATACTATTATTCTGTAAGAAATAAGGAATAGGAAAAGCTCAGAAAAACTAGGAAAATTTTACAGGAATGAAAGCAGAGTGAAATAAAATAGAACCAGAAGAACATTGAACAGAATGACAGAAATATTGTACAATGAACAACTGTGAATAACAGCTATTTTCAGCAATCCAGTGATCCAAAACAATTCCAAAGGTCTTATGATAAAAAAATGCAATCAACTTCCAAGGAAAGAATGGAAAGAATCTGAATCCAGACCAATGCAAACATTTTTCACTTTCTTAAATTTTTTATTTGTTTGTTTCCTTCCTCAAGAGGATTAATAAAGAAAAATGTTTTACATTATTGCAATATAAAACCTATACAAGATTGCTTATTATCTCAATAGGGGGATGAGTGTGGGGATGGAATGGCGGGATCACGGTGGAGTGAGAGGGAAATAATTGCTACTCAGAATTCTTTGGAAAACATTGAAAAATCTTTACGTGTAATTTGGGGAAAATAAAATAAAATTTAAAACTTAAAAAACAAAAATAAATGAATGTAAGATATTGTTACTACTACTATTACTACTATTACTATGTCCTAGAGGTTGAACTGAACTCTTTATATGCAAGTATACAGATAGATGACAAAAGGAAAGACAAATGGGTAGGTAGATAGAGATATATAGACACACCTGTATATAGATATTTTATATATGTAATACATGTTTATGTATGTATACTTATATGTATCTATATGGCTATTCTTTTAAAAATACCTCTTATTATATCTGCTAATTTCTTATAATTACATTATTTGTGATTGTGGACAAGCATCCTCTTAATGACCCAATATCCCAATTTGTAAAGGAAAATTAATTACTTCCCTAAATGGACCTGTTTTTTTTTTGGTTTATTTGTTTATCTGTTTATATATTTTTATCATAAGATCTATGTACAATGGATCTTGAGAGCTTACTCGTATTCAGAAATTTTGAGGTTAGAACAGTGATTCCCAAAGTGGGCTCCACTGCCCCCTGGTGGGTACTGCAGCGATCCAGGGAGGCGGTGATGGCCACAGGTGCATTTATCTTTCCTATTCATTGCTATTAAAATTTGAAAAAAATTTAATTTCTTGGGGGCTAAGTAATATTTTTTTCTGGAAAGGTGGCGGTAGGCCAAAAAAGTTTGGGAACCACTGGGTTAGAGGCTCAAGCATTCCCTGAGAATTGAAATAGAAAACAGATTTGAGTCATTGCTTGGAGTTCTTATTGGAATACATTCTGTCTGCAGGACAGGTCTGAGAGGAAAGAAGAGTGGTTAAGACAAGAGCTGAGCTGTAGCAATGTTGGGACAGAATCTCCAGCTCCTTTCAGAACCTAAAAGTTGACTGGGAAGAATCAGTGACAGGCAAAAAGAGAAAAATAAAAAGGAAACTAAATGGGAAGACTTAAAGGAGGATTTATTTTTGTCAGAGAAATGACAGATTGAGAAGAGAAATAAGCAATTAGATGGGGCCAGTGGATAGGGCAGTGGTCCTGGAGTCAAAAAGACCTGGGTTCAAATTTGTCCTCAAATATTTACTAGTTATGGGACCCTAAACAAGTCACTTAACCTCTGTTTGCCTAGTTTCTTCATTTGCAAAATGGGTATAAAAATGGCAGTTACCTTCTGAGAATTATTTCAAAGATTAAATGAGATAGTATAATTGTAAAGCACTTAGCAGAATGCCTGGTGCACAGTTAGTTCTATAAATGTTCCCTATTTTTATAATAATACTAATTATTAGCTTCCTACTGACATCTCAGAGCAGAAGACTTAAAATAACACATAACTTGTGAAGAGGTTCAGTTCTTTCTCCAATTTTTCCTCTCTACATCCATCCATTAATAAACAGTAAAAGAAGATGCTGCACACTTCTTTTATCTTTACAATACCTGTTTTCTAAATTTTAATTCCTTTCTTCTAACTTTTGACTCAGACATGAGGGTTTACCTAGAAATGGACATAATTTTAAGTTAGGGCAGAGAGCTAGACCTCTGCCTGAATATTAGGAATTTTCCCAAGGAAGGGCTCTGAGGTATTGTGATGCTAACTTTTCATCTGATAAAACCTCCCTTAAATAGCAGAGAATTGGATTGTATATATGTGAAGCCCATTATTTTGTCCCTAGGCTAAAACATAAACTAATCATCATAACAGGCTAAAGTTGATTAAATCTCCATAGAGAAAGGGAGTAGTGAGGAGTGGGTTGTGTCTCAAGGAAAGATCATATTCTATACCTCCCACCCCTAAGGAGGTAGGAAGAACCTGAGAAGATGTCAGCTTTGTCCCAAGGCACAGAAGATGGAATAGGAAGGATATTGTTCTTGCCAGCACACCTTATTGTTCATAATTATATTCTGAGGCTCAATACTGTTACATGTATAACATGTAATATACAGTATATATCCTCTGGGAACTTTAATGTAAGAAAAATAAATAAAATTTTAAAAGCAGAATATTTCGTATGCTGTAAGAATTACAAATACACAACAGTTATCTGCAAGTATTTGAAGACTTGTCATATAGAACTATAAGCAGACGTTCTCTGTTCTTAGAAGGGCAGGAATACTTTAGAACCAGTAGACAGAAGTAATAAAAGACAAATTTAATCTCACAATTAGAAAGAACTCTTAAGCAATTAGATTTGTTCAACAATTAAATAGATTCTCTTAGAAAGTGACAATAGCTCCATTATTGAAAGTATTCAAGAAATATCAGAATAACTAGACAGTTTACAAGTGATCCCTATATATGTGAATGACTCATGACATTTATCTCAACCATTAAATTCTATTTAAAGAAAATATTTTTATTATCATGCAAAACGCACATCTATATTGGCCATTGTTATAAGAGCACACTCATAATAACCAAAAACCCAATATAAAACCATAAATACATTGATGTGAAAGGTAATATGCCTTGCCCTGCCTGCATCCATCCAACTCCAACAGTTCTTTTCTCTAGACATGAATAGCATTCCCCATCGTAGGTCTTTCAGGGTTGTCCCAGTTCAGTTCATTGCTGAGAGTAGCCAAGTTTTCACAGATGATCATTGTACAATATTGCTGTTACTGTGCGCTTTGTTCTCCAGGTTCTGCTTATTTTGCTCTGCATCAGTTCTTGCACATCTTTCCAGCTTTTTCTGAAATCATTTTGCTTATCATTTCTTATAACACAATAGTATTCCATCAACAAAATATACCATGATTTGTTCAGCCATTCCCTAATTGATGGACATCCCCTCAATTTCTAATTCTTTGTCACCACAAAAAGAGAAGCTTTAAATATTTTTGTACAATTGGGTCCTTTCCCTTCTTTAAATTATCTCATTGATAATCAGGTCATGTAGTGGCAATACTGGGTCAAAGGGTATGTACAATTTTATAGTCCTTTGAGTATTGTTCCAAATTTCCCTCCAGAATGTTTGGATCAGTTCATAATATGAACAGTGCATTGGTGCCCCAATATTGCCATGTCCCCTCCAAAATTTATCACTTTTTTATTGTCATATTAGCCAATTTGGTAAGTGTACCCCAGCATTGATTTAATTTGCATTTCTCTAAGAGTGATTTAGAACATTTTATATGATTCTTGATAGCTTTGATTTCTTCTTCTGAAAATTGATTGTTCATATCCTTTGACCATTTGTCAATTGGGGAATGACTTGTATTCTTATAAATTTGACTTAGTTCTCTATAAATTTGATAAATTAGACCTTTAAAAGAGAATTTTAATACATTTTCCCAGTTTCTTGTTTCCCTTCTAAACTTGGTAACATTAATTTTGTTTATTCTAAAGCTTTTAAATTTAATATGATCAAAATTATTCATTTTGCTTCTTATAATGTTCTCTATCCCTTGTTTGGTCCTAAATTCTTCCCTTCTCCAAAGCTCTGTCAGGAAAACTATTCTATACTCCCCTAACTTAGTTACGGTATCTTTATATATAAATTATATACCCATTTTGACTTTATCTTGGTATATGATGTGAGATATTGGTCCATACCTAGTTTCTGAGATACTATTTTCCAATTTTCCCAGCAGCTTTCTTAAGTAGTAAGTTCTTATTCCAAAAGCTGGGTTCATTGGATTTGTCAGATTCTAATTGCTAAGGTCATTTACCCCATTACGTTGTGTATCTAATCTGTTTTGATCTATTTTTGCATTGCTCCACCATTCTATTTCTTAATATCTTAATCAGTGCCAGACTGATTCTCTGTTTTTTTAGAAAAAAATAAAATAATTTCTTTATTATCCAAGAATTTCAAAAATATATGCTTTCATTGCTATAGCAGGCAAACAAAACTATTACTACGGTCTTGAATACCATCTCCCCATAAACATTGATGGAAAAATAACATGAAAAATAGATATTACTATATGATTTGCATTAGGTGTCATCTCCCACATTAGAATTTAAGCTCCTTGACTTCAGAAACCCTTACTTTTCACCCAGTGGTTTCCACATAGAAAGTATTTACTAGAGGGTTTATTCATTCATTTATCAGTGCAAATCATAACCCACCCATATCTTCTTTTTATAATTTTTCCCTACATATTCTTTGATAGATCTTCAAAAGACTAGAAACCTTTTTATTCTTTTCTATAATTTGTAGTTATCACTGAATAGCATACTGGAGAGATTACTGGCCTTCATGTCCAGAATATATGAGTTTAAGACTCCTCTCGTAATGATTAGCAATATACCCATAAGTAAGCCCCTTCAGTTTTCTAAATCTCAATCGGTTCAGCTGTAAAGTGAGCATAAAAATATGATGTTGTAAACTGAAATGAGATAAACTTTGTAAAGTGCTTTGCAAACTTTAGAGCATTATATAAATGTCAGTTGTTACTAATATAAACCCAGAACTATGGCTTCTTTCCCATTTTTATTGCTACCATGACCAGCACACCACCTTTTCCAAGGGTACTTTTCTTCAATGTGCAATTTCTTGTGCATGGATTATCATTGGAAGTATTTTGCAACCCATTGGCATGCACTATCTCTTTCTCTATTGTCTTTGGACAACCTCCAATTTTGATTCATGGAGATGTAGTATTCCAATATTAATAATGATAAAGCATTATAAGAAGAACATTTGAGTTAAAAAAAAAAGATGAACTTGCATGCAGGGAAACAGCTTGGGGTTGTTGAAAGCACTGCAATTTCTCAAATGCTTTGTCAAGCATACATCTCCCTATTTTATGCCTCACTTGATGTTTATAGTCAGATGGTAGTTGAACAGTTATCTCTGTGGATTCATTTATCAAGAAATCTATTATGATTTTAAAATATGAAACGAAATTTCTTGTTGGAGGAGAACTTTTGAGACTGCTTTATTTAATCTCATTATGTGGGTGTTTTTATTTTTTGCACTGATATGAATAGTCAGTCATATATAAATGTAATTTTATATTTTTAATAGCAAACTGCTAGAGGGCAAGTCTTTATATGTTGTTTTTTTTCATGGAACAAATGTAGTTAATTTAGTGCAATACACAATTATGCATTTTGTAATCATGTTTTGCTGATGGTGATTGTTAGTTTTAATTTTCTACAATGCTTCTTAATCTGATCGAGTGTCAATCTGAGAAAAGAAACATGAATGAAACACAGTTTAAAAACTGTTTTAGTCTTGAACTTGACCCTATCTGTATGTAGCAAACTTAGTTAAAATTTTTATAGCCATATTATGTTCATTATGTTATTTTAATTTTAAAATTTCCAAAGGCTAAGGAGTCATTTAAAGGGTTTATAGAAAACATATTTTCTATCTACAATTCTACTATTCTGTGACTTAATAGTTAACATCTAGTTTTCTGATAGTGGTAGATTAATGTGATGATTTCTAAGATCATTCATTTCCAATTAAAGATCACGGAAGTATTGTGATAATTAGATTAAGTCTATACTGCCCATCTTTAGATTTAGTCACCTAAGGTGAGAGCACCTCTAATTCTGGGAGGTCAGTAACCTATGTGTGCTAGAGTGGTTGACAAATCAGAATCAACTGACTGCCCCCTAGGCAGTCCTATGAGAATCATCTATTGTGATTGGACATGCAATTTAGGAGGGAGGTACAGGAAAAGACTCATAAGTGACCCCTTTAAAAAGAGGGAGTTGAGTGAGTGAAAGGTCTTTGGTGGAAGAGAGCATCTGGCAAAGGACCTCTTCTGGTTCATGGAGGAATTTTGGAATGTTGAGACTCTGGCAGGACCTCTGACTGCTTCTTTGAATTGTCATGTGGTTAAGTTAGGCTGACTTCCTTTCTCCTCCCTTGGCATTTCTGGAGGCTCTACCCTCAAGGAGGCCTCTGTTGTCTCTCTAATTGTAAAAGGCCTCGTGGCTAGAAGCCTTGTTTAATTAACCTCTGCGCCTCTCTGCTGGGCCTCTAAATTCTTACCTGCTCCGGGCCTCTGGTCTGGACCAGAGTTTCTTTCTCTCAATTTCACTACCTTAAACCTCCCTAATTGTAAATAAACTTCCACAAAAGTCAATTTTGACTTGAGATTATTCTTAATTGAGGATTGACAATAGTTCAATCCTCTGATGACCATCTTTTAATATATTGAACCCAAAAAACCCCTTTTTCACCCTTACATTTTATAATTCTTATACTAGTATATCTTTTTTTCCAATCTTTTTATTTTAATAATTAATTTTAGGTGCTGTTTTGCCTCAAATTTGACAAAAACCAAATTTAAATATTGTCAGTTTTTTCTACCCATATTTTTAATTTATTCTCAGTTTTATCCTAAATCTTTAAAGTTGTGAATATATTTTGTTCATCCGTGTATAATTATTAAACATAATGGCTTAAAATATAATAATTTTATTATTTCAACACACAAAAATATCAATATGCAATGATGAGTCATAGGAGTTGCAATTGGGGATTTCTTAGGTCTTTTAAAAAGTCAATTAGTGCTTTAAAGTAATACATAATATTGTTTTTGTATTATGTCATAGAATATGGAGGGAGATGGCATAATAACCTTAAATTATTTTAAATGAGTGGCATTTATCACTACATCAAATTTCAGTGCAGTGGGCTTTTATAATTTTTTCTTTCCTCAAAAGATACCATCACTGCCTACATAGACATTTATAACCCTGATATACCAAATTCTACATTTGACAATTTTATTGTCACTTTGTCTATTGCATATATATGTACTAATATAACATGATATGATATGGCATGACACATTATATGACACAATATAACATATGATAGGACATAATCTGTGCACATAGTGTGTATATATGTGTATAATGTGTAAATATGCAATATATATGATATTAAATAATATGTAATATAATAAAATATGATTTGATAGGACATGGCATAAAATGGCATGATATCATATCACATCATAGTGAATATGTATTATTATACAACCAAAAAAATACAACTATTTTTAATGTTTACAATTATATTTGTAGATATAAAAGTTCAGATTTAGATATATTATCTCCTTGGAAAAGCAATTAAAAAGTAAAAAGTGCCAATTGCTAAATATTGCTTTTCACATTAATTTGAAATTGAATGAAATGGTTTTATTCATTAAAGGAACAAAAGTTAATTATTGAGTATAAGATAAAAATCTTCCAAGTATTTTTTAACTAATGGTATGTCTTCTGAAGAGGGCTTTTAAGGGAGAAATTCCCTTCAACAAATAACAGGAACCTATATCTTATAATTGTAAAATGAGATACAAACTCAAGGTTTTATTTGCTACCTATACACACACTTTCATCAGACAACAGTTTGAAGTTACTATAAGACACATACATTCAGTAGTTAACATTTATGATACTTGATGACAGCTGAAAAAACATAATGAAATCTTGACCAAGTAATAGTCAAAATTACATATGTGTTGAAAACATTTTAAACAATTTCTAGAACTAAGGAACAAAATATTCTAAAGATCAAGAATTTCAACTGAAAATGCTTATCAATATAATTATTTGACATTTTAATAATTAAATTTTATATTTAAATAAATGTTTAATTTTTTAAATTAATATTAATTTTAATATGTGACCAAGTAAAAATTAAACATACATGTAGTAGGATTGATGTATCAAGGAATACATGATGTCATTGTTATTAATTCTCCCTTCCCTAATGAAGCTCACAACCCATATCCCCTCAGACTTAATCTAGAGAAAATTAGAGTCAGTGTGATGTATTCTAAATAATACCAGACTAAAATTGAGAATAAGGAAAGAGAAGAGGAAAACATTTATTTAACACTTACATTTGGATTTCTTATTATGGTTGTATTTCTATTAGCAATTAAAAAATTCATAAAATGAAAATGGCATGATTTGATCTGCAATCAGAATTCATTATTTCCTTCTTTGGCTTTAGATAGCATTTTTATCATGAGTCGCTTGGGGTTATCTTCCCCAGTTGAGCATTGTAAATACACACAAACATATTTAACATAATCATAATTATCCATTTCACTTCTTCTAGTGTTTTCTTTGTATTTTTCAGTGATCAATTCTTCCCTTATCCATAAGTCCAACAGGTAGACTATTTTATGTCCCTCTAGTTTGTTAATGATATCATTCTTTATTTCTAAATCAAGTAACCATTTGGACTTTATCTAAGAATACTGTTTGAGATGTTGTTCTATGGCTATTGTCTATCATGCTGGTTTCCATTTTCTCAGCAGCTTTTTTTTTTTTTTAATTTTAAACCCTTAACTTCTGTGTATTGACTTATAGGTGGAAGATTGGTAAGGGTGGGCAATGGGGGTCAAGTGACTTGCCCAAGGTCACACAGCTGGGAAGTGTCTGAGGCTGGATTTGAACCTAGGACCTCCCGTCTCTAGGCCTGGCTCTCAATCCACTGAGCTACCCAGCTGCCCCTCAGCAGCTTTTTTCAAATAATGAGTTCTTCCCCACAAAACTTGGATCTTTGAGTTTATGGAACAGTAGGTTACTTTGGTCATTTAATACTGTGGGTTGACTTCCTAAACTACTCCACTGATACTGTACTCTTATTCTTAGCCAATATCAGATTATTTTGATAATAACCACATTACATTATAGTTTGAGGATTGGTACAACTAGTTTTCTTTCCTTAATATTTTTTTCACTAATTCAATTCATATTCTTGAAATTTTGTTATTATTTATTCTATATCTATAAAATATCTTGAGTAACTTGATTGGTAGTGAATAGGTAAGTTAATTTAGGTAGAATAATCATAGTTATCATATTGGCTCAGCCTAGTAATGAGCAATTAATGTTTTTACAATTGCTTAGGTCTGAATTTATTTGTGAAAGAAGCATTTTGAACTGTGTTCATATATATACTAGATTTATTTTGATAGGCAGACTTTGAGGTATTTTATATTGTCTATAGTTATTTATTATTATTATTAATTTTTTATTTTTAGAAAAATTTTCCATGGTTACATGATTCATGTTTTTACTTTCCCCTTTACCCCCTCAGACTTCCCCACCTCAAAGCTAACTCGCATTTCCACTGTTTTAACATGTGTCATCAATCAAGAGTTATTTCCATATTATTGATAGTTGCGTTGGTGTGGTCCTTTCAGGTCTACATCCCTAATCATGTCCTCATCAACCCAAGTGTTCTAGCAGTTGTTTTTCTTCTGTGTTTCCTCTCCTGTAGTTCTTCCTCTGAATGTGGGTAGCATTCTTTTCCATAACTCCCTCAGAATTGTCCTGTGTCATTGCATTGCTGCTAGTACAGACATCCATTACATTCTATTTTACCATAGTATATCAGTCTCTGTGTACAATATTCTTCTGGCTCTGCTCCTTTCACTCTGCATCAGTTCCTGGAAGTCTTTCCAGTTCACATGGAATTCCTCCAGTTTATTATTCCTTTGAGCACAATAGTATTTCATCACCAACATATACCACAATTTGTTCAGCCATTCCCCAATTGAAGGACATACCCTCATTTTCAAGTTTTTTGCCACCACAAAGAGATCAGCTATAAATATTTTTGTAGAAGTCTTTTTATCTATGATCTTTTTGGCATACAAACCCAGCAATGGTATGGCTGGATCAAAGGGCAGGCATTCTTTTATAGCCCTTTGAGCATAGTTCCAAATTTCCATCTAGAATATACTATAAAGCAGCAGTCATCAAAACAATATGGTACTGGCTAAGAGACAGAAGGGAGGATGAGTGGAATAGACGTAGGGTAAGTGACATCAGCAAAACAGTGTATGATTAAACCCAAAGAGCCCAACTTTGGGGACAAAAATCCACTATTTGACAAAAACTGCTGGGAAATTTGGAAAACAATATGGGAGAGATTAGGTTTAGATCAACATCTCACACCCTACACCAAGATAAATTCAGAATGGTTAAAAAACTTTAATATAAAGAAGGAAACTGTAAGCAAATTAAGTGAACACAGAATAGTATACTACTTGTCAGATCTCTGGGAAAGGAAAGATTTTAAAACCAAGCAAGAGTTAGAAAAAATTACAAAATATAAGATAAATAATTTCAATTATATTAAATTAAAGAGTTTTTCATATAAACAAAAACAATGCAACCAAAATAAGAAGGGAAACAACAAACTGGGAAAAATTCTTCATAACAAAAAATTCTGACAGAGGTTTAATTACTCAAATATACAAGGAACTGAATCAATTGTATAAAAAATCAAGCCATTCCCCAATTGATAAATGAGCAAGGGACATGAATAGGCAATTTTCAAATAAAGAAATCAAAAGTATCAATAAGCACAAGAGAAAGTGTTCTAAATCTCTTATAATTAGAGAAAAGCAAATCAAAACAACTGAGGTATCACCTCACACCTAGCAGATTGGTTAAAATGATAGTAGAGGAGAGTAATGAATTTTGGAGGGGATGTGGCAAAATTGGGACATTAATGCACTGCTGATGGAGTTGTGTACTGATCCAAACATTCTACAGTTATTTTTAATGGAATTCATCTATCTCTTGTTTTGGACTTTGTTTTAAATAGAAATGTTGGTGATTTATGAAGGTTTATTTTTTTCCTGAAACTTTACTAAAGTTGTTAATTGTTTCAGTAAGGTTTTTTTTGTTTGTTTTTGGCAATTCTTGGAGGTTTTCAATTATACCATTATATTATCTGCAAAAAGGAATAATTTTGTTTTCTTGTTGATGTTAATTTCTCTAATTTTTTTTGCCTTCTCTTTTTGCTATAGTGAGAATTTCTGGTAAAATATAAAATATTAGTGGTAGTAGTGGGCATATTTGTTTCACCTCTGATCTTTTTGGAAAGAGTTCTAATTTATCTCCATTAGAAATAATCCTTGTGGGCAGCTAGGTAGCTGAGTGGACTGAGTCAGGTCTAGAGATAGGAGGTCCTTGGCTCAAATATGGTCTAAGAAACTACTTAGCTGTGTAACTCTGGGCAAGGCACTTAACCCCCATTTTCTAGCCCTTACCAGTTTTCTGCCTTGGAACAATATACAGTATTGATTTAAATTGGAAGATAAGGGTTTTTTTTTAAAAAAGGAACCCTGTTGATACTATCTCTCCTGTTCTCTGGGGCTCATTATGCTGGTTCTGAGCTTATTAAGGAATATCTTATTACCTTTAGACAAACTGTAGCTTACAAAGACAAAGTTCTTTTAGTCTTAATCTTGCCAAAAAAACTCAAATAATAAGTGTGAACCACCATCTCACATATGGCTAGGTGAATCACAATGTTATTATGAACATTAAAATATGTATTTTTAAAAGATAGAAACACAATAACATATAACAATAATGGTGTAAAGCTTTTTTATTGAAAAGAGATTATTTGGGACAAGATTACTAGATTATATCGGAATAAAAAAAATCCATTATACACACATATACATGTATATTCATACTATACACGAGATTGGGAAAATATACAAATAGATTAAGAAAATATATAATTATGTTTTTAAAAAATTGGCATAAAATGAAGGAACAATTTTGCAAAGTAATTCTGAATAAATACTTTGACATTGTTAAAAAAATGTATCAGTGATAACATCAGCATAAGAAACCAGTGAGGAAACTTTTTTCACTAAGGAATATTGCATCTTTGCTATAACTTGCAGTGTTAGAGAGAACACTGGGTCTCTGAGGTTATCTGTCAATTTTTACATAGCAAGTGTTTATCAGAAGCTGGACCAAAACTCAGGGGTTTTACACTCTAAAATATCCATAAATTTAAGATGCTGTGCTAGCTATTTAAAAGACTCTAAGATTTCTTTTTAAAAAAATTACACAGATTGGTAATAATCATAGGATAAATGCTCAAATTCATTACTAAGAACACAAATAAAGTTAAAATTACTTTCATATATTACCTCAAATTTATTAATTTAGCAATTTAATTAAAAGTAAAAAAATTCTTTCTCCATAGGTTATAAAAAACAGGTACTTTTACCCTTATTTTCTAGGGCAAACTTGAAGAAATTTTTGGAAAACTAATTTTGCAAGGCATAATCAAAGAAAAATATCTTATCTTTTGATATAATTCTATTCTTCATTATATTTCCTAAAAATCTTATAAAACAACAAAGAAAAAATCTGATTCATTGTTTTCATAGCACCATTATATATGTGTAAAACAAAGAAACTATAAATGAATGAAATGATATGATTATGATATATGTCAGGAAGAAAACCCTGTATGAAACAATGCATTGTCCAAAAAACGTAAAACCATAGGAATAAAATTCTCATTGTGATCAAAGCATAGAGAACCAATCTATGATTTCCTTAATAAAGGGGGTTTATTTGTGAGGAAATTCCCTCTATCAATGCAGCTCAGTTCAGGTCCTTCTCTGAGATTTAAGCTTAAAGTTTCCTAACGCAGAAAGGTCAAACTTATGGGAGAGTGGTTGCAAACTCCTAAATGTGGACAGAACAAGATAAAAATTGAATTGCAAAATTTATAACAAATAAAAATACTGTACAAGAAAGATAATGGTCATTTGTGGTTTTCTAAGTCAATATGTGGTCTGCAGGGATTTGCTTCTATTTGAGCTTGATGTTGACTTAGAGCATTGAAAATTTTGGACTTAATGTGAAAGGTCGCAGTCTTTTGTGTCAAAGATGAGACTTGAACTCTTATCCCAGAGTTATCTCTATATAACTATAGAAGAGAAAGCTTAAATGAGAATTCGTGACAAAGAATCCTTATGAGACTTGGAGAGACTGACAAAAATGCTTTATAAAACTACTATTTTTATATACCAAAGAGATTTTTTTAGATAAGAAAGGGACCTATTTGTACAAAAATATTTATAGGAACTCTTTTAAGGGTGGTAAAGAATTGAAAACTGAGGGAATGTCCATTAGTTAGGGAATAGCTGAACAAATTGTGGTATATGATTGCAATGTAATACTATGGTGCTATAACAAATAATTTGAAGTGTCTTGGGATGATTCGGAAGATCACCCAGCAAGGTAAGGTCCTTTCTTGAGTTGTACTGGGCTGGCCCAGGCTGTTCAAATACCAAATGTATGTTTGCATAAAAGACTTTTACAAAGAAGTCATAATGCAAGTGCTCACATGGAGGTCAGAAAGAGTGTGATAGAAGGACATTCTCAAATATCTGTCTGAAGAACTTGGATATTGCTTGTGAGACAAGAAATACCCTGGCACTGGGGCATCCCAAATCTAAGAAAATATTGTGCTCTATAAGCAAAGTAGAATTAAAATTACTCAAAAGTGTGGAGATTAAAATTATACACAAGATCTAAATATTATATTTTATAAAGTTTTATTAATAATAAAATAACATAAAATAGAGTGAAAAAGGGCTAAACTAACTTCAACCTCGCTCATGAAGAAAAGAGAGAAAAAGAGAAAGAGCAAGGCAGAGCCTCAGAACTTATAACCAACACGTGAAGATGCAAATGTACACAAAGGGAAAAGCATTGTGGGTAATACAGAAGGGAATGTTGGGTAATGTAGTTTTAGGAGTCCAAGATTGTCCAACTCTACAAAAGGAACATGAAATGCACAAATGTATGTTGGTGCCTTCTCTCAGATAACGTCTTCTGTACAAATCTTGTAGGTACCTGATTATTTACGTGTTTTCTCTCCCTGTCCCAGAGAATTTTAGTTTCTTAAAGGAAGTGATTATTTTTGCTTTTCTTCATATCTCAGTTACTTAGGGCGGTGTTTGGAAAATAGTAGATGCTTCATAAATATTTGCAGATGTGATTTGACCAGTCAGACTTCTATTGCAGGCCTTCAGTTCTATGTACCCCACCTTGGAAAGTAGATAATGGAGGTCATTCAGAGGAAGTCAATTAGGATTATGAAAGATTTAGAATCTGGTTGAAAGAATGGGAGATATTGAGGGCCACCATAACTCTAAAAAAAGCATTTGAAGGACTATGTCATGAAAGGTATTCAACTTGATCTGCTGAGCTTTAGAGAACAGAACAAGAAGCAATGAGTTGTTGTCAGTTATTTCGGTAATGTCTGATTCTTCATGACCACATTTGTGATTTTCTTGGCAAAGATTTCCTTCTCCAGCTCATTTTACAGGTAAGGAAATAGGAGCAGAGTTGAGTGACTTGCATAGGATCACACAGCTAGTGCAAGTATGAGAGCAGATTTGAACTCATAAAGATAAGTCTTCCTAGTTCCAGGCCCAACAATTGATTTCTAGAAAAAAAATCTTCACTACAAGGAGAGCTGTACAAAGGTGAAGTGAATGACGTGGGAAGGTAGGATGTTGTCTCTCCTTGAATTGGGACGATGGTTGTGGGAAGAGGAAAGAAGAGTGAGAGGTGCTACTCAAATGGAAATAATAAGATTTAGGAACTCCTCAATCCCCCAGTAACTGATACCCCCAGGTGTCTTCCTGGGGAAAAAAAAACACTCTATTTATTTGTACATATGTTGTATATATACACATATACATATATACAAAATATTTATATGTATGTCTGCATATTTATATGTATACATGTAAATATATACACACATTGTTCATTACCTGAATTAAAATATCAGCTCCTTGAGGGCAAGAATTGTTTCTGTTTTCATTTGTATCCTCAGAACCTTACACAATGATAATATATTAAGAAATTATTGACTAATTGAAATCTCTGACAAATGAAGTAATGGATGAATATGTGTTGAATATATTCATTTAAATCTCAAAAAAATGAACTCTTTCTTAGGCTCAGATCAGGCACTCATAAAAACAAAATAACATTAGTTTGATGAGACCAGCAAAAGAAGATACAATATTGTCTAAAATATTATAATAATTCATAGTATAATATTATAATGTGATCTATGTAATTATCGTAGGACCTTTACTATTCTTTCTTAATGGATGCCAATCTCTCTCTCCTCCTTTTCCAAACTAGTCCACATAGTGGCCTTCTCAGTTTCCTCTGCATTAATATAATTTTTTTTAATTTTGAGTCAGAAGCTCTATTTCATCAACTCTGTAGAGTTGATCTTTGATGAAGCTATGATAGAAGGATTTTTTTTAAACCCTTGTACTTTGGTGTATTGTATCATAGGTGGAAGAGTGGTAAGGGTGGGCAATGGGGGTCAAGTGACTTGCCCAGGGTCACACAGCTGGGAAGTGGCTGAGGCCAGGTTTGAACCTAGGACCTCCTGTCTCTAGACCTGGCTCTCAATCCACTGAGTCACCCATCTGCCCCCTAGAAGGATTTTTTTTAAAAAAACATTATCATTCATAAAAGATCTCAAAACCACAGGCAAAGACAGAATAATTGACTTTAGATTTGAAGAGGACCCTGGAGATTATTTAATCCAACTTCTTCATTTTATAGCTAATGAAATTAAGACCAGAAAGGATTAGTGGCTCACTAAAGTACATATAAGTGATCAGTAAGGAACAAAACTCTTATTCAATCCAGCAATCTTTCTGTTTGCATGAGATAAAAATGATGACTCACTCAAATAAACAAAATGAGCCATAAGGGAAGAGTAAAAAAAAACCAAAAACACAATTTATTCCCTTCATGAAAAGAGACACTTCAGTGATGATGCCAACTGATTAGAGAGCAAGCAGGAATTACATACACAAGACTCCTCTCACTCCTCCCAGGTCCCACTGAACCTTAACTCTCAATCTAAGACAGCTGTGACTGGGCTGTAGCTTCTTCCAAACCAGTTCAGGTGAGGTAAGGGGAGCAACAGTGCTTCTCTTTGCCCTTTCTGTCCTCCATCAGTTTCCCTCCTAAGTTTGTCCCAGATTCCTCAATCAACAAGTGGTAACAAACCAGCCTTAGTACACTGAATGCTCATTCTGAGAATAGCACACTAAATTCTGTCTCACTCATGCTCAACCTCCTATCATTTCTAGACCAGTTTATCATCTCCTTGTGGTACCCATCCCAGATATAATTGAGAGATGAGGAGAAAGAATGAGAGACAGACAGATAGAGGCAGAGAGGGAAAGAGAGAGACAGAGACAAGTTTAATTTAAATTCAGCATCATTCATTCATTCGTTTGTTTGTTTATTTGCTTGTTTATTTATTAGCTGTGAAACTGTGTCACTAAAACTCTCTGGGTATTATATTTTTCTTTTTTAAAATGGGGACATTTATAGTACTAACTTCACAGGTTTTTTTCCAGTATCAAGTAAATTATCATAAAGCATTTTGTTAACACTAAAAGGCTATAAAATTCTTTGTTATTTTTTAATGATGACAATCAGTAGTTTAATATTATTCCATGAGGCTTAGGGAGTCTAAATTTAAATATATATCTAATATATATTTTGATCAACCAAGAAATAATTTTGAACACCTACTGTATGTAAAGCCTGTGCTAGCCACCAACTGCTTTCATAAAATGAAAATGTTTAGCATTTGAGTAACAAAATATGGTTCTTACTGCAATTAAATACAGACCATTATCTTAAAATTTCAAGTGTACACATTTGATGCCCTACCCCTGGCTCTGATTTTGGGAAACAAATGAAGAGCTTTTACTTTAAAACTTTCTACATCAATGACCTAAATGCTGTAGTTGGAAGTGGGAGGAATTCTGATGAATCTTTTGTAGTTAAAGGTTCTGAGGTTGTTATGTTAGTTTTAATTTGAAAAGGTCTTTAGAAAGGTAATTATTTTATAAGCATCACCATAAATAAATATGCCTTAGAGGAGAAGAGGAACAGGAAGGTTTTTTATTTTTAATGTTAAAGTTTTGAATGCATTTGCTATATTATTTATTCCTTATTTTAAAATTACACACAAACAAAACCACATACATACATATTTCATTAGGGACAGAATAGATATCTTTAGCCTATTCTTCACTCACTCTTCTACAAGTGACACAATTTACTGCCAGGAGGGGAAGGAGAAGATTGAGGCTAGAGGCAGTTGTTTTACCATCCCCATAAAGAGGGAGTACGAGGGAGAATTAAATCTATCTGCTCCCTTGAATATTGTTAGTTAAGTGGATATGATTTTCAGATTGAAGCTAACTTTTGGTCCCTGTTTCATTATAGGAAACAGGATCCCTGATTTTTTAATTTTTTTAAAATATTTTCTCATAGTTAGATGTTTCATATTCTTTCCTTCTCCCCCAAACCTCCCTAACCCCCATTAGCCGATGCACAATTCCACTGGGTATTACATATATCATTGATTAAGACCTAATTCCATATTATTGATAGTTGGACTAGAGTTGTCATTTAGTGTCTTCATCCCCAATAATATCCCCAACAGCCCAAGTGTTCAAGCAGTTGTTTGTTTTCTGTGTTTCTCCTCCCACAGTTCTTCCTCTGAATGTGACTAGTTTTCTTTCTTATAAGTCCCTCAGTCTTGCTTTGGATTCTTGCATTGCTGCTAGTAAAGAAATCCCTTATGTTCGATTGTACCACAGTGTATCAGTCTCTATGTACAATGTTCTCCTGGATTTGCTCCTTTCACTCTGCATCAATTCCTGGAGGTCTTTCCAGTTCACATGGAATTCCTCCAGTTCTTTATTCCTTTGAGCACATTAGAATTCCATTACTAACAGATACCACAATTTGTTCAGCCATTCCCCAATTGAAGGATATTCTCTCATTTTCCAATTTTTTTTTTTGCCACCACAAAGAGTGCGGCTATAAATATTTTTGTACAAGTCTTTTTCCTTATTATCTCTTTGGGATATAAACCAAGCAGTGCTATGGCAGGATCAAAAGGCAGATAGTCTTTTGGAGCCCTTTGAGCATAGTCCCAAATTGCCATCCAGAATGGTTGGATCAATTCACAACTCCACCAGCAATGCATTAATGTCCCAATTTTGCCACATTCCCTCCAATATTCATTACTTTCCCCTGCTGTCATTTTACCCAATCTGCTAGGTGTGAGGTGATACCTCAGAGTTGCTTCGATTTGCATTTCTCTAATTTCTAGAGATTTAGAACACTTTTTCATGTGCTTGTTGATACTTTTGATTTCTTTATCTGAAAATTGCCTATTCTAGTCCCCTGCCCATTTATCAATTGGGAGATGACTTCATTTTTTGTACAATTGATTTAGCTCCTTGTATATTTGAGTAATTAGACCTTTGTCTGAATTTTTTGTTATAAAGATTTTTTCCCAGTTTGTGGCTTCCCTTCTGAATTTGGTTGCATTGTTTTGGTTTGTACAAAAACTTTTTAGTTTAATGTAGTCAAAATTATTTATTTTAAATTTTGTAATTTTTTTCTAGCTCTTGCTTGGTTTTAAAATCTTAACTTTCCCAGAGATCTGACAAGTATACTATTCTGTGCTCACCTAATTTACGTATAGTTTCCTTCTTTATATACAAGTCATTCATCCATTCTGAGTTTATCTTGGTATAAGGTGTGAGATGTTGATCTAAACCCAATCTCTCACATATTGTTTTCCAATTTTCCCAGCAGTTTTTGTCAAATAGTGTTTTTCTCCCAAAGCTGGATTCTTTGGATTTATCATAGACTGTCTTGCTGAGGTCACTTACCTCAAGTCTATTCCACTGATCCTCCCTTCTGTCTCTTAGCCAATACAATATTGTTTTGATGACTAGTACTTTATAGTAGTTTAAGATCTGGTACTGGTAGGCCACCTTCCTTTATATTTTTTTTCATTATTTCCCTTGATATTCTTGATCTTTTGTTCTTCCAAATGAACTTTGTTATAGTTTTTTTTTCTAATTCAGTAAAAAAGTTTTTTGGTAGTATAGGTAAATTAATTTGGGTAGAATGGTCATTTTTATTATGTTAACTTGTCCTACCCATGAGCACTCAATGTTTTTCCAATTGTTTAGATCTAGTTTTAATTGTGTGGAAAAGGGGTTTCATAGTTGTGTTTGTATAATTCCTGTGTTTGTCTTGGCAGATAGATTCCTAAGTTTTTTATATTGTTTAGAGTGAATTTAAATGGAACTTCTCTTTCTAGCTCTTGCTGCTGTGATATGTTGGAAATATATAGAGATGCTAATGACGTATGTGCTTTTATTTTGTATCCTGCAACTTTGCTAAAAATTGATAATTATTTCCACTAATTTTTTAGTTGATTCTCTGGGATTTTTTAAGTAGACCATCATATCATTTGCAAAGAGTGATAGCTTGGTCTCCTCATTGCCTATTTTAATAACTTCAATTTCTTTTTCTTCTCTAATGCTACCACTAGTGTTTGCAGTACAATGTTAAATAATAGAGGTGATAGTGGGCATCCTCGTTTCACTCCTGAGCTTATTGGGAAGGCTTCTAATTTATACCCATTGCAGATGATGTTTGTTGATAGTTTTAGATATATACCATTTATTATTTTTAGGAAAAGTCCTTCTATTCCTATACTTTCTGGTGTTTTCAGTAGGAATGGGTGCTGTATTTTGTCAAAGGCTTTTTCACCATCTATTGAGATAATCATGTGACTGTTGTTGGTTGGCTTGTTGATATGGTCAATTATGTGAATGATGTTGAACCATCCTTGCATTCCTATATAAACCCCACCTGATTATAATGAGTAACCCTTGTGATCACTTGCTGGGGTCTTTTTACTAGTATTCTGTTTAAGATTTTTGCATCTAATGTTCATTAAGGAGATTGGTCTGTAGTTTCCTTTCTCTGTTTTTGATCTACCCGTCTTTGGGATCAGTACCATATTTGTATCATAAAAGGAGTTTAGTCTAACTCTTTTTTTGCTTATTGTGTCAAATAGTTTGTATAGTATTGGAATTAGTTGTTCTTTGAAGGTTTGATAGAATTCATTTGTGAATCCATCTGGTCCTGGGGATTTTTTCTTAGGGAGTTCTTTGATGGTTTGTTCAATTTCTTTTTCTGATATGGGATTATTTAGGTATTTGATTTCTTCTACTGTTAATCTAGGCAATTTATATTTTTGTAAATATTCATAAATCTCACCTGAGTTGCTATATTTATTGCTATATAATTGGGAAAAATTGTTTTTAATGATTTCCTTGATTTCCTCTTCATTAGAGGTGAGGTCTCCCTTTTCATCTTTGATACTGATGATTTAGCTTTATTCTTTCCGTTTTTAATTTAGATTGACCAGTAGTACTTTGTCAATTTTGTTTGTTTTTTTTTCAAAGTAGCTTGAGGGATAGTGATGGAGGAGTAGAAAACAACCAGTCAGATGTTTTGAATGGAGATTAAAACTATGCTGATAATCAACTCCTCTCTCATCTTCTTTCAAATCCTTGCTTAGATGTATGGTCAAACTATTTTTTTCTGAGTTACTAAAGAAATCACTGAAGTGCTGAGATCCCACTCTTTCAACATTACTCTCCCTCTGCTTGCAGATTACAAACATTTACTGCAAAGTTCCTCTGTCCTTTAAGTCTCTTCAAAATTTCCGATTTACACATGGTTTGATGGGTATATGATTGGGGATTTAGACTTTAAATGATCACTATTGCAAATATTAATAATGTGGAAATATGTTTTGAATAATTATCCATATATAATGGAGTATAATTGCTCATCAGCTCTGGAAGGGGGAAGGAAAGAGAGGAGGGAAAGAATTGGGTAATCATGGAAAAATATTGTACATTAATTAATTATTTTTAAAAAATAAAATAAAATTCCTGATTTAATTCTTTTCTTAGAACGTATCTTAACCTTGATATAAAATTATGATCAATCATAACTGCTTCATGATGCATGTCTATATTTTAATTGTGTGCAGGTGTGTGTGTGTGTGTGTGTGTGTGTGTGTGTGTGTGTGTGTGGCAGGGGGAGGGGGAGAAATGGAAGAAGCCATTGATTAGCTGGTAATTTAATTTTGGTTTCAGAGTGTCTGACCAGATAGTCAGGATTTTATCTTGGATTGGGAGCTGAATCAACTGAGAAATAATTTTGTAGTTCTGATTATTAACTATTTATTTTTTTCTCTTGAAAAGCAAAGAGTTAACTCACATAAATCAGAACTAATTAATCCTTATAGTAAAATACATCCTTGTAACCAGTCATTAAAGAGAAATCTATGGGTTTTTGCATGAAAGAGCTGTAAGGGAATGAATGAAGAACACATAGTAAAAAGAAAAAGCTGTGGCCTAGAAAAAAAAGTCTTCCCTTATTATCTCAGGTCATTTTCTATTTTTTCAATATTGTTGTCCTTATCTGAAATACTTGAAAAAAATCTCTAAATGTATGATATTATAATTCAGTTTACTACACTCAACTTTCTATTATACCCATTTGAAGACTCAGTTTTGTGCTGAAAAATTAATTGCAACAAAATTATCTCCTATTTTTTCTTACTAGTCATTATAATTATCCATTTGGTTCCCCCACCTTGATATAGCAAGCAAGTCCTTAAGGTCTAACTATAAGTCATCAATAAATTTTTGGTAAATTCCTCAGTTAATTTATACTCAAAATATCTATTACAGCATTGTTTTTTAAAAATTTTTATATCCTAAATATCAGAAATTCTGTATGCTGATCTTCCTCTATGCCACAGGTCAATCAATCAATTAGTAATAATTTATTAATGCCTATTATGTGTCAGAGGTAAAACTATGGGCAACAACAAGAATAAAAATGTAAAAATGATAAAATCTTCATCCTTAAAGAGATTACATTTCTTAGAAAGAGATAATATTCTACATATAGCTATTTTAACCTAGGTACAAAATACATGAATTGCAATTTGGGAAAGGGAGTATGAGGATTAGAAAAGATTTAATATAAGAAGGGTGCTTGGTCTCAGGCTTGAAAATAACTGGAATCTGAAAGAAGGTGAGGAGGGAGAATGTTCCAGGTAAAGGGAATTAATCATGGACTGGTTGTTATAAATGTTGAACTCAAAAGTAACATGGTTCCTCATGCAAAGGAAAGACTAGATAGGTATAGTGATAAAATCCTGATCTTAGTTTGCTTAATTCTGGAAGAAAACAAACTAGACCCCTTAACAAATATTCATAGAATTGAAACAATATATATGTTAATTTATCATTTTATGAGAGATAGACAATAATGCTATGAATCACAATTCAGAATAATGTATAAAGATGTGTTGTTCTATTTAGTCATGTCTGACTCTGTGATCCCATGGACTATCCTGTCTATGGGGATTTTTTTTTTTTGGTAAAGATAATGGAATGGTTTGCCATTTCTTTCTCCACTGAATTAAGGCAACAAATCTGACTCCAGGCTGAGTGCTCTATCCACTGTGCCACCTTGCTGCCTTCTTTTCAGATGCTTGTGAGTAGTATACAGATGCCAAATAGGATTAATACTGTTAAGTGATTTCAGTGTGTTATTTGAGATTTAATACATTGTCATATTTTTCTCACAACGTTGGTGTGTATGTGTGTGTGTGTATATAATATATACTCTTCTACATCACAATTTTCCCGATCAGTTACAATATATCACAGTATCACAGGTTGGCATAAGAAATTAAATGGGTATTTTGAATCACAGAAACACAAAAACCAGCAGACAACACAAAAACATTTTAGAAACCCATAAAGGCATAAACTATATGTTTAGTTGTATATAATATCAATATATTTTATCTTTAATATCCAAATATACACACTTTCTTTTTTAAAATTAAAATAAGTAAAAAAAGTTAAAATTTGTGAAAAAACACAACCAGTAGATGATATAAAAGGCTAGAAATATAAAGATATCTTTAAAAGTTTAGTAAATCATTAATGCATATAAAGTACTGTTAAAACTCCATAAGAGAAAAAGAAAGAATTTAGACTTCTTCTCTAGTCTGAAGAGAAAGCCAAAGAAGGGATATATGTATATATGTATATGTGTATCTATGTGTATATATATATATATATATATCTGTGTGTGTGTGTGTCTGTGTGTATATAGGTATAAATATACATATAGATATACACATATAGATATAGATATATCCCTTTCTGAATTCAGCAGTTAAAAGGAATACTTTATACCATTTCCCCAAAATTATCATCAAAATTAAGATATCTGATCTAAAAAATAAGAATTTGAACAACATAAAAGGATTAAGACAAAGTCCAGATCAATTCAGAGGGCATAGAAAACAATAGAAAGCCATATAGCTATCCTCCAAATAACTTAAAATGTCACTGCAATGAATTATTTTCTGGAGGTATTAGTAGGTAGTATATATATGACATAGTTATTTATTTCCAAGGTATTTTACATATTTTACAAGGTATTTTACATATGATGTTCCCATAAAACCTGAGAGGTAAGTTTTAAATTATAAATATTCCCATTTAACAAATAAGAAAACTAGTCCAGAAAAGTGTGTCCAAAAGTCAAATAGCAAATAAGTTAGAGAGCTGGGCCAAAAATTAAATAAAAAAACAACATCACTTTGATTTTAAAATCTGTCATTTTTCTATCCATTTTTAAATATATTGACTGATTCCTTCTATATAAGAATGTCTACTCTGTACTGGAAAAACTATATGTTTCTAAGTTCTAAAAAAAGTCCTTTGGGATAAATTTCTACTTGTAAAATATTATCTTTCTGTTTTTTCTCCCTTTTTGGCTTAGGATATTCCTATCACTTTTGAACTGTCTTTCTTCCTTCCCAAGAACTTTTTGCTTCTGACAATATGAATAGATGATCCCTTGGGTTAAATTTAGACAGACCACATAGATCAGCAATTTGAACTTACTCTTTGCCTTTCAACTTCTCCTTCCACCTTTCTCTTTTCCTTTTGTCCCTCAAGGGATGCACAAATTTCACCTTCACTAAAAGAAAAAGGTTTATATTTTATTTTTTAAGAAAGTAAAAAAAGCTATTTTTCACATACAGTAGAACCTGACCAAATTACACATGAGAAAACTGATGGCAGAGAGTGTTTAGGGGAAAAAAATAAAAGGCAAATATTACTGTGCTTTATCTTGGATTTTTTTGGGTAGCTATTGCAAGGACTGTTCCCCACATGTTGTAAGGTGGTATTAGTGTATGACCTGAAGGTTAGATATATTTAGCCTTTTCTTCCCCAAGCTTTGTCCAATACAGGTTTTATTTCTTTCCAGGCAGGAATCAGGAAGTGAAGGGCAGTGGCTCAGTTATTTGAACCTCCTCTTAGAGAGAGAAAGAGAGTACCAGGATAGAATTATATCTAAATGTGCCCTTAAGAAAAATACTTGTACAAAAATATTTATAGCTGAGCTCTTTGTGGTGGCAAAAAAATGGAAAATGAGGCGATGTCCATCAATTGAGGAAAGGTTGAACAAATTATGGTATCTGATAGTGATGGAATAGTATTGGTTGAAAGGAATGATGAACTGGAGGAATCCCATGTGAACTGGAATGACCTCTAAGAATTGATGCAGAGTAAAAAGAGCAGAAACAGGAGGACATCGTACACGAGACGGATACACTGTGGTACAATTGAATATGATAGACTTCTCTACTAGCAGCAATGCAAAGATCTAGGACAATCCAGAGGAAGTTATGAGAAAGATGCTATCCACATCCAGAGAAAGAACTGTGGGAGTAGAAACACACGAGAAAAGCATATGATTGATCACATGGTTCAATGGGTATATAATTGGGGTTTTGATGTTAAAAGATCACTCTATAGCAAATATGAATAACATGGAAATGGGTTTTGAACAATGATAAGTGTATAACCCAGTGGAATTGCTTGTCAGCTATGGGAGGAGGGGGAAAAAGATGTAGGAAAAATCATGAGTCATGTAACCATTGAAAAATATTTTCAATAAATAAAATAAAATAAAAATAAATATGCCCGTAAATATTATTAGTACAGGGGGTATGGTTTCAGATTCAAGCTAACTTCTGATCACTATTTCATTGTTAGAGAATGCAGGAGTATCCAAAAACTTGATAAACAAAATTTGCCATCTTGCCTACCAAATACAATTTCTACAATGAACAAACATAGGAATTATCAAAGAAATATACTTATCCAACTTAATAGAAATAGAAAAATCAGAGAATATATACATAGGAGAATATATACCATATAGTATAGAGTGAAGGAACTTTCCTATTGGAAGCCAGGTCAATAAATTCAACTGAGAGAGATTTCTAGATCTCATCCAAGGGGAAGCTCCCGATGTCTCTAGAGTAGTAGGCTTGGGATAGAGATGGAAAAGAAATTTCCAGCTCCTCTTATTTTGATTTCTTGAATTTCTTTTTGCAACATGAATCTGATTTGGCATTTTCCATCTTCTCTCAAAGGTGAAATCAAGAAATGCCAAAAGCAAAGGGGGAGCCTGATGTGATTCTTTTAAGGCAGTGATTCCCAAAGTGGGCGCCACCACCCCCTGGTGGGTGCTGCAGCAATCCAGGGGAATGGTGATGGCCACAGTTGCATTTTTCTTTCCTATTAATTGCTATTAAAATTTAAAAAAATAATTTCCAGGGGGCTAAGAAATATTTTTTTCTGGAAAGGGGGCAGTAGGCCAAAAAACTTTGGGAACCACTGTTTTAAGGTGAAAGTCCAAAGAAAACTAGAGGGCATCTTTTTCTTTCTTATTTTCACATACTTTGTTCTGCTCCCCACGCAAGCTTGAGGTATTTATGGCTATCAAATAGATGTGTCCTATACCAACTGGCTTTGGCACTGGAGTTAAGTAGCTAATATAACGATAGTCTAGTAGTTGCATACTTCATTGCAAATAATATAAAAACAAATTAAATAAAAATATTATTTATCTTATATCATCAGATCCATTCTTCCTACCTTAAAGAGGATAGCAGAAGCAGAAAGAAAATATTTTGACCTTCTAGAAGGAGAATAATATTGACAAAAATTTTATTTTTCAGTAATTTTTGAGTCATGTTCAGCTCTTTGTGATCCTATTTGGGCTTTTGTTGGCAAAGATAATAGAGCAGTTTGCCATTCCCTTTTCTAACCCATTTTATAAAAAAAGAAAATTGAGACAGAAAGGGCTAAATGGCATAGCTAGTAAGTGCCTGAGGTAAATCCTTGAACTTATCAAGATGAGTTTTGTTTTTTTTTGTTTTTTTTTTTTTACTGTAGGCCTAGTACTCTACCCACTCTGCCACTTAGCTACCTGAAAAAATAAAAATAGATAACTTGTTTGGGGCACTTAGGTAGTGCACTAGATAGAATGCTGGCTCTGGAGTCAGGAGCACCTGACTTAAATCCAAGCTCAGATACTTGCTGGCAGTATAATCTTGGGCAAGTCATTTTATCCAGTTTTCCTTAGTTTCCTGATCTATAAAATGAACTGGAGAAGGAAATGATAAACCATTCCAGTATCTTTGCCAAGAAATTCCCAAATGGGGTCATGAATTGGACATGATTAATTGACTAAACAACAACTTTTGATTTAGCATATTAAAATTATAAATCATAAATCTCTTTATGGGTATTGTTTCATTTATTCCTCATAACTTCAGAAGTAAATTCCACTATTATCATATTGTTGTTTTTGTTGTTCAATAGTGTCTGACTCTTTGTGACTCCATGAACCATAGCTATCAATGGAGTCTTCTAGGTGAGGATATTAGAATGGTTTGCCATTCAACTCTTCAGTGGATCAGTTCCTTTTGTCAGATAATCAGATGTTACATGACTTACCCAGGGTCATACAACTATATACCTAGGAAGTGTTTGAAGCCAGATTTGAATAGGTCTTCCTAATTCCAGGGGCCCAGCACTCTAACCATTGAGCCATCTATATGCCTTTTTTTATAACATATTACAACCTATGCAAGAAGGAAAAAATTTAAAAGACTGTGCCCGGTAGAAATAATATTTTGGAACTTGGGCAATTTACTTGACATGAGCCCCAATTTCTTCATTTGTATTAACTTGTGGTTATATGTGTGTGTGATACTATTAGTTATCTCTATAATCCCTTATAGCAATAACAATCTGAGGTTATGATCCTGAGTTTTGCAGCTAGAAGTAAGACAATTTTAGATAAAATGAATTTTATGGGTTTGGGCCAATAAATCTTGTAGATTTATATATTTAATCTTTTTAATATGAAATAGAGTTTCAGGAAGAATGTATTTTAGAAGACTGTGATGAAAGAAAATAAGGTCATCATTTTTATCAATAATATTTTAAAAGACATATGATGGTTTTCAAATTTTCAGATTACAGAAATCATGGAGTGATAACACAAATTGGTAGTATCAAGATTTAAAAGTTGCTCAAATTAAAATATTAGCTGAATTTAATAATATGAAAAGGAAGAGATGAATTTAAAACCTTATAAATTGGTCCCCAAAATAAGCTTTGCCTCTATAATTACAAAATGTAGGAAGAATGGCTAGAGAGTTATCTGTCTGATAAAATTCTGGGAATTTAGGGAACTTGAGACTGAGCATTTTAAAACAGGCAATATGACATTCAAGAAAGATAATACAAACATAGATTGTATTATGAAAGCCATGACATTCAAGAAGGGGTCACATTTTGTATTTTGTTGTTTATATGTTACATTTTATTTGTAAGAACATCTCCATAGATATATGTTCACTTATGAGCAATATATTTGAGAAGCTTTGATAATCTGGACAGTGTTTCAAAGAAGATAATTAGAATCAACACTGACTTCATATAATATGAGGAACTATGAATGTTTAGCCTAGCATTAATAAAGATAGGGACAATGCTGGAAAATATTTTTAAGGATTAAAAAAGAATGAAAGATTGAAGAATGCTCCATAATCTCATGTAAATACATCATAAGTACTTTAAAGGCGAGGTAATCCTGACCAAAAAAAAAAACCCAACAACAAGAAAAAAAAAACAAAGTTGAAGACAAAGGTCAATGAGCAAATTTGACACTCTAGAAAAGCATAAAAAGGGAAATATAAAAAAGAAAACTTAATGGTTTTAATAAGGTTGAATCAAGTATATTCATACCTAGAAGGGTGATAATTAAAATACTTAAGATATATATATATATATATATATATTATTATTATTATTATTATTATTATTATTATTCCTATTGACTCCCAGAGTAGCATAGGGCCGCAACCATCTCATGCCAACGGACTCTGTTCTGGGCAACTTCCACCAACTGGGCATATCCTTGCCAGGTCTGTTTTGGCCTTCTGATTTTTCTCCTCCCTGGTGGGTTCCATATTTTTTTTCATAGCATCCTGACTGATGGGATACTGAATTGTTCTTTCCCAGAGTCTGGTATTGGAGATCTTTTCAGGCCATCTGATGTTCAAGATTTGACGTAGGCCTGGAGTTTGTTGGCTTTTGCCAGCACGTGTCGTGGATTCTGTTGGAGAGCAATCTTCCAGACTAGGCGATCGTTGGTTTTGTTGGTTTAATGAGTTTGCAGTTTCTATAGCAAGTGAGATTTTTACGGGGTGAGGTTGCTAGCCTCGTGCCCAACCCTCCTCCTTTTTCAGCTGGGCTTGGGACCGTCCTTGGCGGAGTTATATATGTATATATAATGCTTGAATCACATAAGGGACTTAAATTGTTCAAGATGCTTAAGAACTTTATCACTATTAGGATAGTAAGAAAGAGTATACATAAAAAGAAGGAAGAGAGTATGTTGACTAGAATAGATAGATCTACCAAAAAAATCAAGAGACAGGAAGGAGGAATACATAGGGAGAAGAGAAAAGGAAATAGAGAAGAAAGTAAATTATTTCACATGAAGCAACACCTAGAAAACAATACAATGGAGGAGAAGATGGGGGACATTATTATTATTATTATTATTATTAAATTACATATATTATATATATTATAAATATATATTGTATTATATATACATCTATCATATATTGTAAATCTATTATATATTATATATTATATATATCATATAGTATAAATAATATATGATATATTATTAATATTATTAAAATTAGCTCAAAGCAGTAATAAAACCGACACTTAATCTGCTATAGAAACCCACCTTAACTCATAAGGAAGTCAGAGGAGAAGCAGAATATGAGGAGAGGATGAACAAAAAGTAGGATGAACTAGAGTGGGTGATGGTTGGAAGCAAAATATTTGTGAACAGGGAAATGCTAAAGGAAGGGAGAAGGGAGCATGAACAAAGGGGAAATTAGATGAAAGGAAACACAAAATTAGTAATCACATCACTGAATGTGAATGCAATGAACTCACCCATGAAATGTAAAAGGATAGCACAGTGAATTAAAAACCCAAATCCTAAAACATGCTATGTAAAAGAAACTTATTTAAAGCAGGAATACACACATAGAATAAAAGTAAACGGCTGGAGCAGAATCTACTTTGCTACTTTCAAAGTAAAAAGGAAAAGTGGAGGTAGCAATCATGATCTCAGACAAAGCAAAAGTAAAAAAAATATCTAATTTAAAAAGATAAGGAAGGGAATTATGCTTTGGTAAAAGGCACCATAGGCAATGAAATATTATTAATTCTAAACATATATGCACCAAATAACATAGCATCCAAATTCCTAAAGGACAAGTGACAGGAGTTGCAGGAGGAAATAGACAGTAAAATTTTACTAGTGGGGGAACTTAATCTTCCCCTCTTAGAAGTAGATAAATTCAACCAATAAACAGATAAGAAAGAAACTAAGAAGATACATAAAAGTTTATAAAAGTTAGATATGATAGACTGCTGGAGAAAACTGAGAACAGAAAGGATTATTTGGCGCCTTCATAAAAACTGATCATATATTAGGTCACAAAAATATCACAAGCAAATGTAAAAAACAAGAAATATTAAATGTATCCTTTTCAGGTCATGATAAAATAAAAATCACATTCACTGAAGTGAACAGAAAGGAAGACTAAAAATTCATTGGAATCTAAATAATATTATCCTAAAGAATGAATGGATCAAAAAAAACAAATCAAAGAGGCGATAATTTCATCAAAGAGAAAAAAATAGGTGACAACACACCAACATGTATGAGATGCAGCCAAAACTGCACCCAGGGAGAAATTTATATCTCTAAATGCTTACATTAATAACATAGAGAAAGAGTAAATTAATAAATTAGACAAGTAACAGTAAAAACTAGAAAATCAACTAACTTAAAATTTCCAATTAAACATCAAATTGGAAACCCTGAAAATTAAAGGATAGATAAATGAAATTGAAAGTAAGATCTTCAAACTAATTAAGCTAAATAGCGTTTTATTTTTTTAATGAATAGATAAACCACTGTCTAATTTGATTAGAAAAAAGAAAAAAAGTCAAAATTACCAATATCAAAAAGAAAAAGTCAATCACAACCAAAGAAGAAATTAAAGCAATTATTGGAAATTATTTTGCCAAACTACTTGTCAATAAATCTGACAATCTAAGTGAAATAGATGAATATTTCCAAAATATAAATTACCTATATTAACCAAAAAAAGAAAAAGAATACTTTAAAAAATTATCATAGGAAAAGAAACTGAACAAGTCTTCAAATAATTTTCAAAGAAAAAGACTCTAAGACCTTATGGATTCACAAGTGAATTCTACAAACATTTAAAGAGCAACAAACTCCAAAACTACATAAATTATTTGGGAAAATAGGGAAAGAAGTAATTATTCTTAATTCATTTATGACACAAATATGATACTGATCGCTCATCCAGAAAGATCAAAATAGAGAAAGAAAACTATAGACTAATACTCCTAATGAATATTAATGCAGAAATTAAAATATTAGCTCAGAGATTACAGTATCTATATCACAAGGATCATACTCCATGACCAGGCAGGTTTCATACAAAGAAAGCAGAGATGAATCTATAATAAGAAACTATCAGCATAATTGACATTATCAATAATAGACTCTAAAGAAAACATGCAGTTATATCAATAGATTCAGAAAAGGCCTTTGACAAAAGCAATAAACATTCCTAATAAAAACAAAAAACAATAGAATACAATGAAATTTTCTTAAAGTGATAAAAGCCATCTAACTAAAACTATCAGCAAGCATTATTTGAAATGAGGACAAACAAGAATCCTTCCCAATAAGATAAAGATTGAATAAAGAATGCCCTTTATTACCACTCTATTTAATATTATACTACAAAAACTAGCTGTAACAATTAGAACAGAAAAAGAAACTAAAAGTATTAGAATAGGCAATGAAGAAACAAAACTACCACTCTTTATGGTTAATATGATAATATGCATAGTGACCCCTCCGAATTAAAAAACGCAATACAAACAATTAACAACTTTGAAAAGTCTCTGAATACAAAATAAATTCATATATATAATCAGCATTTCTATCTAATACCAACAAATTTCAACAGTAAGAAACAGATAAAAAATTTCCATTTAACATGCCTGTAGACAATATAAAATACCTGGGTTATACTTACCAAAACAAATCCACCAAATATATGAACATAATTACAAACACTTTTCACACAAATAAAATGAAGCCTAAACTATTAGAAAAATATTAAGTGAACATGGATAGACTGAGCCTATATAAAAAAATGACAACCCTATCCAATATAAATTTACCCTTTGAGTGCCATGTTCAATTCTTCAAGAAAGTATTTACCATGATTAAGATGGCTGCTGAGTAAAAAGCAGCTGTTTAACCTCTCCTAACACACACATATAGGACTCCTCAAGAGGACATAAAAACAAATCCAGACAAACAAAGGGACCCCACAACAGGGCGCAGCATTGAAGGTATGTGGGATCAGGGCATTTAATTGCTATAAGGGGTTGAAATGGCTCTCACTAAAAAGCGAGCTGAGCAACCCCCTCCCCCACACACACCACTTACAGTGCCAAAGCCAAAGCACAAGAGTTAGAGCAAGTTTGAGGCATTTCTTAAGTTCTTGGCAGCTCACCAGGGCCTGCTCCTGAGAGCAGCAAGATTTAAGACCCCATGAGATTAAAGAAAATGACTTTGAACACAGACATTGAGCTCAGGCTTGGATGAGGACACAGGTGTGGACACAGGTGTGGACAAAGCAGGTGGGGACACAGGCATGGACAATGGGTGGGGACCCAGTGCAGAGGGGTGCATGACTGTGGAAGCAGCTCTCTGAGACTATTTCGGGCAGAGGAGCAAGCAAGGGGACAACCAGGAAGCTTGACACTATGCACAACTAGACTTGAGACCTCAGGAGCCTAAAGAGCACAGTTAGACCCTGGGAGTGAGGATAAAACAGAGAGGGAGCATAGCTCTGTAACTCAGAAGAAAACTGCTCCACAGCTCCATAAGCAGAGAGCCTATCTGCCTCACCCAGATTTCTGACTGAGAAATAAATGATAATAATGGCAAGTGAGTCACAAGAAACCCAAAAGAGAAAGATCAAGAAGAAATCTTTAACACTTGACAACTTTTACACAGAAAAAATCCAGACAACAGAGCAAACAGCAGAGGAGAACAAGAAAGTAATCACATCCAAACCTTCCCCCAAAAATGAAAATTGGTCACAAGCTCTTGAAGAGTTCAAATCTGATATCATGAGAAAGATGGAAGAAATTTGATGAGAGAAGTGGGAAATAGCTCAAAAGGAAATTAACAGGTTAAAAGACAGAAACTCCGAATTGGAAACCAAAGTTAAATTGGAAAACAGGATAGACCAAACCAAAAAGGAAAATCATGAGATTATAACAGAAAACCAGTCCCTAAAGACCAGAATTGGGCAAGTAGAAGCCAACAATCTCTCAAGACAGCAAGAACAAATAAAGCAAACTCAAAAGACTGATAAAATAGAAGGAAACATGAAATATCTCACTGAGAAATTGGCAGATCAAGAAAGTGGGTCTAAAAGAGACAATCTGAGAATCATTGGTCTTCCTGAAAAAGCAGAAATTAATAGAAATTTGGACACTGTACTAAAAGAAATTCAGCAAAACTGCCCTGAAGTTCTACAAGAAGAGGGCAGTATAGACACTGAAAGGATCCATAGATCACCCTCTACACTAAACCCTGAAAGACAACACCCAGGAATATAATAGCCAAATTCAAGAGTTTCCAAGTAAAAAGAAAAACTTTTACAAGAAGCCAGAAAGAGACAATTCAGATATCAAGGAGCAGTGTGGCAGGCTCCACACTTAGTGTGGCAGGCTCCACACTAAGAGACTACAAGGCTTGGAATATGATATTCGGAAAGAGAAGAGAACTGGGTCTACAAACAAGGATCACCTACCCATTAAAACTGACTATATACTTCCAGGGGAAAGTATGGGCATTCAACAAGATAGAAGATTTCATAGCATTTGCACAGAAAAGCCTAGGACTAAATGGAAAGTTTGATATCCAACCACAAAAAGCAAGAGAAACATGAAAAGGTAAATAAGAAACAAAGGGGAAAGAAAGAAAACTCTTATGTTTAAATTTGCCTCTTTAAGGGCTTTAATAAAATCTAAATATTTGTATTCCTATAGGGAAAAATGTTAGATATAATCTTCAAAAAATGTATTCACTATTATAATAATTAGAAGAATTATTCTTAGGGAGCACTAAATGGTCTAAGAAGAGACCA
This sequence comes from Gracilinanus agilis, assembly GCF_016433145.1. Lineage (NCBI taxonomy): Eukaryota > Metazoa > Chordata > Mammalia > Didelphimorphia > Didelphidae > Gracilinanus > Gracilinanus agilis. Next base: position 190,613,028 of record NC_058134.1, read on the forward strand.
GGAGAGAGGGGCGGGAGATTGGGGTGAATAGTAGATGGCACCAAGATAAACTTGGATGAATAAGAAAAATAGGATATTCTATACCACACAAAGAGGGCATGGGAAGGGGAGGGGATGAATACTATTATAAGAAGGAGAGGAAGAGAGCATTAAGAGGTAATGTTTAAACTTTACTCTCAGTGTAATTAAAGCTAAGAGGGAAGATTAGCTATATCCATTGCGATATAGAATTCTATCTAACCCTACTGAGAAAGTCATAAGTGATTAACCAAGGGGAGGAGGGGAGTAGGGAGGTCAAAAAAGGGAAGGGAGGAGAGGGGAAGGGAATTCATTAGGCCTTAAAAAACAAAAAGAAGGGAATAATAAGGGATGGAGTAGAAAAGGAAGTAAATCAAGGGAGGGGACAAGGGGGACTGGTCTAAAACAAACTACTGGTTTAAAAGGAAATAGCTCAAGAAGAAGGGATATCACTAGGAGAGGATTGTGGGGAATACACAACTGATAATTATAACTCTGAATGTGAATGGGATGAACTTGCCCATAAAACAGAAGGAAATAGCAGAGTGGATGAGAAACGAAAATCCTACCATACAAGAAACACATATTAGATGGGTGGACATACACAGATTTAAGGTCAAGGGCTGGAGCAAAATCCTTTGGGCTTCAAATGAGAAAAAAAGAAGTCAGGAGTGGCTATTATTATCTCTGACAAAGCCAAAGTAAAAATAGATATGATTAAAAGAGACAGGGAAGGTAATTACATCCAGGTAAAAGGCAGTATAGACAATGAGGAAATAACAGTACTCAATATGTATGCACCAAATGGTATAGCATCCAAATCCTTATAGGAGAAACTGGCATAGCTCAAGAAGGAAATAGATAGTAAAACTATACTAGTGGGAGATCTAAATATTTCTCTTTCAGATCTAGATAAATCAAACCAAAAAATAAATAAGAAAGACATAAGAGAGGTGAATGAAATCCTACAAAAATTAGATTTATATGTGGAGAAAAATAAATAGGGATAAAAAAGGAATACAGCTTCTTTTCAGATGCACATGGTACATTCACAAAGATTGACCACGCAATAGGGCATAGAAACATTGCAAACAAATGCAAAAGAGCAGAAATAATAAACGTAAACTTCTCAGATCATAATGCAATAAAATAATAATTAGTAAGGGCACATGGACAGGGAAATCAAAAACTAATTGGGAATTAAATAATATGATTCACCAAAACCAGATAGTCAAAGAAGAAACCATAGAAACAATCAATACTTTCATTGAAGAGAATGACAATGATGAGTCATCCTACCAAACTCTGTGGAATGCAGCTAAGGCAGTACTCAGGGGGAAATTTGTATCCTTAAGTGTATGTATTAACAAATTAGAGAGGTCAAAGATCAATGAATTGGGCATGCAAATTAAAAAAACTAGAAAGGGAACAAATTAAAAATCCCCAGCTAAAAACCAAATTAGAGATTATAAAAATTAAAGGAGAAATCAACAAAATTGAATGTAAACGAACTATTGAATTAATCAATAAGACTAGAAGCTGGTACTTTGAAAAAACAAACAAAATCAACAAAGTATTGGTCAATCTAATTTAAAAAAAAGGAGAGTAGAAAACAAAACCTTCAGAATCAAAGATGAAAAGGGAGACCTCACCTTTAATGAAGAGGAAAACAAGGCAATCATTAAAAACTATTTTGCCCAATTATATGGTAATAAATATAGCAATCTAGGTGAGATGGATGAATATTTACAAAAATATAAATTGCCTAGATTAGCAGCAGAAGAAATAGAATACTTAAATAATCTCATAACAGAAAAATAAATTGAACGAGCCATCAAAGACTCCCTAAGAAAAAATCACCAGGACCAGATGGATTCACAAGTAAATTCTATCAAACCTTCAAAGAACAACTAATTCCAAAACTATACAAACTATTTGACATAATAAGCAAAGAAGGAATTCTACCAAACTCCTTTTATGACACAAATATGGTACTGATCCCAAAGCCAGGTAGATCAAAAACAGAGAAAGAAAACTATAGACCAATATCCCTAATGAACATAGATGCAAAAATCTTAAATAGAATACTAGCAAAAAGACTCCAGCAAGTGATCAAGAGGGTTATCCATCATGATCATGTGGGATTTATACCAGGAATGCAAGGATGGTTCAACATCAGGAAAACCATTCATATAATTGACCATATCAATAAGCAAACCTACAAAAACCACATGATTATCTATCTCAATAGATGCTGAAAAAGCCTTTGACAAAATACAACATCAATTCCTATTAAAAACACTAGAAAGAATAGGAATCGACCCACCTTTCCAAAAAATAATAAACAGTATGAATCAAAAGCATTAACAAGCATCATATGCAATGGGAATACATTAGAAGCCTTCTCAATAAGATCAGGAGTGAAACAAGGATGCCCACTATCACCTATATTATTTAACATTGTACTAGAAACATTAGCAGTAGCAATTAGAGAAGAAAAGGAAATTGAAGGTATTAAAATATGCAATGAGGAGACTAAGCTATCACTCTTTGTAGATGATAGGATAGTCTACTTAAAAAATAAATCCTAGAGAATCAACTAAAAAGCTAATAGAAATAATCAACAACTTTAGCAAAGTTGAAGGATACAAAACAAATGCACATAAATCATCAGCATTTCTATGTATTTCCAACACATGAGAGCAGCAAGAGGTAGAAAGAGAAGTTCCATTTAAAATCACACCAGACAATATAAAATGCTTAGGAATCTATCTACCAAAACAAACACAAGAATTATATGAATACAACTACAAAACACTTTCCAAACAATTAAAACTACATCTAAACCATTGGAAAAACATTGATTGCTCATGGGTAGGGTGAGCTAACATAATAAAAATGACCATTCTACCTAAATTAATTTACTTATTTAGTGTCATACCTATAAAAGTATCAAAATACTTTTTTACTTAATTAGAAAAAAACTATAACAAAGTTTATTTGGAAGAACAAAAGATCAAGAATATCAAAGGAAATGATGAAAAAAACGTGAAGGAAGGTGGCCTAACAGTACTATATATTAAACTATACTATAAAGCAGCTGTCATCAAAACAATATGGTACCGGCTAAGGGACAGAAGGGAGGATCAGAAGTATAGAGTTGGGGTAAGTGATGACAGCAAGACAGTGTATGATAACCCCAAAGAGCCCAACTTTTGTGATAAAAATCCACTATTTGACAAAAACTTTTGGGAAAATTGGAAAACAATATGGGAGAGATTAGGTATAGCTCAACACCTCACACCCTACACCAAGATAAATTCAGAATGGATGAATGACTTGAATGTAAATAAGGAAACTATAAGAAAATTAGGTAATCTTAGAATAGTATACCTGTCAGATCTATGGGAAAGGGAACATTTTAAAACCAAGTAAGAGTAAGAGAAAATTACAAAATGTAAATTAAATGGTTTTGATTATATTAAGCTAAAAAGCTTTTGTACAAAGAAAAACAATGTAGTCAAAATCAAAAGGGAAACAACAAATTGGGAAGAAATCTTTATAACAAAAAACTCTGGCAGAGGTCTAATTACTTAAATATACAAGGAACTAAATCAATTGTATAAAAAATCAAGCCATTCCCCAATTGATAAATGGGCAAGGGACATGAATAGGCAATTTTCAGATAAAGAAATCAAAAGTATCAATAAGCACATGAGAAAGTGTTCTAAATCTCTAATAATTAGAGAAATGCAAATCAAAACAACTCTGAGGTACTACCTCACACCTAGAGGATTGGCTAAAATATAAGAAGGGGAGAGTAATGAATGTTGGAGGGGATGTGACAAAATTGGGATATTAATGCATTGCTTGTGGAGTTGTGAACTGATCCAACCATTCTGGCTGGCAATTTGGAACTTTGCCCAAAGAGCTCTAAAAGAGTGCCTGCCCTTTGATCCAGCTATAGCATTGCTTGGTTTGTACCCAAAGAGATCATAGATAAACAGACTTGTACAAAAAATTTATATCTGTGCTCTTTGTGGTAGCAAAAACCTGGAAAATGAGGGTATGCCCTTCAACTGGGGAATGGCTGAACAAATTGTGGTATATGCTGAGGATGGAATATTATTGTGCTCCAAGGAATAATAAATTGGAGGAATTCCATGTGAACTGTAAAGACCTCCAGGAATTGATGCAGAGTGATAGGAGCAGAGCCAGAAGAACATTGTACAAAGAGACTGATACACTGTAGTAAAATTGAATGTAATAGACCTCTGTACTGGCAGCAAAGTAATGACCCAGGACAATTCTGAGGGACTTATGGTAAAGAATACTACCAACATCCAGATGAAGAACTGCAGGAGTGGAAACACAGAAGAAAAACAATTGTTTGAACACATGGGTTAATGCGGAAATGGTTGGTGTTAAGGGAGAAACCAGGGAATGGTGCCTTGAACAGTAAATATGGGTCCAGGTAGGTGTGAGAGACAGGAATGTCAGGAAGGGGCCCACAAGTAGGGAGACTAAAGTTCATCAGCAAAGCTGTTAGGTCCAACTGCCACTCTGAAGCACCATAGGGCTATGGTAATTAGCAAAGTAAAGGCAGGAGTTTATAAGTTAAGGCAATACATTTAATCAAGGACAAAATAAGATTAAGGATGGGAATAGGATTTATTACACTTAAAAGCTAAGGGTAAACTACAGGGGCAGGGGAAGTACTTGACTACACTCTCCTATGATCTAAGCAAGACAGGGCCCAAAGAAAGCTGTACTGGAATCACAGGGAAAAGTTCCTCCCAAACTGGTTCCAGCCAGGTTTGGTCAGCTTAGCTGAGGACCTGAGGGTGGCTTTACTTGGGATCTCACGGCTAATCCAGGGATGATTTCAGGATGCCAGGAGTCAACTCTACCAGAACTCGTGATCCAAGGTATCCAGGTAGGGAGAGAAAGTTTGCAATGCTGTCCACCAGATCACAAACCACTTCCCTACTCGGTGCTGCTCTGCAGGTCTGATGTCCTCTGCTATAAGCCTTCACTACTCTCAGGATCCCAGGGAATCTGGATACAACTCCCCTAGCTCTGAGATCTCCCAGGGTCAGCAACAGTTTGTGCCAACCACCATGGAGTCCTTCTGAGGCACAAGCCACTTCCTCCTTCCCCTGCATTCCATTCAGAATGTCCATGACCTCCAGCTAAGGCTTTTCATAGCCTGCTTACACACCTACTTTTAAACTTATGCCTCTTATGTGGAGGATGTAGACCTGAAAGGACCACACCAATGCAACTATCAATAATATGTAAATAAGTCTTGATTGATCAAACATGTTAAAACCAGTGGAAATCTGCATTGGATATGGGGGTAATGGTGAAGGGAAAAATAAAAACAAAATTCATGTAACCATGGAAAATTTTTTCTAAAATAATAAAATATTTAAATTAAAAAATTAAATTAAATTAAAAAAAGAAATTACTTACTGGAACTAGAAAAAAATAATTTAAAAAAGTTATCTGGAACAACAAAAAGTTGAGAATATCAAGGGAATTAATGTAAAACATATGTAAATATGAAGTTAGGAGGCCTAGTAATATCCCATCTCAAACTACACCATAAAGTAGCCATTATGAGAAAAGAAATCTTACTGCCTAAGAAATAAATTAGTGTATCAATGGAATAGGTAGGTTTAATTTATAAACAAACAATTAGAGAAATAATTCTCTATTTAAAAAACATAAGGAAAACTAGAAAAAATATGGAATGAGTTAGGCATATCTCAACATCTCACACTATTCACCAAATTAATGTCAAAATTGATAGTTGAGGGCTTCCTGGTTAAGATGGCGACAGAGTAAAAACCAGCGCTTAATCTCTCCTAACCGAAACATACAGGACGACTCAAGGGGACATAAAAACAAATCCAGAGGAATGGAGGGACCCCACAACAGGGCGCAGTGTGGAAGGTACGTGGAATCAGGGCATTTCCATGCAATAAAGGGGTAAAACAGCTCTCACTAAATTGGGGGCTGAGCAACCCCCCCCCCCACACACACACACACACTACAACGCCAAAGCCAGCTCAAGAGAAATAGAACAAGTTTGGGGCACCTATTGAGTCATTGGCAGCTCCAGGGCCTGTTCCTGAGAGCAGCAAGACTTAAGACCCCAAAAGGCTAAGGAACGCGCATGGGCTTTGAACTTGGACACAGAGCGCAGGCTCAAGAGGAGATGGACACAGGCGCACATGTGAGTGAAGGCTCTGACACCTGAGTGGGGAACCAGTGCAGACGGGTATACGACTGTGGAAGCAGCGCCCTGAGACTTGTAAAGGAACCTCCGGCAGAGGATCAAGCAAGGGGGTCCAACAGGGGGCTTGACCTTGAGAAAAAACCAGACCTGAGTCAGCGTGAGGATAAACCTGAGAACAGGCTGGGATAACAATGGCAACCCAGAATCAGGAAGGCCAAAAGAGAAATATTAACAACAAGAAGAAGAAATCTTTAACACTCGGCAACTTTTACACAGAGAAAATCCAGACAACCGACCAAACAGAAGAAGAGAACAAACAAGCATCCGGACCCTCCCAAAATAATGAAAACTGGTCACAAGCTCTTGAAGAGTTCAAATATAAGATGACAAAAAAGTTGGAATAGATTTGGCTAGAGAAATGGGAAATAGCTCAAAAGGAAATCAGGCAAGAAAATAACAGTTTAAAAGGCAGAATTTTGCAATTGGAAAGTGAGGCTAAGAAATCAAATGAACTGATAAGCAAATTGAACACCAGAAATGACCAGATTGAAAAGGAAAACCAAAAGATCATAGCCGAAAACCAAAAGATTATAGCCGAAAACCACTCCCTAAAGGCTAGAATTGAGCAATTAGAAGGTAATGATCTCTCAAGACAAAAAGAACAAATAAAACAAAGTCAAAAGACTGATAAAATAGAAGGAAACATGAAATATCTCAATGAGAAAGTGACAGACCAAGAAAACTAGTCTAGAAGAGACAATTTGAGAATCATTGGTCTTCCAGAAAAACCAGAAATTAATAGAAACTTGGACTCCATACTAAAAGAAATTACTCAGCAAAATTGTCCTGAAGTTCTACAACAAGAGGGCAATATAGACATTGAAAGGATCCATAGATCACCCTCTACACTAGACCCAAAAAGGGCAACGCCAAGGAATATAATAGCCAAATTCAAGAGCTATCAAATAAAAGAAAAATCTTACTAGAAGGCAGAAAGAGACAATTCAAATATCAAGGAGCACCAATCAGGATCACACAGGATCTGGCAGCCTCCACGCTAAAAGATCACAAGGCTTGGAATATGATATTCAGAAAGGCAAGAGAGCTGGACCTTCAACCACAGAACAACTAACCATCGAAACTGACTATATACTTTCAGGGGAAAGTATGGGTGTTCAACAAAATTGAAGATTTCCAAGTATTTGCACAGAAAAGACCAGGACTAAATGGAAAGTTTGATATCCAACTACAAAAATCGAGAGAAACATGAAAAGGTAAATAAGAAACAGAGGGGGAAAGAAAGAAAACTCATAATTTTTAAATTTGCCTTTTTAAGGGCCTCAGTAAGATCTAATTATCTGTATTCCTATGTGGAGAAATGCTATGTATAATTCTCTGTAGTGAACTCTATTCACTATTATAGTATTCACTATTATAGTAATCAGAAGAATAATTCATAGTGAGAGGGTGGAATACTAAATGGTCTAAGATGATATGATGGGAGGAAAAGAGGATGGTGAATAGCAGCGGACACTAAGAGAAAATTGAGAGAATGAGAAAAATAGGATATTCTATTACACACCAAGAGGGCATGGGAAGGGGAGGGGACAAATACTTTTATTAGAAGGAGAGGAAGAGAGCATTAAGAGGTAATATTTAAAACTTACTCTCAGTGTAATCAACCCGGAGGTTGAAGAGTAGCTATATTATCCATTGGGATATAAAACTCTATCTAACTCTACTGAGAAAGTCAGAAGGGATAAACCAAGGGGAGAAGGGGAGTGGAGAGGTCAAAAAAGGGAGGGGAGAAGAAGGGGAGGGAATTATTAGGCCTTTAAAAATAAAAAGAGGGGTATAATAAGGGATAGGGTAGAAAGGGAAGTTAATCAAGGGAGGGGATAAGGGGTACCGGCTTAAAGCAAACCACTGGTTTAAAAGGAAATAGTTCAAGAAGAAGGGGTAGGAATAGGGGAGGATAAAAAAATGTCAGCAAATGCACAACTGATAATTATAACTCTTGTAAGGAATAAAATTTAGGTATTTATAGGTATATATTAAAATATGTGGCCGCCAGGAATCAACAATTTAGGTTGATTCCGTAATTAAATCAGACCCAAGTCAGCATCTGGTTGAAGAGTTTATTTACAATCGGTAGGTAAAAGTAGGAATAAAGAGAAAAGTAGAGGCTAGTCCTGTCTGGACTGAGAGAGAAGAAGGTTATAAAGCTTAATAATGAAGCTGTAAGCCACAGGGCCCAACAGCCAGATAGGCAGAGTTTAGAATTGGCCCAGCAAGGCCAAGGAAGCCAGCCTAACTTACCCAGGTGACAATATAGAGCGTAATCTGTCTGTGGTCTCAGGAGATGCTTCTTCCAGTTCGAGACGTCAACTGCCCCCACAGGAAGTTCACTAACTTACTTAAAGAGATAGTGTCTTTCATCACTTCCTGTGGTCCACCTCTAATTCAAATGGATAAATGGCAGTTTCTACATTGATTTGGACTGCCCAAAGGGCAGTCCCTTATTCTTGATTTGTTACTTATTGTCACGTGTGGGTAACTCGTCTCCCCTCCCCACTAAGGGAGGTGGGAGTGACATCATTAGCAAGCCTGGGTTGAGTAGATTTTTGACTATTAATGGGATCAAGCTAATTCTATTTACACACTCTGAATGTGAATGGGATGAACTCACTCATAAAGCTGAAACAAATAGCAGAGTGGATTAGAAACCAAAACCCTACCATATGTTGTCTACAAGAAACACATATGAGGTGAGTGGACCTATACAAGTTTAAGGTTAAGGGCTTGAGCAAAATCTTTTGGGCATCAAATGAGAAAAAGAAGGCAGGAGAGGCAATTGTTATTTCTGACAAAGCCAAAGTAAAAATAGATATGATTAAAAAAGACAGGGAAGGTCATTACATCCTGATTAAAGGCAGTATAAACAATGAGGAAATAACACTGCTCAATATGTATGCACCAAGTAGCATAGCATCCAAATTCATAAAGGAGAAACTGGCAGAGCACAAGAAGGAAATAGATAGTCAAACCATAATAGTGGGAGATCTAAATATTCCTCTTTCAGATCTAGATAAATCAAACCAAAAAATAAATAAGAAAGAGGTAAGAGAGGTGAATGAAGTCCTAGAAAAATTAAGGAGAGCAGAGATTAATGAATTGGGCACGCAACTCAAAAAATTAGAAAGCGAGCAAATTAAAAATCCCCAGATGAAAACTAAATTAGAAATACTAAAAACCAAGGGAGAAATTAATAAAATGGAAAGCAAAAGAACAATTGAATTAATAAATAAGACTAGAAGCTGGTAATTTGAAAAAAACAGATAAAATAGACAAAGTACTAGTCAATCTAATAAGAAAAAGGAAAGAAGAAAACCAAATTGACAGTATCAAAGATGAAAAGGGAGACCTCACCTCTAATGAAGGGGAAATTAAGGCAATGATTAAAACTATTTCACCCAATTATATGGCAATAAATATAACAATATATGAGATATGGGTGAATATGTACAAAAATATAAATTGCCTAGATTAACAGCAGAAGAAATAGAATGCCTAAATCATCCCATATCAGAAAAAGAAATTGAACAAGCCATCAAAGAACTCCCTAAGAAAAAAATCACCAGGGCCTGATGGATTTACTTGTGAATCCAATCAGACATTCAAAGAGCAACTAATCCCAATACCATACAAATTATTTGATATGAGAAGCAAAGAAGGAGTCCTACCAAATTCCTTTTATGACACAAATATGGTACTGATTCCAAAGCCAGGGAGATCAAAAACAGAGAAAGAAAACTACAGACCAATCTCCCTAATGAACATAGATGCAAAAAATCTGAAATAGAATATTAGCAAAGAGGCTCCAGCAAGTAATTAAGAAGATCATCCTCCATGATCAGTTGGGATTTATACCAGCAATGAAAGGATGGTTCAACATTAGGAAAACCATCCACATAATTGACCATATCAACAGTCTGACAAACAAAAATCACATGATTATCTCAATAGATGCTGAAAAAGCCTTTGACAAAATACAGCATCCATTCCTATTGAAAACACTGGAAAGTACAGGAATAGAAGAACCTTTCCTAAAAATAATAAACAGTATATACATAAAACTATCAACAAGCATCATATGCAATGTGGATAAATTGGAAGCCTTCCCAATAAGATCAGGAGTGAAACAAGGATGCCCATTATCACCTCTATTATTCAACATAGTACTAGAAACACTAGCAGTAGCAATTAGAGAAGAAAAAGAAATTGAAGGTATCAACATAGGCAATGAGGAGACTAAGCTATCACTCTTTGCAGATGATATGATGGTATACTTAAAAATTCCTAGAGAATCAACTAAGAAGCTTGTAGAAATAATCAACAACTTTAGCAAAGTTGCAGGATACAAAATAAATGCACATAAATCAACAGCATTTCTATATATTTCCAACACATTAGAGCAGCAAGAGGTAGAAAGAGAAACATCATTTAAAATCACCCTAGATAATATAAAATACTTGGGAATCTATCTACCAAAACAAAGCAATTATACGAAAACAACTCCAAAACACGTTCCAAACAAATAAAACTGGACCTCATCAATTGGAAAGCTATTGATTGCTCATGGGTAGGGTGAGGTAACATAATAAAAATGACCATTCTACCCAAATTAATTTACCTATTTAGAGCCATACCTATCAAACTACCAAAAAACTTCTTTACTGAATTAGAAAAAACTGTAACAAATTTCATTTGGAATAACAAAAGATCAAGAATATCAAGGGAAATAATGAAAAAAAATGTGAAGGAAGGGGGCCTAGCAGTACCAGATATTAAACTATATTATAAAGCAGCAGTGATCAAAACAATATGGTACTGGCTAAGAGACAGAAGGGAGGATCAGTGGAATAGACTTGGGGTTAATGACATCAGCAAGACAGTGTATGATAAACCCAAAGAGCCCAACTTTGGGGACATGAATCCACTATTTGACAAAAACTGCTGGGAAATTTGGAAAACAATATGGGAGAGATTAGGTCTAGATCAACACCTCACACCCTACACCAAGATAAATTCAGAATGGGTGAATAACTTGAATATAAAGAGCGAAACTATAAATAAGTTAAGTGAACACAGAATAGTATACTTGTCAGATCTCTGGGAAAGGAAAGATTTTAAAACCAAGCAAGAGTTAGAGAAAATTACAAAATGTAAATTAAATGGTTTTGATTATATTAAACTAAAAAGCTTTCGTACAAAGAAAAACAATGTAGTCAAAATCAGAAGGGAAACAACAAATTAGGGAAAAATCTTTATAACAAAATACTCTGACAGGGGTCTAATTACTCAAATATACAAGGAGTTAAAGCAATTGTATAAAAAATCAAGCCATTCCCCAATTGATAAATGGGCAAGAGACATGAATAGGCAATTTTCAGGTAAAGAAATCAAAAGTATCAATAAGCACATGAGAAAGTGTTCTAAATCTCTAATAATTAGAGAAATGCAAATCAAAACAACTCTGAGATATTACCTCACACCTAGAGGACTGGCTAAAATGAAAGAAGGAGAGAGTAATGAATGCTGGAGGGGATGTGGTAAAATTGGGACATTAATGCATTGCTGGTCCAATTGGAACTGATCCAACCATTCTGGCTGGCAATTTGGAACTATGCTCAAAGGGTGATAAAAGAATGCCTGCCCTTTGATCCAGCCATACTGGGTTGGGTTTGTACCCCAAAGAGATCATAGATAAACAGACTTGTACAAAAATATTTATAGCTGCACTTTTTGTGATGGCAAAGAACTGGAAAAGGAGGGTATGTCCTTCAACTGAGGAATGGCTGAACAAATTGTGGTATATGCTGGATACTATTGAGCTCAAAGGAATAATAAACTGGAGGAATTCCATGTGAACTGGAAAGTCCTCCAGGAACTGATTCAGAGTGAAAGGAGCAGAACCAGAAGAACACTGTAAACAGAGACTGATATAATATGGTAAAATCGAATGTAATGGACCTCTGTACCAGCAGCAATGCAATGACACAGGACAGCTCTGAGGGATTTATGGTAAAGAATGCTACCCACATTCAGAGGAAGGGCTGCAGGAGAGGAAACATATAAGAAAAACAACTGCTTAAATGCATGGGCTGTAGCGGACATGATTGGGGATGTAGACTCGAAACTACCACACCAATGCAACTAAGAACAATTTGGAAATAGGTTTTGATCAATAACACATGATAAAACCAGTGGAAATGTGCATCGGTTATGGGAGGGGGGTAAGGGTGGGTGAGGGGGAAAGTAGGAGCATGAATCATGTAACCATGTGAAAAACGAATATTAATAAATGTTAAAAAATTGATAGTTCATCTCAAAATAAAGAGTGACACCATAAACAAATTAGGGGAATATGGACAGGTTTACATGTCAGATTTATGAATAAAGGAAGATTTTATGACCAAACAAGAATTACTTAACATTTTGAAAATTGAAATGGATAATATTAATTACATTAAATTAACAAACTTTTATATAAATAAAACCAATACATCCAAGATTAGAAAGGCAACAACCAATTGGGGAAAATAATATTATAGCAGTTTTCTATGTATTTGAGAAATGAGGCCTTTATCATGAACAAAGGCCTCATTTCACAAATACATAGAGAACTGGGTCAAATTTTTAAGAACATCAAAAATCCCCCAATTGAAAAATGATCAAAGGATATGAATAGGCATTTCTCAAAGGAAGAACTTAAAACTATCTATGGTCATATGAAAAAAATGTTTGGAATTACTATTAATTAGATAAATGCACATTAAAACTATGCTGAGATACCATATCAAAGCTATCAGACTGGCTAATATGACCACAAAGGAAAATTATAAATGTTAGAGATGTGGGGAAAATGAGACAGTAACACATTGTTGTTGGTACTGTGAACTGATACAACCATTCTGGAAAGCAATATGGAACCATATCCAAATGTCCATGCAACTATGCATAGAATTTGACCAACAAAAATACTACTACTGGGTCTGTATCTCAAAGGAGAAATAAGGGGTTGGGGGGAACCTAACTGTACAAAAATATTTTAGCTGTTCTTTTTGTAGAGGCAAAGTATTGTAAACAGAAGGAGTGTCCATCAACGGAAGAATGGATGAACATGTTTTGGCATATTGGTTGTAATGGGAAACTATTGCACCATTAGAAATGATGGAGAGGATGAGTGCAGAAAAACCTGGGAAAACACAATTGACCTGATGCAAAGTGAAGTGGGCAGATCCTGTGAACAATGTATACAGTGGGAAATATTTTTTTTATGATGTTCAGCTGTTTAGGACTAACCTGTTATCAACAAAATGAGATTCCAAGATAGCATCACAGGACTCCTGATAAAAAACAAACTAAAAAAATGCTACATATCAAAGAAGTGAATTGTGGGAATATGGTTGCAGATCAAAGTATGCCTTACTTCACCTTATTTACTTTCTGAGGTTTTTTTTCTTGTATATGTGATATATGTCTTCATGATACAGGGTATGGGAAAAACATATTGCATAAAAGTACTAGTATAATCGATATCAGACTTGTTACCACCTAATGGAAAAGGGATAGAGAGTGAGGGAAAGAATTTGAATTTCAAAATGTCTGAAAACAATTGTCAAAATTGTTTCTACAATTTTAAAAAAATAATAAAAATGAATAGGAAAGTGTTATAGTGAGCATTGATAAAAAAGCATAAGCACAGAACTAAAAAGTGACTATTTCATTTTTGATATTTATATTTTATTCATATATTTATACATAATATCTTATATTTATATGTTATATTGCATTCTTCTAAGTTGTATGTGTATACATGTATGCATTTTTTTCTTATTTTTAACTTATAAACAACCATTAATTTTATACCCCTACTGAATCATGAAAACTCCTAAATTTTTTAGTCAAAAATATATTCTCACATTCTCCATGTTCAGAGATATGTTATAAACAAAAAGGGCCTAGGGAGATATCAATATATAGTGATGTGAATGTATCTATGTATTCTCCCTAGTTGCAGATGATGCCTCCAACCCCATTCACCCTTGATAGTTGTTATAATTTCCCCTTCCTATAACAATTGCCCAGGGAGGACCCCGAAAGGTTAGCTGGATGGATAACCCTTTCAGGTCCAACCTGGGGTTGGATAAATTATTATAGGGCTTTGATTCGCCTTGGATCACATTTGATATCTGACTGCATTGACTCCTTCCTGAAGGGTGGTGATATAAAGACCACTCAGGAAGGTATTTGTTAAATTCTATCTATAATCTGTAATCAGGGAAAGGGTAAACAGAATAAGGATTGGGGATTGGAGACCCTGTCAATCTAATATCTATAACTAGTTGACAATCAGGACCGGAGGCTATTGATCTAGTAGAAGCTAGAGCTTTATTCTCCACTATAGCTCTGGCCCAGCCTGACCACAGCCAAGCCAGAGAATAGAGACTGCTGTTGATGCAGCTGTGTTGGTGATCTTATTCTCTCAGCTTTCTCACTATCAGTGTTTGGTGATGCACTAGATCTCACAGTCTTCAGGAAATATTCAGATTCTTCCTACCCTTTTCTTCATAGGCCTCCCAGCGTCCTTTCACCACCCAGAGACCTAGAGACCTAAAGAGCTAGACAGATCCAGAGACCTAAAGTCCTAAAGAGCCCAAAGACCAAAGCCCAAAAGACCAAAGACCAAAGGCCAAAAAACCAAAGCCCTTCTAAGTGGCTGTCAGGATTATTTATACTGCCAGGCCAACTGACGTTTGTTCCTGGCTCACGGCACCCGTGAACATTCCAATGTCTTCCAACTGCCTTCCCTGTCATTCAAGGTGGCATCCATCATTTCCCAGGATATGAATATAACAGATATAGGTCTCATTCTGAATTTTAGATATGCCATCTCTCTGGCAGGACATGAGTAACATGTTTCCTCTTTAGTTCTGTTAAATCATGATTTCTCATTGCAATGATGAGAGTTCTAAGGTCCTTCAAAGTTGTTTGTTTTTACATTTTTGTCATATAAATATTCTGTAATATTTCTTCTCTACATCAATTCATAGAGTTCATCTCACTGTCTTCTGATATTGCATATTTTATTATTTCTTAAAGTATAATAATATTCCATTTCTTTCAGACATCACAATTTGCTATCCATTTACAAATAATTGGGCATCATTTAGTTTGCAAGGTTTATTTATTTTTGCTACTACATATAAATGATCTTTGTTTACATATGGATCCTTTTCTTCTTTTCTTGATGTATTGGGGAAATAGGAGTACCATTTATGTCATTGAGTCAAAGGGTATGCAAATTTAGGTACTTATGGGGCAAGGTTTCAAATCACTTTCTAGAAATGTTACACCAAATCTCAGATCCACCACAATGTATTATTGATTCTATTTTTTAAATACTCCACTTTTTTTCATTTTCCTCTTTATCATCTTTGACAATCAGATGAGTCAGATTTTCTCATTAGTAGTGACATAGAGCAATTTTTACATTTGTTAACAATTTAGATTTCTTCCTTTGAAAACTACCTCCTTATATCCTTTGACTAATTTTTCTATTTAAGATTGTCTTAGATTTTATTGTTTAGCAAATGGGAAATCACAAGGTGTACGTTTAAAGTTTTCTTTTAAATCAGTAGTGCAGTGAGAACTATTGTTTAAACATTTAAGAAATAAATTTAACCATATTCTTAAAATCATTCTATCTGAGAGTGAGGAGTCCTCATTTTCACAAGTAAGCTAGTCACTTGGAGGTGAAGGAGCAGCTCTCTATTCTGGTTCATTATCTGTCTTGTTAGAAGAAAGACCCAAATCAAAATATGAAACTAGAAGGAGAAAGATGGAAAAAAATATGCCATAAAATTGTAGTAACTATGCCTTGACCCATTCAAAGGGCTGGATGACAACAACAAAAGATATTTCTGATAATAACTGTTTTCTTCTTAAAATTAATCAATGTAAATTAATTATCAAAATAGCTATAATCTACAAAGCAAACAAATCAACTCAAGCAAAACAAACAAAACAAACAAAAGCAAACAATTTATTTCCTTCCAAGAAAAGAAGTGTGGAATCTAAGAGCAAGTTTACCTTCCAAGAAAAGAAGTGTGGAACCTAAGAGCAAGTTTAGAATGTAAGAGTATTTGCAAAATGTTAAAGACAAAAGTACATTTTGTAGCATATCTCCTCATAAACTAACAAAGAAGAGTAAAATATAAAAAGGAGTATGAAGAAAACTTGACATGAAGCAATTCATATTCAAGTGATTACAAGGGCATCCATAGATGAAATAAAAAAGAAAATAAATGGCAAATGAAAAATGGAAGGAATCTGACGAATACCTATAGTAACCTATTTATTAAACCCATATCTTCTGTCTTAGTATTAATCTTATGACAGAAGTGTGGCAAGGGGTAGGCATTTAGGGATAAGCGACTTGCCCAGGATCATCTGATGAAGAAGTGTATGAAGGAAAATTTCAATCCAGATCTTTCTGTCTCTAGGCCTGACTCTCTATCCATTGTGCTAACTAGTTACCTCTAGTAATGCTTTTTAAAAAATGATTATGATAAAAAATCTCCTCAAAATGTTGATTCAGTGGTTCACTAGAAGCTTGAAATCTTGAAATTTTTGAAGATCACATCATCAAAAGAAAAAAATTTGGCTGATTCTGTCATTAATAAAGCACTGAATGAGTCCCAGAAATAAACTTTATCTTTTTTTCTCAGAATCAACCTAGCTAAGAAGACCTTGTCTTCACAAATAGGCTGGTCACTTGAAGGTGAAGAAGTAGCTCTCTGTTCTGTTTCATGATATATCTGGGACTAGAAATTTTAAATCTTAGTTTAAAGATCAATTATACTTCCCTCAAAGTCAATTTTGATGTTTTATTATGATGATAATAATGATGATGTAGAAGTTTTACTTGTAGCCAAATAAATAAATAAATGTAAATTTTTCAATTTTTGTATATATAAAAATTAAGAGAAAAACTGTTTAACAACTCACAAAAGCTATCTAATACTTGAAAACAGCTATTAGTAGGATAGTTCAGTTGGAACTTAGAAATAGAACTAAATCACTAAGGTTAGGAAGAGAAGAGAGTAGAAAAGGAGAGAAAAGAGAAGAGAAGAAAAGAAGGAAAGGAAAGACAAAAGTACAAAGAGGAGATTTTGCTTCCTTATTCAATGTTTTTGCTTCTTTGTTCAATAAAAGGAGTGAGAATTCAAAAAAAAAAAGGACAAAGAGGGAAAAGAATGAATACAGGATTTTTATTTCATATATATATATATGTATAATTTTGTCTCAATTCTGATACTTGGGTTTTTGAAGCAAAATATTAAAATAGAAAAAATAGAACACAGATGAGAACCAATTATTGCCACTGAAATAATGCAGTTCCTAAATAAGTACTTCTTATCCACGATTAGGGTATTCAGCTATCTTGGAGAAATTCCCAGGATTAAGAGTTCTGAGTGAGTTTGCTCATTCAGAAAAGTAATTTTTTTTCACATTGCACTAAAGCAAGTTTCATTTTCTTTTTCTGAACATTTGGCTACCATCCATGTTTAGATTGAAACCTGTAAGTACACTTTCTCAAACTCTAAAAATATTGGAGAAAATCTCCTTAAGTTTCCATGAGTTCAACTGACTCATGTCACTCTTGGGGAAAAAGTCAATTATTAATAATATCTTAATAGAAAAACCTTGGACATCATATTACAAGAAATTATCAAAGAAAACTTCCCAAAGATTCTTGAATAAGAAAATAAAATTGGAATTGAAAGAATTCACAGACCACCTCCAGAAAGAAATCCTCAAATGACAACTTCCAGGAATATAATAACTAAATTCAAAAGCCACCAAGGCAAGAAGAAAATCCTTCAAGTAGCCAGAAAAAAACAATTCAAATGCCATGGAGCCACAATCAGGGGTTTGTACATCAAAGAGGTAAGGAAAAATACTTGTACAAAAATATTTATAGCCACAATCTTTGTGATGGCAAAAAATTGGAAAATGAGGGGGTGTCCATCGATTGGGGAATGGCTGAATAAATGCTGAATAAATTGTGGTATCTAATAGTGATAGAATATTATTGTGCTGAAAGGAATGATGAACTGGAGCATTTTTATGTGAACTGGAAAGACCTCCAGGAATTGATGTAGAGCGAAAGGAGCAGAACCAGGAGAATGTTGTATACAGAAATTGAAACAATCAAATGTGACAGACTTTTCTACTAGTAGCAATGCAATGGTCCAGGAGAATCCAGGGAACTTATGAGAAAGAGCACTATCCACATCCAGAGAAAGAACTGTGGGAAAAGAAAGACAGAAGAAAAAACATCAATCACGTGGTTTGATGAGGATATGATTGGGATTTTGGTGTTAAAAGATCACTCTATCGCAAATATGAATAATATGGAAATGAGTTTTAAACAATGATACAAGTATAAACCAATGGAATTTCTTGTCAACTCTGGGAGAGGGTAAAAGAGAAGGGAGAGAAAGCACATGAATCATGTAACCATGGAAAATATTTTAAAGAAATAAAAAGGAAAAAGGGAATGATATGCACAATTATTTTTTTCTGGAATAGCTAAAAATGATTTTAAAAATCAAATGAGAGTAGTAATGGAAAAATTAGGTTAAGAAATAAAAGTGAAGGAAGTCAATTATGAAAAGACAATGGCTGAATGAAAAGCATGAAAAATATTTTAAAAATAAAAAATAAAATATAGAATTAACCAAATGAAATAAGATGAATTACTTCACAGTGGAAGATAACTCCTTAAAAAGGAAAATTTTCCAAATGGAAAAAGAGGTGCAAAACTTCTGGAAAATAATGTCTTAAAAACTAGAATTAAGCAAGTGAAAGCTAATGACTCTATAAGAAATAAAGAAATGATCAAAGAATTCAAAAGAATGAAAAAATGTAGAAAACGTGAAGTAATTCATTGGAAAACAATTGAATAGAAAAAAAAAGATTGAATAGCAATCATCTTTGCTGTCTCAGGTGCTCTGCTGCTACATGGGAGTTTGTAGGTTTTTTAGCCACTCTGACTTTTCTGCCCTTGCTGAGTGGCTTAGGCTGGGCATGTCCCCAATATTTCTCTCTCTGCCTCCTATCCTTGTGTCAAGTTCCCCACTTCTAACTGGCTCTGGTGGAGTAACAGCATGGTGGACTGGTCTGAGTTCTGCTGGTTCCCACTGATACTGTGATGCCTGGACTATGCTCTCTTCTTACCGCAGTGAGAAAAATTACTCCTGCTTTCTTTTATCTAGGGGTAATTTATTTTCTCTCCCTCTGTACGTGTATGAGTGTAAGTGTGTGAGTGTGTGTGTGTGTATGTAGATTAGCTTCCAAGAACTGCATCATTTATAGGCCAGTTAGAAGGATTTTATATACAAAGTAGCTGTGAAAGTGAGTTGACTATGTAGAAATGATGTAAGAAATACATTGACAAGAAAGTCAGATGTCCTGAGAGAAGAAAGAATGAAGAGAAAGAGTGGGGAAAATTGACTCATAAAAGAGGCATTCAAGGAAGAATTTTCACAGTTGAGGTGAAAATGTAGGAGCTTGGCAATCAATACTTGAATCTACTATCATGAGAATTGGTACAAAAAGGGGAAAAAAATATATATATATACGTATATTACATATACACACTTAAGTTTATACATACACAAATATATACATATGCATACAGAGAAAATATGTATAATTATGATTTTTATTCACAGATATACCTACTATTATTTGGCAGGTCTTATCAGCATCTTTTATAAAAAAGACATAGTGTAGAACTTTGGAAATAGAAGGGGCATTAGAGATGATTTCATCTAATTACATATATATTTTAATTCTATGCGTAAAAGTAATAATACTCAAATGAGTTACATATATGCAGTATATTTAGATATTTAATATATATTAATATATATTTATAAATATGTTTAAATACAATTATATTAAAATATATTTAATCAGTGGTAGAATGAAACTAGAATTCCAATCTTTTGGTTCTGAGGCTAGGATATTTCTACTTTTCAACCCATAATACCTTCTTTTTAAAAAATAAAACCTTTATCTTGCATCTTAGATTAAAACAATAATTATTGGTTCCAAAGCAGAAGAATGATAAAGTTGAGGCAATTGGGGTTAAGTAGCTTTCCCAGGTTGAGCGAGGACATGTCTGAATACAGAACTGAACCCAGGACCTCCAGTGTCCAGGCCTGGTTCCCTATCCACTGAGTCACCTGGTTGTCTCTTTGATATGTTTTTAATAGTTACCTCTTTGCACACTTAGTGAGAATAAAATATAATATTCTTCATCAGAGTTATCAATATTTTATGGTGAATACTCAGAGCCAAATGTACCTTTGTTATAGTAAAAACTGAGAGGAAATAGATTTTATTTCTCATTGTTATTCTTTTCTATAAGGTTATTTAAGTGATTATGATTCTGCTTTTCAGTAATCTTGACTACTGAGATATTGACAGAATGACTGTCTTAAAAAAGCTAATCAGAAGGTAATTTTTATAAAGATGAAATTCAGTATCCCATCAGATAGTCAATAATTGCCAGCCATGAACCCCAAGAAAATATGTAAAGTGTGAAGAGTGACTGGGAAGTATTTAAATGTTTTAAAGCTTGAGTAATCAATGCATCTGGGGAAGAACGTGATGATTTTCTCCCAGAGAATCACAAAATGGTAACTTAAAGGGAAATCTAATTGGGAGAGAGATGAATTATTTCAAAATGCTTCCAATAAAAAGCTAAAATTAATATATAAAGTCCATATTAATGAATTACTATTATAGGCACCTCCATATCCCTGAGAATTTAAGCCAATAGAAATAATTTCCACAACTTCAAGAATGGTATTTCTAGATATGATGCCTCTCAGTGTTAAATAAAGATGCAATAGGAACACAAAACAGGTAGTGATCAACGAAACACGATTTTCAGTAGTGAGCAGTTCATGCATATAAGCCTAGATTGAGATGTATGTGCAGGTGTTGTAATGTCCCTTGCTGACCTAGAAATTTGACCATCCATCTGCTACTGAAATAACAATTGACTCTCTTATGATTTTCAGAAAACAGCAAAGAACACTCAGACACATCAGTGGATGCAGATACAACAGAAGGGATTTTATCCAAATTCTGGACAGTTATAACTATTTATGTTCATTAGCTTAATGTATGTAAAAGCAAGCACATTGGTGAAGGCAGACTCAGAGGAAATACAAGCTGATATAAACCAATAAGAGTTTCCATTTTTACAACATGTTCATAGCTATTGCTGTTCAGTAGGTAGTAAAGAATAATTATCCTAATTTGATAGCTAAGGAAAATGAGACATAGAATAATTAAGTGACTTCATGAGAGTCATGCAGAAACTAAATATCAGAGACGGGACTGTACCAAGTAAGTTCCAAGAATTCATTGCAAAGCATCATGCCATCAGTTGTATCATAAATAGCACCATGTATCATTAAAAAAAATCCTATTTCACTTTTGAAACAATCCATACTCCGATGGTAGAGGCTCCAAATGGTTTCCATAGATCAGTTCAATCCAATGTATGTATTGATATAGATGTAATGAGATGATTTCTGCTTTATCATACTTGAAAAAATATTTATATGTATTGGTGAGGGAAGGGGTTCTCATCTGTGATTTAATAGGCATAGGAACATTTATTTTACTGATATACAGATTAAAAACTCAGGTGAATATTGTTGCATGCTAGTATGTCTCTGTGGGCTTGCATATATGTATCCTTTACCAATTTTACTTCTTTAAAGTACACATTTTACTTCTTTAAAGTACAAGTTGTACTTTACCAGTACAGTTCAATTTTGAAAATGAATTGGTTCTATTTTCCAAAGACCAGTCCAGTTGAGCGCGAGAGGTTCAACAGATTGAATACTTGGTGATTAATTTCTTGGTAATGACAACCCATGAAATGAATGAGCATAAAAAAGTACAACTTCCTAGTAAACTCCTTCTCCCTCTTTAGTGATAATGGCAGAATACTGGAAAAGGTGCAGAGGATACCAGGAATCATAGACCATCTATTTGTCTATTAATCTTGTTTTGCTATTGATATGATAAAGATGAGATCTCTGTCCTCTGAGAAAAAGTTGAAATTCTTTGGAAAAAAGGGATAAGGAAGATGCTAGATATGAAACTAGAAAGAAAAAAGTGATGTTGCAGCCAAATAGATTGATCACAAGTCCTCCTTGAAGAAGTAAAGAAAGGAGTTGGGAGAGTTCAGTTCCAAAGACAATATGAAACATCATTTCATAGAATATTTGGTCATTTAATATTGCTTGAATCAGGGTAAATATAAGCCTTGCCCAAGTCGCTCTGCTTTCTAGTAATTAACTCTGGTAGGTGACAGCAAGCTTGTCCACAGGGAGGTCTCTGAGTGCCATCTTTGGCATACATGCAATAGGTTCAGCATCACAGTACTAGATAAAGGGGGAAAAAAGGTCCAATCAGTACAATGGTAGACCACAATTCCAGAGGATCAGTGTTGAAAAAGACCTAGCCCATGATAGTGAAATGGCAGAATGAGATATATCTCTTTTCAGATATTGCCAATGTGGGGACTTGCTTCTCTTGCCTATGTATACTTGAGAGAAGAATTTTGCTTTTCATTCTTTCAATTTGTGCATGCGGAGGGAGAGAGGGAGACTAGTGATAGGGTTTATAAGGTGAAACAAAAAGAAAGAGATGTTTTTAAAAGTTGCTCACTGAAACATTTGAGTAAATGTACCAAAGAGAATAGAGAAAGGATCAGTAAGAAACAAAACAAGCAGGATAGCTTTGAAAATAATGTATTTAATTTGTTGCATTTGCAATTGCTAAGAGGGACAAGCAAGTTGTACATACTGCAAATTCACAACTATGTGTCAATCTTTATTTTCTGCTTTTTATAATGCTCATTTTATTTTGTGTTCTTAAAGATTTAAAAAAAAATAAATCTTGGTCATTTGGATTGAAATTATCACTAATAACAATAAAATATATTGCAAAATATGGATCAGGGATGAGGCACTGAAGTTTAAGAGAATACAGAAAAGTCTCATTTCATATTATATATATATTATGTATTATATATATACATGTATACATATATTCTAGAATTGAATCAGGAAACACTGAAACATAGCCCAGATCAACAAACATAAAATGGAGAATATTTTGAAGACAGGAAAAGCAACTCATTATGTGGAAATCTTTCCTATATTCAGTCAAATCACTAATATGTTTGAAAAAATGATAAAAATTAGTACAAAACTAAAAGATAATAAAATCATAAAAAGTTATGGTATTCAATATGAACAAGTCATACCTTATCCTCCAAACAAATAAATGGGGTGACTGAACTTCCCATAAATTAATGTTTTGTAGTCTCATCTAGGCTCTTAATTTTGCATGGAAATCCTTTGACTCTCAATCAGCATTCTCTCACAGTGATTATTCTCTCACTTCCCTTCCCACTTACACAAATATTTCTTCTCTCACTCAGAAGATGGCATCATCTTATATTTTGCTCATAAAAAATGAAGTCAATTCTTCTTATTTCCTTCTCTTCAGTTTTACACTTTAATCCCCACAGTGTTATTTCCCATCCTCTTTTCCTTTGCTACTATCTTGGCAAATTAGGTAATACTTCATTTCAATGTCAACCCTTTTACTTAGCCTTTGATCCCAACTCCTGTCAATTTGAAGAGCCTGCCATTCTTACATACCTCTTTCTTTGTAACTTTACCCACTGTCCATTGGCTCTGTTCTAGCCATTTGTGAATATTCCCACACCTCTCTCAGCTGTTTAAAACATCTATTTAACCCTACTTCTTCTCCGGCCTTCTTACTTTGTTCTTCATTCTAGTTAAAATTTAGGATAAAAAATAATATTGTATCCTTTTGCTGCTTCTACTCTCTCATCTTTTTACCCACTGCTCTATCATTGGGATTCTAACTATTATCCCCACACTGAATTTAAACTTTTCTCCAAATAGATAAGTTGTGTCTTTATTGCAAGATTCCAAGGGCTTTTTTTGCTCCTCATCTCTTAAACTTTATTTATTTTTTGATACTATTGATCACTCCATCTTTTTCAATATTATATCTTTTCTGAATTTTACAACTTTGCTCTGTTGTAGTTCTCTTCCTACTCTGTCCAATCCTTCTTGATCTCTCTAATCAAATCATCATTCATTAATTCATGTCCTGTCCCTATTTAATGGGTACAAACCTGTTCCATATCTTGGGGCTAAATCCTCCTACTAGAAGTAATTATATTATGCTGTATCCTATGGATGAGATCATCAAGGGAAATAATATGAAGAAAAGAAGGGCCAGCACGTATTGTCTTGATTTTACTTTCTTGACATCTCTTATCCACTCTCATCTTTATTCAGGGCATAACTATGTTTCTTAAGGCATGCATCCTCTCTCAGCTATTTTTGTGATTGCCTTTTTTAGGGGTTCAGTGTGGTCTTGTCTCTTCCTTCCCCAGTCTTCTATGAAGTTGTCAAAATGATATTCTTAAAGTACAGGTCTGACCATGTAGTGGTAATAAGGATCAAAAACATGTCACTCCTCTCCTCAAGAAGCTTCAGTGGTTTCTCACTGGTTTGAGAATAAACCAATGACACTGGTTTACATATATATCTTTAAATGTACAGACATATGCAGAGAAACAATTATTCCTTGAATAAGAAAGTCTTTCTTTTTTTTTTGTTTTAAACCCTTAACTTCTGTGAATTAGCTCATAGGTGGAAGAGTGGTAAGGGTGGTCAATGGGGGTCAAGTGACTTGCCCAGGGTCACACAGCTGGGAAGTGTCTGAGGCCAGATTTGAACCTAGGACCTCCTGTCTCTAGGCCTGGCTCTCAATCCACTGAGCTACCCAGCTGCCCCCAAGAAAGTCTTTCTTGATTGAGCTTTTTCCCTTTGATATTTAAAATCCTTTATAATCTGGTTCCAGCTTTTCCCCCCAGGATTATTATTCAATACCCCCTCACATCTATCATACTCTAGTCAAGACAGGCTACTTACCTGTTGCTCATTTATGAAGTTGCAGTAACTTTTCACAGGATGTTTCTCAGACTTAGAATGTAGTCTTTCTTGCTTCTTCTACTGTGTGTAGCACCCAACACTACAAGGCTCAAATGAGGCTTGTTATTTTTTGGATATACTTAGCTAATATTCCAAATTATTTTATCCACTTATAAGATATTGTATATTTGTAGTAATCCTGAATGTGTATGTATGAATGGATTTTAATGTATTGTATGCTGCCAGTGTAATACAAATTCTATTTCAATTTTGTGTTTATATTGCTGGCACATAGCAAAAAGCTTGCTACGCATCAGACACTTAGTAAATGTTTGTTAATTTATTGACTGATTGACAAAAAATCAGTATTATGAAAGAGAAATAAGATATATACTCTAATGATTTTACATAGTTTAAGCCAAGTGAGCCATTTGTCAAAAAAGGGAGATCCAAAGGAGCTTTAAAACTATTCTAATAAGCACTTGATGTCTTGCCAAGTAAAGAAATACTGACAGGTAAAAAATACCAGTTCAGAATAAAATTTTATAAAATATTACAGAAAATGGCATAAATTCTAATTTGCATTGTCTTATGAAATAGAGAGGAACAGTGGAGATTAAAGTCAATTTAAAAAAGTTTATTGAGATACTTAAATAAGTGGCCTTCACAAAAAACACATAATAATAAAAAGAATAAAAATGTAAGGAAGCTGATAGAAGAATGGAAAACATCTCCAAAGATTTCTATGAAAAAAGAGATATGATCAGGAATGGTTGAGCCTAAAATCTTGGACTTTAATAGGTCAGTTTTAGATATGTATAAGAAGGAATTAAAATAGGACAAAACAAAGAAAATATAAAAAATAGCTGAATTAAAAGAATGGAATAAAAGTATAATGTATATAAAGGAATGAAAGTCTTTAGACTTAATTAAAAATATCAACAAATGCATATCTACATATCTACTTTCATATATATGTATTTAATTCCACATGAATCATCTATACATGTCTCAAGGGTATTTTTTATGAGGTTCTGAGGAATAGGAAAGCTCTCATAAATACCATTCAAATGTAGACTATATCTTTTTCATCATATAATCAACTTGAAGATAAAACAAATAATAGATTCTACCTTTATTTATTGATTCTTCATTATTTTAAAATATACTTGCATTTACTTCTAATAAGGTTTCTCCTAAACATATACGAAAAGATGAACAATGCCTTGAAAAATATACTCAGTGACTTTATTAGAATATATAAAAGGAGACATTAGGCAACAAAATACATACTTGCAGAGTTGATGGCTACTATCTTGGACAAGATTCAAAATTTTGTCCAACTTGAAGTATTCCCTATGCATTGTGAATTTCTCCATGTTTCTGTTTCTATTTGACATTGTGGATATTTCCCCTGTAAGCCATAGACCAATGGCAAGACTCCTGAAAGAAATTTGAGATCTTTCAAATAATCATCCAAACAGTAAAAATTAAATGGATGAAGAATACATATTCTTCAGATTATATTTTTGAAATAGACAATTTTTAGAGCTCATTCATACGTTTAGTTTTCTGTCTGTTTATACACATATATTTGTATTTATATAAAAGATAAAGGTAAACATGTCTATTATTTATCTAAATCTATAGATATGTGGATATCTACAGATGAGAGGTAAATGATACTTAAGTAGATAATTGATGGATAGATAAATCTCATAAAGAGAGAATAAAGAATAAGCAGGGCTTAAAATATAAACAAAAGGAAAAGAGATTGGATTTTTATAGGAAAATGAAAAGCTCTTCAATGATATGCAAATTTTCCTCTAAAACATAAGTATTTAATATAAATATTGTATAAGTATTTTATATAATTTTGTATCATATTACATACACTATAGTCTCCAAAGTATTAAAATATATATTACAAAGAGTAATGGATAAGTGCGTGGTGAGTATATGGTAATTGCAACACAAAACTAATAGGAACTTACAAAAAAAAACTAGAATGAAAGATGGCATCAAGAAATTTAAGATAGAAAAAGAAGATAGCCTCATCAAATGATGAAAATAAGGTATAACCAGTATAGCATTCTGTGTGTGCTCCTTTTTCATAATAATAATGAAGAAAAAAAGATGGAAAATCCCCTAGCATATTGAACGGACCCTTATACTATATAATTGACTAAAGGTAAACTTTTGGCAGATTATAAGTAAGAGTTATTTAGAGTGGATTGGCATGGATACTCTTGATCTGCATTGTTAAAGGGAATAACTATTTTAAAAAGATCAAATATCTACTTGGGTATATTATAATCATATTATATATATATATGCATATATATACACATACACATTTCCATTTATATGTGTGTGAGTTTTTAGAAATATCCAATCCTATGATTTAATCAACACCAAGAGCCCCTGTTGTGGAAGCTCCCCCATTAGTGCAGATCTCAATTTATTTGGGACATAACCTGAGAGCACGGAGAAGCTTAAAAGTTAAGTAACTTGCACCATAATCACAAAACTAATTTATGTCACAGACAAAGCTTGGGGCCAGTCTTTCCTGACATTCTATCTACTCTAGCCTTCTGCCCTTTTTATAAAATGTGCTCTATTACGTATACACACATACACATTCATATACATATATAATACACGTATTTATGTGTTCGTGAGCAGGTATGCTTATCTCTTTATGTATAAACTATTTAACTTTTTTCTTAAAGCACAGCGTAGATCCATCTGAACCTGGAACCTGTCCAGTACCAAAGGACTAAAAGAAAAATGGTCGAAGAAGCTATTTGCACCTACGGGCTATACCTACGCATTAAACTCACTGCACAGTCAGCTTGGGTGAAATTAGAGAGGAAACTGCCCAAGCATGTCAAATGTTTAAGCTTTAAGACTCTGGGTAGAATGAAACAAAAGAGGAAAGGATCCAGGGGTGCTTTAGCATAATCAAGCTGGCTCAAGCCGCTGAAGGCACAGCTGGGATTGAGAGCTCACTGCTGTGAGGAAACTTGTAATTGTATTCCTGCCACAATCACCAGTGGATGTGTGTAGGTTAAATTTCCTGGCTAAGAAAGCAAAGAAAGGGATAAAGCCATACAAAGGAAAGTAATAGGTGTTTCTTATTCAATTTTTAAAATGGTATTATAGCCTAAATCTCTGTCTCTCTTAAACTGTCCACCACATAAAGCTGTTTCATACACATTACTGCACCTTGAGACCGTTCCCACAACCTGATAGTGTGTGTATTCCAACCTCAGAATTCCCTCTTTCTAGAGCGAAGGTCTCATTTCATTGTAACTAAAATCTTCCTTTTGTTTCCACGGCTGGCAGAGATAATCAGAGTGACAGCCAAAGAGACTGACCTCTCTAAGCCTAGAGATGGAGCAGGCATCAGCGGGGCTTGTATCTGGCTTATTGGCATGACTCCTCTCAGGTAGATTTTCAATTCATTTCCATTCATGACTTTTACCTACACCTTAATTTTTTTTTTCCTATTGCCAAAGAGTCAAGCTCATTAGGGAAAGTCTTGATGATCTTTTTGAAAGGAAGACACTTATCTACTGAGGAGAGAAACAGTCTCCTGTCACCCACAACCTATTAGCCTGGAGAAATGGGCATGACAACATTTATTGCCCAGGTGGAGGGTCAAGGAAAGTGCAGATTTCGGTGAGGGGAGGGATGAAGATGGAAAGCATCATTTCATCTGCAGTAATTGTTTAAACATGTAGAATTTAAAATGTTTAAGGAGAAGCGTCATGTTTAAACAAAAACTCATTTCTGAGTATTTACTGGACAATATCTACGTAATCGGTGTCATGGCCATTTTTTATTAACAAATGTGAAAATCATGTCTCTAAAGTGTTTTTCAAATAATAGGGATAGGTAGTGACTTAAGCGGTAAGTAGGTAGTGCAATGGATAGAACATTGAGCTTTGGAATCAAGGAGAGGAGCTTAAATCCAGATTCAGACCTTTAACACCATGTGTGACCTAAGACATCACTTCACATCTTTGTCTCAGTTTTTTCTAATGTAAAATGGTGATTTTAATAGTACCCACCTCCCAGGGTTTTTGTGAGGATAAATAATGCGGCGATATTTGTAAAACTGAACAGTATCTGGTACACAGTAGGTGCTTTATTAATACTAGCTATGATGATGATGACGATGAGTTAAAACTGGCATTTTGTCCACTAGATAGTAACCTCCTTGAGGGAAGCTAGATCTCTCATTTACTTCTGATTTGTTTAAAATTTAAATGAAATTCATTTAACATAAGAAATGTCAAATAAACATTAGTCCAATGTCATATAGAACATTAGAATATTTTACTTGTATTATAGTACTATTAGTATGCTTCTAAAAAATTCCCATGCCACTTGTATTTTGGCTTTCACCTTCATCTCCTTCTCTACCCTAGGTCTCACCACTCAGAACTGCTGACCCGAGAACTATCTGAGGCTATGAATGGCTTAAGTGTTTGTCTTATTTTGTCTGGTACCAGGTCTTCCCATAATTTTTAAATTACTATTTACAAATCAATCAGCTGAGTGCATCTTCACACACTCACACACACACACACACACACACACACACATACACACACACACACACACACACCTCCTTTATAAATCTCCATTTTATAAAGTAAATTCATCAAGGTCAGGTATTATCTTGATTGTTCATTTTTGTATTGCCAGTACTTAGGCCAGTATCTGGTACATGGTAAACAGCTAACAAATGCTTTAATTTTCATTATTAAAATTTATCCTTGACTTTCTTAAGACTAATCAACAACACAATAAAGAAATAAAATAAAATAATCAAGTATTTGTAGCATTCATTGATTTCATAGGCGTAAATGCAAACACTAAAATTTTAGTGATATGTCTTCTTAAAAAAAGAACTGTCTCTGGCCCACCACAATATGTATGTATGTATGTATGTATGAATTTGTATGTATCTATCAATTACTTGAATCTATCAGCCATTCAAGATATAATTTATTAATAATTTATTTAATGTCATTATGTAGACATTAGATGTGAACTATATTGTATTTAAAAGAGCTGGCATGCATGTAACGTTTTACAGTTTATTAAGAACTTTATAATTATCACATTTGATCCTCAGTACAATCCTGTGAGGCAAGCAGTGCAAAGTTATCTACATTTTTGTAGATGTGGGAAATTAGATTCAAAGAGGATTTTATTTACTCACAGAAACACAAATAATAAATGGTAGTGCTGAGATTTGAACTCACATTTTACAACTTTGTATGCAGTGGACTTTCAACTTTACCACAGCATTTAGGATCATATTTACCCCAAGGAACAACACTGGCTCTTAAAATTACCTAAAATTCCTTGCAGTTGGCAAGAGTTGCTTAAAGTCATTTGCAATGAAGCAACTAATGATTTAATGAGGAGGAAAATTGAATAGGGAATAATAATCATAGTTTATATTAAATGATCAGATTCTCTGGTTTAGTTCTTGAAATTATTGTATTTTTATATTGTATTATATAAAATAATTAGGGAAGTTTTAAGTTGAAATATTAACCTAGACTTATAAAAGGAAGTGAAAATATATGTACAAGGAAGTATTGGATAAATATTTTTTTTAGGTTTTTGAAACTTCCAACTATAGATCCTAAACTTGCCCTCTGGGGCCAACCAGAAATACAATCCATACTTTCACATATCTATCCTTCAAATACTTGAAGACAATTCTAATGCCCTTTCTAAAGTTTTTCCATGTTTCACAAACCTACTTACTTTATTCCATCCTAGCCTGACAGACATCTCATAATTTTCTTCATCTTCACTATCCTCCTTTGATTTTGACATCCAGAATTGAATCTAAAATTTCAAATGTGCATAACATACAACATGTATTTAAATCATAATGCCTTCACATCCTCTTATTATGTAGCCATTTCACCAATATCATATATTCGTTCAGTTTATTTTTTTGTACACAACTAATGAGATTTACATTTATTGCTGTGAAACTTTATGTTGTTAAATTTCTCCCATCATTCTACCATAGTAATATTTTTAGATTTTATTGCCTAGCATGATTATGCCTCCAAGTTTTATGTTACCTTCAATATTATAACCATGCCATCTATGAATTCATTCAAATTCATTGATAGAAATATAAATTTGTGTGAAGCAAATAAAGTTCTCATTGACTAAGTTCAAGAACTTCAAAATAAAGTAACAAATATTGAAGGCAGCAGAGAGGAAAGTCTTTACATAACAAAAAAAATCAGCATAAAACAGCCAACTAGTCTTCATTTATTAAAAGATGGGGCAGTGAATATAAAATTACATACAGGAATGAAAGGGAACACAATATTTCCAAACACAAAGGAAATAAGTTTCTATCCCCCAAAAACATATCTTACCAAGCCAAGCTTACGTGTTGATTTTAAAAGGTATTTTACCAAAAAGGAGACATTTATAGCATTCTTTTCAAAGAAACAAGAGCTAAAAAAGGCATCTGGCATGAAACCCCATTGAAGAAGAGAAACATAAGAGAAGTGAGCTGGTGCCATTGGTAATAAAAGATTAAACATTTAAATGACCATTTTCATGTTATTAGGGTGGACAAGGTTATTTTAAAAAGAAAAATAACTTTTTCATTCATTCTTGTGGTCATTGGAATAATAAAAAGAGAAGATTTATGTGCAAATGTTAATAGGGATGTCAGAAAGGTAGAACATGGGGGGAGTTTCAGTTGTTATTTCTTACACTACATTCCTTTGTAGGAACTATCTGAGGATCCTTATGCTAATATTCAATAACACGTGAGAATCAGGTCCTGACACGAAGCTATGTCTCCCTTTCATGGTTTAATAACCTTTCTCTGAAGTGTTGGTGGCCTAGAAGCTCCCACTATTCTATTTTCCAAGCTTATCAGTTGATGATCATTTTAATCCTCTGTCTTTATGTAGTTCTTAGAGATATATTTTTACAAACTTAGTGTAATAAGAGTAAAGAATATGAATAAAATATTTCTTACTTTCTCCACTCAAAGACTGTGTATGCTCTTCCATAAGTACCAAGTTCAGGAGAAAGTGGACTTAAGCTTAAATATCACAGTTAGCAAATATCTAGGTTGCTAGAAGTAATCTTTTCCCATGAGTGGGTTACTCAAGATATTTTCTTATCATATAGTGTCATTTATTCACTAGGATCCTTTGTGGAGCCATAAATCTGTGTCCAGTGTATTTTTGATTTTCCAATGCTGGCAGCTGATCTGATGATGTCACCAAGGCATCACTGGGGAGAAGAGAATTTAAAAATCCTATAGATCCCTCAAAATTTTCAAGGATTTCCTGGTCAAATATACACCAGGACAAAAGTCAAGAACTCTCCTTACTCAAGAAACAATTAATCCTGAAGAGTTGGCTGGAATACTCTTTTGCTGTCTATATAATTTTCTGCCTCTATTTCTTTCTCAGTCATTCTCTTGCTTTGTCTCTAAATCTGTCACCTGTCTCTGTCTCTAGCTCTCTCTCTCTCTTACTGCCTAATTTACTAGAATTCCCCAATGTCACCTAATTCAGTGCTTTTACCCATCACTCAGAACATGAGATGAAATCCTTTGGTCAATTCCAATTTGAACATTATTTCTGTCTGGAATAATTTAATTTCATCCAGAAAGGACATTAAATACTTTCCATGCTTTATACCAGGTGAAATGATTTATTTGATTTACTCAGTCATCTCATCTTTACAAATTTATTTAAAAACCAGTATCTTAGGGGTTGAGAAAACACAGATAAAAACAGAACTTTTAAAGTGAAAAAAGAAGAGGGAAGGGACAGTGAGGATCTGGAGAAATATTAGCTAGGTGAGTTTAGCAAACACTGTTTTCCCTTAGACTGTGGAATTTCAGAGAATTTATGGAGTTGGTTATGGGTAAAGGCAGCAGAAAATATGTTCTGATTTGTAGGAGTGAAATAATTGGAGGAGTGAAATAAGGACTTTGCAATAGGTTCTGATAGAGGGACTTGATGCTTTTAAACACCCTTTCTGGTCTGGGATCAATCTTAGGAACATATCTTACCTCAATGGAGGGCAAACCTTGATCCATGAGAGGAAAATGATAAGGTGGATGAGTAGACACAGATTCAGAGGAATGTATTATAAATTTCAGCATAAGTTTCTTTAAAGCTTTGTAGCACCAGACCCTTTATTTTATATAGATGTCTAGTACCTCATCATAGGACATCCCACAAATATTTATAAGAAGATGGTGATAATGATGATGAAGAAAAATATTTTAAAGAAGGAGGAAAAGGTAAATGAAGGTAAGAGGGAGGAAGAGGAAAGAAAGGAAAAGAAGAGGAGAATAAAGAGTGATGGGGAATGGAGGCTTGAGAGTGATCCATAAGTACTATTCATATTAATATTTTAAGATAAAATTAGCTATTCTTGAGAGACTGAATAAATATTTTGTCATTCAGAATTACAACTTTATGTGTTTTTCATAAGAACAAAAAAAAATAAATAAGCATACAGATCATGAATGGAAAATTAGATTCCAACCTTTAAAAAGTGGTTCCCAAATTTTGTTGGCCTACCACCCCCTTTCCAGAAAAAATATTACTTAGCTCCCTGGAAATTTTTTTTAATTTTAATAGCAATTAGTAAGAAAGATAAATGCACCTGTCGCCATCACCGTCGCCTTGGATCATTACAGCACCCACCAGGGGGTGGTGGTGCCCACTTTGGGAATCACTGCTATAATATGAAGGGGGCTGGCATAAGAAAGGGCATTATTAATTACCTAGCATTATTTGGGAAATTAATGCTGTAAATAAGTACTATTCAAACTAAATGATTTTATAATTGAGAAGTCTGATTGAGAAAGAATGCTTTAGTACACAAATAAAGATAAATTCAAGAAATTGGGTCTAGGACAGTATAACAGGAGATTATACAATGTGTTTTTATACAGCATATGTGGTGGAAGGGTTTGTTGAGATAGTGTGTGAGAGAAGATGGAGTAATCATCAACTCTTTGTTCTCCCTCACAGTCAATGTACAATCATCAGGCCAAGTTCTTGACCAATAAATTTTATTCACTCCTTTCTTCTTCTAAGATAAAATGCAAATTGCTCAGCTTGATCTTTGAGGATTTGTACTGCTAGCCTTCAGGCAACATGTCCTGATTTATTTTCTATCATCCATTTGTACAAATGTTATATTCCAGCAACAGCTCTGTTTATTATTTATCAAATTGATTTGTGACTCCTTATTTGTGTGTCTTTTCTATGTCTACCCAACATATCATGATTACACTCATTCCTCCACTGAAGCTGTTAGAATTGTTAGTTTTCTTCCAAGTATCAATTAAGTTACTAACTCCAAAGTGGAGACTTTGATGAAATCTCTAGTTTTATTGATCTGTCCCTCCTCAAAATAGTTAATGAATGTATAAAATATTAATAAAATGTAAGCTTCCTAAGGAAAGGGATCACATTTTGTTTAAGCTTGTTTTGTATATAGAATAGTTTTTAAAGAAAACAATTTGAATCAAAGAATAAGACTTGGATCTAATTATTGTAAGCAATAAAAACTCCCAAAATTTATGTCAGAAATTGTGTTTATTTATTTTGCCATTAAGATTCATCTATACATTCAATGTTGTATTCTCAAACTACCAAGGAGTTAAGCACTTTGTAGAACTATAGAAATAACAATAACATTAATTTGAATGAGCACAAGGTCAAAAAGATGAAGGGAAATACACTAGGAATGGTTGACTCTGGAAGGGGGGAGGGAAAAAGGGAAGGAAAGAACATGAATCATGTAACAATGGGAAAATACTTAAATAATAAAATAATAAAATAAAATAACTAGGAATGAAGAGAGGCTAACATTACCAGATTTCTAAATGTATAATGAAACAGTATTCTTCAAAGAATTTAGTGATGAATATGTGTGTGTGGTGTTTGTGTATGTGCGTGTGTGTGTGTGTGTGTGTGTGTGTGTGTGTGTGTGTGTAGGATTAAGGAGAAAATTACAGAAGAGAATTATTCAGAACTTCTGAAAATTCAAAATGAAATGTCAGTTAAAAGAATTCATAGATTGCCTGTAGGAAAAACCCCAAACTGCAAACTCCAAGGCACATTGTAGTTATTTGAGACACAAGTTCTGAAAGCTATCGGGAAAAGGGCTTTAAAATACTAAGTAACCACTTTAGAATGATGCAAGACTATTCAACACTCACTAGAAAAAGGAGGAAAGAATGGAATAATCTTATTGAAATAGCAATGGATATAGTCCAGTGTAACCTATCCTATGAATTTACTCCTTCAACACTTCAAACAACAGAAATACAGTAAGAATGAATAAATGCAACAGACAAGGACTTAAGTGCCAACAGAGTTACAACAGAAAGAATAACATACAAGGATGGGAGTGTGTGAAAATGAATATCTGGAATGCTGGGGTCAAGTCAAGGGCTAGCAGTATGAGGAAGATGTCTTCTGTGGCCTCATAAAAAGAAGAACCTACAGTGTTTTTTGTGAAGAAGAGAAAAGATTCCATCTAAAATGATGGGGGAGTAAAGAGGACATTTTATTATATTTTATTTTTATTTTCATATTACATGGAAACGCAATATTTAATTATCACTTCTTGGCATTTTATGATTCACATTTTCTCTCTTCTTCCTATCCCACTCCCCTTCCTAAGACTGTAAGTCATCATTTGGGTTGTATATATGCTATCATACAATAAGTACTGCCATGTTCATGTTGTGAAAGAAATTATATATCTCATACAAGAGAAAATTAATGAAGGAAATAAAGTGAAGAATAGTATGTACCAGCTCTTGGTTGCTCTTATCAGGGTATAAGCACTGGAAACAAAGAATTCTGTGGCCAGGTGGAAGATATCACACAGCTCTGTTTATTATGTTTTAATAGACTTTTATAGAGAGTAGAGTATTAAATCATTGTAGCATTACATCATCTTAGGAAGCATCTCTGTCCAGGAGATTAACCACAAAATATTTTTTAAGAAGAGGCAGTTCTGAAAACTAAAAACATCTCAAGGAACCTTGAATATAACCCAGATAAACATATCCTATTTACAGGTCCAGCTTTGCACATGACCTTCCATAGTGTAAAGAAGTGTCTCTCTGAGATTCATTCATAGTTCCTTTCTCACTAGATCAGATTGACCCCAACAGATATGCTTAAATCTGCATCCAGAATTTGTCAGTTTCCCCTATGGCAAATTTCTTCTGGTCCTGCTCACTGTACTATTTCTGACACTCTGACACTTCACTGTACTACTTCATTTATGTTTTTCTAGTTTTCTTTTGTAAATGTCTTGTTAGTCAGTTCTTATGACACTATAGCATTCCATTAAAATCATAGACCACAACTTTTTCAACTGCTCCCTAAGGTCTAACATTGGAAGTTGAAGGGGATTCCAATGATAAGTGCTCTTAGGGTGAAGGCATGTGAAGACCTTACACTAGGAGCCTGGAGCTTAAGAAGTATACTTGTCCTAGGAGAAAGAACATTTGGAAACTTTCAGTGGGACTATAACCTGGAGGAGTGGGAGAACATGTTCACAGGGAGGAGATTTCCAGACAAATGTAGGGAGAAAATAAGGAAAGGATATATATTATTAATGTGGTGCATACTCAAGGATATGTGGAGAAGGATCCCACCATGGAACAGAGTCCTCTCTGACACTCACAATAATTGATTTTGTTCTGGAAGTGAGGCAGAATGTAAAAAGGAGAATGCATGGGTTATATTCCCTATGTGGCAATCATGGAAAGTGTCTGGGGGGATATTCTAGAATACATATCTTGGAAACTTTAATTGTATAAAGATTAAAGAGAAAAGAGAGATTAGATTATTATAGAGGTTACAAATCAGAAAATAAAAGCCTTGAGTAAGCATAAAGAGAAGATAGATAATGAAGAGAGTAAGAAAAATGCTTTTTGGGAAGAGTTGAAAATT
This sequence comes from Gracilinanus agilis, assembly GCF_016433145.1. Classification (NCBI taxonomy): domain Eukaryota; kingdom Metazoa; phylum Chordata; class Mammalia; order Didelphimorphia; family Didelphidae; genus Gracilinanus; species Gracilinanus agilis. The sequence goes on from NC_058134.1 coordinate 190,650,449, forward strand.
AAATTTAAAAAATCTAATGAATAGAACTGGTTGAAGGAGAAAAGAAGAAAATCTACATGATTAACTGAAAGGAATAAAAGGGAGGAAAAAAGATATTCTTTTATTAAAGTTCATTTATTTAATTATTTAATTTAGAATAGATTTCCATTGTGTTTTATATTTGTCATTGATCCAGACCTATTTCCTTTTTAACATTTGAACAAGGATGATCATTTAAATCTATATCCCCAATCATATCCCCATAAAACCCTATGATCAAGAAGTCTTTTTTCTTCTGTATTTCTACTCACATACTTCTTTCTCTGGATGTGGATAGCATTCTTTCTCATCACTCCTCAGAATTGTTCTGGATTATTGCATTGCTGCTAGTAGAGAAGTCCATTATATTTGATTGTGCCACAGTATATCCACCTCTGTATATAATGTTCCCCTGTTTATTCACCTTTCACTTCTGCATCAGTTCCTGGAGGTCATTCCAGTTCATATGAAATCCCTCCAGTTCATTATTCCTTTTAGCACAATAGTATTCCATCACCAAAAGATACCACAATTTGTTCAGCCATTCCCCAATCGAAGGGCATCCTTTCATTTTCCAATTTTTTGCCACCACAAAGAGCATGGCTATAAATATTTTTGTACAATCCTTTTTCCTTATAATCTTTTTTGGGTATAATCCCAGCAGTGGTATGGCTGGATGAAAGGGCAGACAGTCTTTTAAAGTCCTTTGGGCATAGTTCCAAATTGCCTTTGAAAATTGTTGGATCAATTCACAACTCCAACAGGAAGTTATTAGTGGCCCAATTTTGCCACATCTCCTCCAACATTCATTACTTTCCTTTGCTATCATATTAGCCAATTTGGTAATTGTGAAGTGGTACGTCAGAGTTGTTTTGATTTGCATTTCTCTAATTATAATAGATTTGGAACACTTTTCATGTGCTTATTGATAGTTTTGATTTCTTTATCTGAAAATGGCCTATTCATGTCCCTTGACCATTTATCAATTGGGGAATGGATTGATTTTTTATACAATTGATTTAGTTCTTTATAAATTTGGGTAATTAGACTTTGTCAGAGGTTTTCTTAATAAAGATTTTTTTCCCAAATTTGTTGCTTCCTTCTAATTTCGATTGCATTGGTTTTGTTTATACAAAACATTTTAATTTAATGTAGTCAAAATTATTCATTTTACATTTTTCAATGTTCCCTATCTCTTGCTTGATCTTAAAATTTTCCTTTCCCATAGATCTGACAGGTAAACTATTCTATGTTCATTTAATTTACTTATAGTTTCCTTCTTTATACTTAAGTCATTCACTAATTCTGGATTTATATTGGTGTAGAGTGTGAGACATTGATCTTAACCTAATCTCCCCCATGTTTTCCAATTTTCCCAGGAGTTTTTGTCAAATACTGGGATTTTGTTTGAAAAACTGGGATCTTTGGGTTTATCTTATACTATCTTACTGAGGTCATTTACGCCAAGTCTATTCCACTGATTTATCCTTCTGTCTCTTAGCCAGTGCCTTGTTTTGGTGACCACTGCTTTATAGTACAGTTTAAGATCTTGTACTGATAGGCCCTCATCCTTCACTTTTTTTGTCATTATTTCCCTTGATATTCTTGATCTTTTGTTCTTCCAAATGAACTTTGTTATAATTTTTTTCTAATTCAGTAAAAAAAAAGTTTTTTGCTAGTTTGATAGGTATGGTACTGAATAAGTATATTAAATTGGGTAGGATTGTCATTTTAATTATGTTAGCTCATCCTACCCATGAGCAATTAATGTTTTTTTTCCAATTGTGTGTTTTGTAGTTGTGTTCATATAATTCCTGTGTTTGTTTTGGCAAATAGATTCCTAAATATTTCATAAAATCTAGGGAGAGTATAAATGGAACTTCTCTTTCTAATTCTTACTTTTGTTGATTCAATTCAAAAGTAGACAAAGGATAGCTAATCCTGTCTTCACAATCTAAGAAGGCATACTTAAGTTAATGTTAACTAAAGTGTTAACTCAAAATAGATATGAGGAATAAAGAATTCCCTTTTATAAGGGTAAACTCAGAAAAGAGGACAAAGAATTCCCTTTCACAGTACATTGTCAATCTTTGTGAATGTACCCATACCTGCTGAAAAGAAGGTGTATTCCTTTTTGTCCCTATTATTTTTCTACAGATATCTATTAACTAATCTTTCTAAGATTTCATTCACATCTCTTACCTCTTATTTATTTTTTTGGCCTGATTTAGCTAGTATAATTTTACTCTCTATTTCCTCCTTAAGCTCTAATAGTTTCTCTAAAAATTTGGATGCTATACCATTTGGTGCATAAATTTTAAGCATTGATATTTTTTTTTCATTATCTATACTGTCTTTTAATCAGATCTATTTTTACTTTGGCTTTTTCAGATAACTCCTACCTTCTTTTTCTCAGTTGATGCCTAATAGATTTTGCTCCAGCCTCTTACTTTTATCCTGTGTGTGTCTACCTGCTTCATGTGTGTTTCTTATAGACAACATATGATAGGATTTTGGTTTCTAATCCACTTTGCTATTTGCTTTCCTTTTATGCATGAGTTCATCCCATTCACATATAGAGTTATGATTATTACCACTTGTGTATTCCCCCTCATTTTGATTTCCTCTCCTAGTCTTGCCCTTTTTTCTTTCTCTATTTCCTTCTACACCAGTGTTTTGCTTTTAATCAGTCCCTGTGATCCCCACTCTTATATTACTTCCTTTTACACCTCCTCCTTTCTTATTCCCCTCTTATTTTTCTTTAAAGTCTATTAAATTCCCTCCCCCCTCTCTTTCACTACCTTTTTGTAGCCCCCCTCCCCTTCTTGCTTTTTCTTTCTCAACTTCCCTGGAGGGTAAGATAGAATTTGATACTCCAATGGATCTAGATGCTCTTCCCTATCAGAGTTGATTCCACTAAGAGTAAGGTTTAAGTATTACGTATTAGTGTTCTCTTCCTCTCCTTCTTATAATAGTATTCCTCCCCTCCCCCTCCTATGCATTTCATTATGTGGTATACTTTATCCTATTTTTCTTATTCCTTCAAGTTTCTCTTGTGGCCATCTTCTATCCACCCATTTCTTTTTTTACATATCAACTTAAACCACTTGGTACCCCAACTACTACTTATAAACAAATATTCTAACTACTATGATGATGAATACAGTTTTGAAGAGTTACAAATATCATTTTTCCATATAAGAATATAAATAATTTTACCTTACTGAAGCCCTTAAAAGAAAATTTTCCTTTCTCTCTCTTTCTTGTTTAACTTTTCATATTTCTCTTTAATTTCTTTTTGGACATCAAATTTTCTGTTTAATTTTAGTTTTGTTAAATGCCCATACTTTCCCCTGAAAGTATATAGTCAGTTTTCATGGGTAGGTGATCTTTGGGTGTAGACCCAATTCTTTTGCTTTTCTGAATATCATATTCCAAGCTTTGTGGTCCTTTAATGTGGAGGTTGCTAGATCCTGTGTAATCCTGATTGGTGCTCCAAGGTCTCTGAAATATCTCTTTCTGCCTTCTTACAATATTTTCTCCTTAGTTTGGAAGCTCTTGAATTTGGCTATTACATTCCGGGGGGGTGTATTTTCAGGATTTGATATAGAGGGTGATCTATGGACTCTTTCAATGTCTATTTTGCCGTTTAAGATTATCAGGGCAGTTTTTCTTAGATATTTTCTTAGAGTATGACAGCAGGTTTCTTTTTATTTCTAGGTTTTCAGTTAGGCCTATGATTCTCAAATTGTCTCTCCTAGAACTGTTTTCCAAGTCTGTCATCTTCTCAATGAGATATTTCGTGCTTCCTTCTAATTTGTCATATTTTGGACTTTGCTTTATTTATCATTGCTGTCTTGTGAGATCACTAGCTTCTACTTGTCCAATTCTGGTCTTTAAATACTGGTTTTCAGCTTTAATCTTTTGATTTTTCTTTTTTGGTTCAGTCTATCCTGCTTTTCAAGGCTTCAGCAGGTCAATTCTGGTCTCCAATTTGTTTATGGTTGCATTTGATTTCTAGGTTTCTTTTTCCAAGTGGGAGATTCTATCTTTTAAACTGCTATTTTCTTTTTTAACTATTTCTCACTTTTCTTGCCAAGTTTGTTCTATCTTTCTTACTTGGTTCTCCATCTCTATTCTTATTTCCTGAGGGCTTGTGACCAATTTTCATTTTTTTTTGAAAGTTTGGATTTGTTTGTTTGTTTGTTACCCTCTCCTGTCTCCTCTGTAAATTGTTGTTTTTCTCTATAGATTTGTATCCAGGGTCAAAGTTTTTTTTTTTCTTTTTTTTTTTTTTTGGTGGTTTTAAATTCTAGTTCTTCGATGTTGGTGGCCACTCTTGTGTTAGTTTTTTCTTCCCTTCCCAGTCAGAAATCTGAGTGAGCAGAGTGGGCAGGTCTCTGTGTATTCATACACAAAGCGGCTTTTGCCCTGAGGCTATTTTTCAGTCTTTTCCAAGTCTACTGTGGGCACCCCTTCTCTGCCCTATCTCTGTGTCCAAACTTCAAGTTCCCCTGCCTCCCTAAGTCTTCCTGCTCTCAGGGGTAAGTCTGTAGTGGCCACAGCCACCCCCCAAGAACCTAGATTTTGCTCCTCACTCACTCTGGCACTGTAGGTGGAGAGGGGGAAGGGTAAATTAGCTCAAGCTTTGGTAGCAGTAATTTTACCCCTTTATAGTGTGGAAATGCCCAAAGCCTGTCTACCTTCATGGCTGTGCCCTATAGTAGAGCCCCTTTGCTCACTTGATTTTGGTTTTTGTCCTTTTGAGGTGTTTTATAACAGTCCATGGTGAGAAGACCCTTGCTTCTACTCTATGGCAATCTTAGCCTGGAAGTGAGGAGCAAGAGATAAAAGCAAACAAGAAAAACTAATAAAATCAGAATAGGATATTAGGGGTGAGGGGAAAGGAGTTAATGGGAACAGGGCTCTCTTAAAGAAAAAATAAAGTAAGTGAAGAAATATAATACTGAGTTTATAATAGAAGAAAGAAAAAATATAACTTGAAAAAAAAGTCCCAATTTTTGAGACAGATGGAGGAAAATATAGATATAGCTCTTCCAACTTTAAATATGAATGGATTAAACAACCCAATAAAACAAAAAAGAGTGACAGATTAGATAAAAAAACAAAACTACAATCTGTTGTTTACAAGAAACATTAAGACATACATAAAATAAAACAGGGAATGGGGAAAATTATGTTCATCAAGTGAATTATAATCAAGACATCGGACAAATAAGATTAAAAAAAGACTAGATAAGAAAACTATTAGGTTGAAAAGTATTATAACCCAATAAATACCGGTAATAAGCATACCTCCAAAAGCTTTAGGATGCAATTTCATAAAATAAATAATAACCGAGCTATCAGAAGTCACGTACCACATGACAAGAGTAACAGGAGACATATAATTTTTGATGTAACAGAAAGATTAAGGAAAGGTAAAATTAGTTTTCATACTTCACAAATAATTTTCCAAAACTGATAAACAACCAGATCTGGATCAGTTAATAAAACAAATATACCTGAGCCAGAAAAAATAAACAAACAAAGAAAAAAAAAAGAAAATGATTGTCCATTAATTAATGAATATATTTTAAAATTCAATCCAAATTCTATCAAACAGATAATAACAATTTATTCAATAAACCATACGTTGTGATCACATTGAGATTTATATCTGGGATATAAGTATGGTTTGATACTAAGAAAACAATAAACAACCATATTAAAAGATTAAATATCCAAAACATATGATCATCTCAATTGATAGAGAAGTCTTCATTAATATAAAACACTCTTTTAACTTAAAAAAACATTTGAGGTTTAGACAGAGGGAAATTTTACAATATCATGAAAAGCATTTAAATCCAAAAGCAAGTATCATATTCAGTAAGGGTACACTAGGACCTTCTTCAGTGAATACGGGAGTAAAGCAAAGATGTCTATTATTTCAACTATTATTTGACATAATTCTGGAAATAACAGAAATAGTAGAAAGAGGAAATAATGAAAGGATTGGTTAAAATGAGGTAAAAAGGAAATAAAATGATCCCTTTGGCTAATATGATGATTTATTTGGAAATCAACAATCAGCAAATATTATAATCAAAATAATTAAAAACCTTGGCAAAATTTTCAGGATGCAAAATAAAACCTGAAAAGTCAATTTGCATTTCTATATAATTGCAAAATACAAGAAGCACTAATATAAAGGGAACCCCCATTCTAAATTACTATAAAATTTATAAATTATCTAGGTATCCATCCAAATAACAATAACAAAGTATATAAACTCTGTTATAAAACATGCATAAACAGATAAAGAAATATTAAATATCTGGAAAAATATTTAGTGGTCATGCCTAGGTCATTCCAATATAATAAAAATAACAATAACTACATAAATTAATTGATACTTTAATGATTAATTTAAAGTTTTAATCTAATCTAATTTTAATTTAAGTGGTTAAATTAAATTAATTTAAAGAATTTCATTTCTCTCCAAGTCAAATTAACCAAGAGGATCCTTTATAGAACTTCATAAAATGTCATTTGGGAGAAAAAAGATCTAGACTATTGAAATGATTAAAGGAAATAAATACAAAAAATAAGTACTTCCAGAATTTAATGTAAATTGAAAGACAACAGTGATGAAAACCATCTGGCACTTATTAAAGAATAGAGATAAATCATTGGAACAGAATAGATAAAACAAATTCAGAAATAATTGAACTTTCAGTAATCCTATGTTTCATAAAGTGGAAAACAAAAGATACCTAGGGGAAAACTCCCTATTTGACAAAAACTGCTGGGGAAACTGGAGAAGGAAATAAAAAGTTATTCTAGTATCTTCACCAAGAAGATTCAAAATAGAGTCACAAAGAGTTGGATACGATTGAACAATAAGCTGGGAAAACTGAAAAATAGTCTGGCAGAAAATAGAGTCAGATCAATATCTTTAAATACACTCATCAATGCATTTAAATGATTAATATTAGATATCATACAATTAAAAACTTCAAAGAGATTTGACACAAATATGGTGCTTATACCTAAACGAGGAAGATGAAATCAGAGAAAAAATTACAGAGTAATTTCCTTAATGAATATTGATGCAAAAATATTAAATGAAATACCAACAAAGACTACATCAATGTATCATAAGGATTACTCACTACGATGTGATGGAATTTATACGGGGAATATAAGTTGGTTTAATGTTAGGAAAACTATTAGCATAATTGGCCATATCAGTAATCAAACTAACAGAAATCACATGATTATCTCAATAGATGTAGAAAAAGCCTTTGATAAAATACAATAGCCATTCCTATTGAAAACACTAGAAAGAATAAGGATAAAAAAACCTAATGATAAGTAGTATTTATTTACAACCACCATCGAGTATCATCTGCAATGGAGATGAGTTAAAAGACTTTCCAATAAGATGAGTAAAGCAATAAATCTATCAATCAAACAATAAATAAATCAAACAAACAAATAAATAAATAAATGAACAAACAGACAAATAAATCAATGAATAAATAAATATTATTTAATATGTATTAAAATGATAGCTTTAGCAATTAGAGAAGAAAAAGAAATTGAAAAAATTAAAGTAGGATTTGAGAATCCTAGAAAATCAGCTAAAAAACTAGTTGAAATAATAACTTTATCAAAGTTTCATAATACAAAATAAAACCACGTAAATCTTCAGCATATCTATGTATTTCCAAAAATCTTAAAAGCAAGAGTTAGAAAGAGAAATTCAACTTAAATTACTCTAGACCAATGATGGGCAAACTATGGCCCACAGGCCAGATGTGGCCCCCCTGAAATGTTCTATCTGGCCCCATGACATTATTCCTAATCTGACGAATACAATAAGTAGGATACAATACAATGAAACTTCGAAAGAATTGCATTAGAAACAGACTGATAGATGAGTATTTTCTTTCCTTTGGCCTCCTCCTTAAAAAATTTGCCTATCACTGCTCTAGACAATATAAAATATTTGGGAATCTCTTTGCCAAGACAAACACAGGAATAATATGAACATAATTAGAAAATACTTTTCACACAAATAAAATTGGATCTGCACAATTGAGAAAACATTAATTGTTCATGGATAGGCCAACCTAATATAATAAAAAGGCAATCCCATCTAAATTAATTCACTTATTCAGTACCATACCAAATTATTAAAACAACTATTTTTATAGAACAAGAAAAAATAATAACAAAATTTATCTAGGGGAACAAAAGATCAAATATATCAAGGGAACTAATGAAAAAAAAAGAGAAGGATGGAGGCCTAGCAATACCAGTTCTTAAACTGTACCAAAATGCATTAAACCTCAAAATAATGTGGTACTGGCTAAGAAACAGAAGGGTGGATCAGTGGGATAGAGTAGGGTTAAATGACCTCAGTAATCTAGTGTTTGATAAACACAAAGATCCCAGCTTTGGGGATAAGAACTCACTATAAAAACTTTTAGAATATTTAGAAAACAGTATGGCAAAATTTAGGTTTAGATCATTATCTCACATCCTATACCATTGATAGCGAACCTTTTAGAGACTGCATGCCATGCCTCAAGCCCTGCCCCAACAAAGACTACATGCCATGCATCACTTCCTGAGTGCTCTGCTCCCCTCCAGCTCTGCTACCTGTGAGACACCCACATTATTCCATGTGCTACCATTGAGGAGCTGGGCAAAGGGGTGGGGAATGTGAACAAATGTCATCAGGCATGGTGGAGAGGGGGAAGGAAGCAGCTCTCCATGAGTTCCTCTGTCTTTCCAGTAAAGAACTCTGGTGGCAAGGGAAATGGTACATGTGCCCACAAAGAGCACTCTGAGCACCATCTTTGGTATGTATACCATAGGTTCACCATCATGGCTATATCAAGGTAAGATTAAAATGGGTATATTGTTACTATTAAAAATGATAAAGACTGATATAATAATAGAAATTAGTAGTTTAATTAAAGCCATGCTGATAGGGATAAAATCATTAGACCACACGCCTGTAAGAATTTGCATTTCCTCAGCCATTTTTACCTTTCGTATCTTCCCACGCCTCGTAGGTAAGAGGGCCACTTCCTCCTCACCCAGGAGACTTAACCCCTCTCTTACATCATCATACTTCCTATTTGCCATGAGGAATCATGGGAAATGTAGTTTCAAAGTCTCTCACATGTCCAAAGGAAATATATAACATACTTTTAAATGGCATCTTCCCAATTCCAAATATACAATTCCCCCTGAGATCCGGCAAAAAAAAAGTTGGTCCTTTTTCTTCGCTGTATCTGTAAACATAGACAACTTCTAAATTTTAGGAATTTGTGGAATAAAAGAAATAGATGAACGAATGGATAAAACTAGCCGCATTTACAAAAAACCAATTTGGGGGCAGTCCCCTATTCGCATAACATGTACAATTAAAACAATACATTCAATTCAAATTCAACTCCCCATAAATTCAATTAACTGCACCCCAAGGTTCAAATTTGGTCTTCATGGTACAGTGAAGACTTTTCAGGCATCTTCATGGTGTCTTCACCAAACAGGTTCGTCATCTGGATTCTGGGGAGATGGCAAGGTCCTTATCCTGAAATTACTCTCAAAGAATTTAAACTTTACATTATAGATTACAAAACATACATTTTCTTCTAAGAATTATACAATATGACTTAAAAATAGAGTTATATTTTAGTAAATTGGGAGAATATAGAATAGTTTACCTGTCACATATATGGTGAAGGGAAGAATTTATGTCTAAATAATGGATAGAGAACATTACAAGATATAAGATGAATAATATTGATTTTATTAAATTAAAAGGGTTTGTATAAATAAAATCAATGCAGCCAAGATTAGAAGAGTAAAAACTGGGAAAAATTGTAATAGATTTCTCTGATAAAGTTCTAATTTCTCAAATATACAAAGAACTAAGTCAAATTTATAAGAAATCAAATCATTCCCCAACTAATAAATGGTTGAGGATATGAATATGGAGTTTCCAGAGGAAGAAATTAAAGCTATCAATAATCATATGAAAAAATGTTGGAAATCCCTCTTGATTAGAGAAATGCAAATTAAAACATCTCTGAGGTACCACCTCATACCTATCATATTGATCAATATGACAGTAAAAGAAAATGACAAATGTTGGAGGGAATGTGGCAAAATTGGGACACTGATGCATTGCTGGTGGAGTTGTGAACTAATCCAACTATTTAGGAGGGCAATTTGGAATTATGCCTAAAGGACCATAAAAGAATTCATACTTTTGATCAAGTAATGCCTCTAATGGATCTGTATCCCAACAAGATATTTTAAAAAGGGAAAGGATCAGTTTGTACAAAAATATCTATAGCTGTGATTTTTGTGGTTACAAAGAATTTTAAACCAAAGGTATATCCTTCAATTGGGGAATGGTTGAACAAATTGTGGTATATGATAGTGATGGAATGCTATTGTGCTATAAGGAATGGTGAATGGGATAATGTCAGAAAGAGCTGGAAAGACCTACATGAATTGATTCAGAGTGAGATAAGCAGAATCAGGAGATCATTATTCACAGTAACTGAAATATTGTAGGACTATCAAATGTGCTGAACTTTGGTACTAACAGCAATAAAATGCTACAGAAAAATTCTGAGGGACTTATGAAAAAGAATGTGGTGCACCTGTAGAGAAAGAACTGTTGTAGTAAAAATGCAGATGATAACATGATTTAGCTCTTATTTGAGTATACATTTTGAGAGTTTAATTCTATAAGATTATTTGCCTACAAAAATAAGTAATATTGAATTGCTTATCAACTCTCAGAGTGGGGAGGGAAGAAAGAAGGAAGAAAATGTGGATCATGTAAATTTGGAAAATATGGAAATTTATTATCAAAATAATTTTAATTCATAGAAGTAAATTATATAATACTCAAGACATAGGTAAGAGATAGATTACTTTTTCTTAAACTCTTACCTTCTATCTTATTTTTTATTTAATTAATTAATTTATGATATTTTTCCATGGGTACATGATTTGTGTTTTTCCCTCTCCTCCTCCTTCCCCCCCACAAAGCTGACAAGCAATTCCACTGGGTTTTACATGGATCATTGTTCAGAAACTATTTCCATGTTATTAATATTTGTAATAGAGTGATCATTTAAAGTCAATATCCCCAATCATATCCCCATCAAACCATGTGATCAATCAAATATGATGAAAAACTATTTTTCTTCTGTATTTGTACTCCCAATTCTTTCTCTAGACGTGGATAGAGTTCTTTCTTAAGTCCCTCAGAATTGTTCTGGTTCATTGCATTGCTGCTAGTAGAGAAATCCATTATGTTAGATTGTGTGATAGTGTATCTTGCTGATGGTTTTAAATACATACTATTTATCATTTTTAGGAAAGACCCATCTATTCCTAGTGTTTTAGGTATTCTAATGTTTTCAATAGGAATGAGTTTTGTTTCTTGTGAAAAGCTTTTACTGAATCTATTGAGATAATCATGTGATTTCTGTTGGTTTGGTTGCGGGTATGGTCAATTATATGAATGGTTTTCCTAATATTAAACCATACTTGCATTCCTGGTATAAATCCCACCTGATCAAAATGAATAATCCTCATGATAACTTGCTTGAATCATTTTGCTAATATTCTATTTTAAGATTTTTGCATCTATGTTCATTAAGGAGATTGGACAGTGTGAATGCAGCCAGGTCCTGTGTTATCCTAACTGTGGCTCCATGATATCTAAATGGTTTCTTTTTAGCAGCTTGTAGTATCTTTTCCCCTGCCTGAAAGTTTTTGAACTTGGATATAACATTCCTGGGCATTATCAACTGGGGATTTAATGCAGGAGGTGATCTGTGGATTCTTTTAATCTCTATTTTACCCTCTTGTTCAAAAATGTCACAGCAGTTTTCTTGCATAATTTCCTGTAGAATATTGTCCAAGCTTTTTCTTTTATCATGATTTTCCAGTAGTCTAATAATTCTTAAATTGTCTCTCCTGTATCTATTTTCCAGATTTGTTGTTTTATCAATGAGGTGTTTCATATTTTCCTCAATTTTTTTCATTCTTTAGATTTTGTTTTATACATTCGTACTGCCTTATAAATTCATTTGCTTCTAGTTGTTGGATCCTAATTTTTAAAGACTGAATTTCATCCTTGGCTTTTTGGTCATCCTCTTCCTTTTGGTCAGTTTTTCTTTGTAGGTCATCTTTCACTTTCTTTGCCTTGTTTTTAAGCTGGTCAATTCTGACTTTCAAGATACTATTTTCTTGCTTCATGTATCTCTATTTCCAGATGACCTAGTTTGCTGTTTAAGTTATTTTCCCAATTTTCTTCAGCCTCTCTTCATTGTTTTTTGAATTGCATTTTGAGTTCTTCCAAAGTCTGTGTCCTATATGCTGGAGTTCCTGAGTTTTTGCTGGGTGTTCCTTGGTCCCCCTCTGTTTCGTTTGTTCTTTGTTCATTACCCAGAAAGAAGCTGTCAGTTTATAATTTCTTTTTTTTTCTTTTTCTGTTGTTTACTTATATTATTTTCCTTCTTTCCCCAGTCATTGGCTTTTTTATTGCTCCTCTGTTTATTTGCTAGATCTATGGGTTTGGGTTATGTCCTGAAGAGGCTTCTTCTCTGCTCTGCTGATTAACTGGATTAGGCTAATGGAGCTGACCTGTTGTATTAATGAGCCCTGAGGCCAAATCTTCCCCAATTGCCAGCAGAAGCTAAAGGTGAAGATGTGGAGGCTGAAGGTAGTTACCTTTGTTCTCCTCTCTCCCTTTTTGACAGCTGCCTCCCTCCCAGCTGCCAAGTCAGAGCCCCAAGTAGTAAAACGATACTCTGTCATGGTTGCAGCCTTCACTCTGGGATTCCAGTTAGCAAGATTCTTACCATGGTTCTCAGTGCAGTAGATGGGGGAAGTGTGCTGGAGATTGAACCTCTCTGTCCTCTGAAGGGTTCTTATCAGCACTATTGATAGATTAAGCTGGCTGAACTGATCTGCAGAGCTGGATGTACCCTGAGGTCAAAACATCCAGAGACAGAGGCCCAAGATATAGGAGTGGTGGCTCAAGGCTACAGCCAGGCTTCCCTCCTCTCTGCCCCTCTCTTCCAGCTGGCTCCCTACCAGCTATGGTCACAGCCCTGACCCTCACATAGTTATGGTAGCAAGGCATTCCCTCCAGGCTAGAGCCCTTGCCCCAAGATTCCAGCAACAGCCAGTCTCAGGTAGGAGAAGCATCCTGGGACCTTCCTTTTTTTCTTTTCCCTAAACCCAATAATTCAACCTTCTCTGCATACCTTTTAAGATGAATCAAGCAGGAGAGTTCCCAGGTTCTGTCCTGTTGTTGTATTTGGTTTAGTGTCTCCCTTGAAACTCTTTGTTTTTGATTCATGAGGAAGGGTTTTCACAGAGTACTTTACTTTTGCTTCTAAGCCACCATCTTAACTCCTGGAAAGGTATCTTCCATCTTAGAATCAATTATGGGCATGAGTTCAAAGACAGAAATGCAGTAAGGGATAGGTAAGGGAGTTTAAGTGACTTGCCCAGGGTCTCTTAACTAGGAAGTATCTGAGGCCAGATTTGAACAAATAAAGTCTTATCTTTTTTTTATAATTTAAACATTTATTAATATTCATTTTTGACCTGTTTACATGCTTCATATCCCTACTTTTCCCTTCACCCCTTCAACCCGCCTCCCCCCTCCACTGTAGCCAATTCGCATTTCCACTGGTTTTATTATGTGTGGTCAGTCAAGACTTATTTACACATTATTGATAGTTACATGGGTGTGGTCTTTTCAGGTCTACATCCCCAATCATGTCCTCATCAACCCAAGTGTCCAAGCAGTTGTTTTTCTTCTGTGTTTCTATTCCTGTAGTTCTTCCTCTGAACGTGGGTAGTGTTCCTTTCCATAAATCCCTCAGAATTGTCCTGGGTCATTGCATTGCTGCTAGTACAGATGTCCATTACATTCGATTTTACCATAGTATATCCATCTCTGTGTACAATGTTTTTCTGGCTCTGCTCCTTTCACTCTGCATCAATTCCTGGAGGTCTTTCCAGTTCACATGGAATTCCTCCAGTTTATTATTCCTTTGAGCACAATAGTATTCCATCATTAATATATACCACAATTTGTTCAGCCATTTCCCAGTTGAAGGGTATACCCTTGCTTTCCAGTTTTTTGCCACCACAAAGAGCACAGCTATAAATATTTTTGTGCAAGTCTGTTTATCTATGATCTCTTTGGGGTACAAACCCAGCAATGTCATGGCTGGGTCAAAGGGCAGGCATTCTTTTATCGCTCTTTGGGCATAGTTCCAAATTGCCCTCCAGAATGGTTGGATCAGTTCACAACTCCACCAGCAATGCATTAACGTCCTAATTTTGCCACATTCCCTCCAACATTCATTACTTTCCCCTGCTATCATTTTAGCCAATCTTCTAGGTGTGAGGTGGTACCTCAGAGTTGTTTTGATTTGCATTTCTCTAATTATTAGAGATTTGGAAGACTTTCTCATGTACTTATTGATACTTTTGATTTCTTTATCTGAAAATTGCCTATTCATATCCCTTGCCCATTTATTAATTGGGGAATGGCTTGATTTTTTATACAATTGATTTAGCTCCTTGTATATTTGAGTAATTAGACCTCTGTCAGAATTTTTTATTATAAAGATTTTTCCCAGTTTGTTGTTTCCCTTCTGATTTTGGGTGCATTGTTTTCCCTTGTACAAAAACTTTTTAATTTAATATAATCAAAATTATTTATTTTACATTTTGTAATTTTCTCTAACTCTTGTTTGGTTTTAAAATCTTTCCTTTCCCACAGATCTGACAAGTATACTATTCTGTGTTCACCTAATTTACTTATAGTTTCCTTCTTTATATTTATATTAATGTGTTGTTGGTGGAATAATAAATTGATCCAACCATTCTGGAGTGCAATTTGAAACCATGCCAGGAGGGCTATAAAGCAATGCATTAATACCACTATTAGGTATGTATACCAAAGAAATTTTTTAAATAGGGCGTGGGAGTGGAGACCTACTTGTACAAAAGTATTTATAACTGATTTGGTTTTTTTGTTTTGTTTTGTTCTGTTTTGTTTTGTATTGTATTGTTTTGTTCTGTTTTGTTTTCTTTTGTTTTGTTGAGGAGGAACTAGAAGCTAAAAGGACATCCATCATTTGGGGAATGGCTAAACTAATTGTGGTATATACTGGTGATGGAATATTATTGTGCTATAAGAAAAGATGAACAGAACAATTTCAGAAAGAGCCAGAAAGACCTACATGAACTGATGCAGAGTGAGAAAAGCAGAACCACAAGAATATTGTACACAGTAACAACAATATCATAGAATAATTAACTGTGATAGACATAGCTACTCTTATCAAAATAATGACCCAAGAGAATTTTGAGAGACTTATGACAAAGAATGGTATCCACCTTCAGAGAAAGAACTATTGGAATGGAGATCAAAGATTTTTCACTTTAATTTACTAGGGTTTTTATTTGGGGGTTTTAGATTTTATACTATTATTCTCTTACAAAAATGAACAATATAGAAATATGTTTTGCACAATAATACATGTATAATCTAGATCAAATTGCTTGTCAGCTCTAAGAGGGAGGAGGGAAGGAAGAGAGAGAACAATTTGGATCATATAACTTTGGAAAACTTATGGGGAAATTCATTATATATAATTGGAAATATCTTTATAATCAAATTTGGCCTCAGACACTTCCTAACTATGTGACCCTGAACAAATCATTTAATCCCAGTTGTCTAGTTCTTTTTGCTCTTCTGCCTTTTTATCAATACTTAGCATGGTGAGTCAGAATGAAAGGTTGTTTTAATTTCAAGTAAATTACTTAAATATGATATGCATTGTTCTTTTCAGAGGACTGATAGTTTAATACTTTTCCTTTTTGTGGAGATGTAGTGAGTTTCAACTTCCTCTTTCTCACAACAAAACTTTTTTTTTAATTCCCAAACTCTGAACTTATTCTGGGTCTTAATTTCTTTGAAATTCTTCAGGATTATGATACTTTAAAAAATCATGCTCAGTTATTTACATTTTCTTCCATTTTCCTTAGTTGTCTTTTAGAAATATGGGTGATTGAATGATTTCGTTGGGCAATCATACTAGCATTTTAAATAAATCTTCCTTTTTCTTTTTCTTTGTAATATTTGAGTCATCAGAATTTAATTCTCTAAAGCCCTGTGAGTTGGCTTCTTCTATTGATGCTTAGGCAATGATATAATTGTTCTGAAATTTTTTAAATATACTATACCAAATTTTAGGATATTTACCAGATTATTGTAAGACAATATCCTCTTTTCTTTATCGTGTGTGTGTGTGTGTGTGTGTGTGTGTGTGTGTGTGTGTGTGTATTTACACAGAGGGAGTGAAGGAGAGAGAAAGAGAAAGAGAGTTGAGAGTTTAAAGCCTATTAAGGTTCATGTCATTTCTGCTTCTGCAATTAATTTGTACCTACTACTTAAAAAGTTATCCCCAATGTTCAATTGTCATCTCTAATAGATCCAATGTAGGCAGATTAAAAATATTTAGGAAAAATGTGTTTGTCCTACTATTTAGAGACTGCTTCAGGATGCTTAGTTGATACCAAGCTATAAGATTAATATCAGAACAATATTGACCAAATTAGTATTAGTTAGGCACCAACTATAAAATTCATTATGACTTGAGGAAGTTACAAAAAAAGACAGACTCTTCCCTACAAAAAATTCAATCAATGAGACAATAACTGTAAAACAGAATAGTGATATTATTATTTTCATAATTAATAAGTTTTAGAAAAACCAGATTTGTATCACTAAATATTTTTCATGTCTTAATATTATTTGTATCTTTAGGCATCTATTCCACTAAGTATATAAAACTGAATTGCTATTTGATTATACACAGGGTAAACCAATTGACTTTTCCACTCTGCTGAAATATTTGATATGGGATTTGTTAATTTTGAGGATATTACATTCCCCTTCCTCTTCCACTGAATTACACACCTTCTTGCTTCCTCTATAAACCCAAATAAGTTTTCTAATTTCTGAAAAATTTGTAGTGTCACTGGCCCTGATATTAAAAGTAAATATAATCCATGCCAAAGCCCCCAAATCCATTGGTATAGGGCTCTCTTTTATAGTGGAGATCAATGTTCTGGACCTCAAAAATGAGGCAAAGTTGGATAGAGCAAGAGAAAGAAGTTATTCTTTACTCTTCTAGCCTTCAAATCTCTTCAAGATCTCCAATCATTTTGAATATCTTCAATTTCTTCAATATCTTTATTCAATATCTTCAGTTTTCTTCATGTCTCTTAAAGTATATTCAGACCTCTAGGTCAGGGATTGGCAACATATGGCTCTTGAGCCTTATCTGGCTCTTTTGAGGCCCAGATATGGCTCTTTCTGCAGGAGCCATAACGTCAATTTTTTTTCAGACACTGTTACAGGAGCGCACACTGTGAGCACTGTACAGCTCTCACGAAATTACATTTTAAAAAATGTGGCATTTATGGCTCTCAGGGCCAAAAAGGTTGCCGACGCCTGTTCTAGGTATTTCTAGGTTCTAATTTTAAGAAAGAAGATGGATGATGCCAATCCCTCTTCACATTAACTGAAAAAAGAAAGGAAAAAACAACTTTGTGAAGGATCTGGCATTTAGTGGAGCTGGAAATCTCCAAAATGTCTCTATTCTTAGTTTACTGCACTAAAAAAAGGGAGTTTCTCTTTGGGTGAAATTCTTTGGATGAGTTGACTTACCTTACTCCTAGAGTGAGAGGTCTTTAATTTTATATTGTCTGGGATATAATCTCTTATATAGGCTTTCTCTGATTTCTCTTTTAATATTGAATTAGATAAACTATCTTCTTTAATAATTATGTCATATATCCATTATGGAACTTACATTTAATGGGAAGAGAGGCAAACTTTGGATAAAAAGCTTGGGGTTCTTCTCCCCTCCGTTAATAAAATATCAATCAGAAGTTACTTTGAACCTAAAAACCACATCCTCTAGAAAAAGGGTATCTAAAGGAACAGCTAGATATAATCCTAGTATAGGGACTCCTCTCTCTGACAGTGGTCGAGCTTCTAGTCCCAATATCCTGCTTCCCCTCCTGGCAGGAATTAGTCAGCCATGGAGAAAGGAAGGGATTTAAGAAGCTAAAGATGTTTATTCAACCTTCCTTCCAGACATACAATGATACAAACCCTCCGGGCCATGAGTGGGGAATAGGTCTGGCTACATAAATTAACCATCTCCTCATCATCCCTGGTTCCTATTTTTCCTACTTTCAGATCCCTAAACATGGTTTCTCAAATGGTAACAAACTGCTATGAGAGTGAAAGGCTGAGTACTTCCAAACCACTAGAATATAGTTTGTATTGAACAATTCTGAAACAGTAGACATTTCTCTGGAACTAATGTAACACATATAAGTAGAAAAATATAGATAGATAGATAGTGTATATCAATGATGGTGAACCTTTTATAGATCAAGTGCCCAAATTGCAACCCTCACACTGAATATGCATCTCCTGCCTTACTCCAGACAGGGGAAGGAAGAAGTGTTCCCTTTGGGCCAATGGGCAGAGGGGCTGCTGATAGGCACAGTTGGAGATGGGAAGGGGAGAAACTCCCTCCTGCACACATATATATGAATGAGTATATGGTTCTATGGGGGTATGTGCCTTAACAATTGCTAAGATGGTGCATTAACCATTTATGCTGGTACTCTATGCAGTCAATCACTTTTACTCCCCACATTTTGTGTAGAAGATCACTGATCCCCTTTGGATAAGACTCCCTCTTCAGCCACTCCTCTCTGCTGAGTATATTTCTTCTCAGATTATTCCCATGAATGACAGGTGATGGGGGTGGCTTCTTTCTAGCCGAATGCCAGTCATCTAGTTAGATATAAATTAAGGCACATAATCTTAACGATTTATCTAGAAAAACTCAAGTAAAGTATTTTCTCTTCCATAGAAGTTATGAAATTCAATAAATAATTCTTTCTACTAGTCTGAGACTCTAGCCAAAGACTGCATTCTGGTAAAATAGCATATCTTTAATTCTACCTGTGTTCAACCAGATGCTCTCCGATTGTTCCTATCCGTTATATCCAAACAATACTGTATAGTTTAGGAATATGAGTAATTATCAGTCATATTTTTTCAGCTTAAGAGACAAAGAAATTATTTAAATAGAAAAACAGTAAGCAAAGTATTAGAAGTAACACTAAATACCACTTTCCCTCTCCACCAAAGTATCAACATTCTCACAAGCAGAGGAAAGAAGAGATTAGTGTAGGTGTGGGCAAAAGAGAAATGTAGAGGAAATTAAGCCAGTGATCCCTACCTTTCTAACTCCTTAAGTCTTATTGACCTGTGGAAAGTTGGCTTATTGGTACCAGAGACAGAACCCTTTGCAACTGCTGAGACTCAGTGTACTCCTTTCTTTCTTTTCTTCAGCGGAATGACAAGAATGAACATGATGGAATTTTCTTTCAAAAATACTTGAATTAGGCAAAAAAAGGAAAAGATAATTCTGAGGTATTGCAGATGATCAGATCATCAAATCTCTCTCACTCAATTAACTTAAAGTTATTTTCTTTTAAGGCATTCATGATCATCCACTGTTGTAGACATACAGATTTGCAGAGCTAGAAGGGACCTCAGATATCACTGATCCTGATCTCTTCATTTTATACATTACAAAACTAATGCTGAGAAGGATAAGTGTCTCAGTGTTTAAGTTTCTTGTGGAGATACATAAAACATTTCCCCCTATTTACTTTACAGAAAAGTATGAATCCTAACATTTTAGCTCTTCACAACACTTCAACTGTAGGGTTACATCTCTGACTGCTATAGTGTCGTTATAGCAGGTGGAAGAAAAAAAAAAGATTTCCCTCTTTTTTTTGCTCTACTTTTAGGAGGCTTCTTCACCTCCTAACTCATTTTCACCATTAAAACATATTCAAACATAATTAGCATAACATTAAAAATGGAGGAAATTTTGTAATTGCTAGTTGTTCTGTAGCCATGGTTACATCAAAGATTTATAGCAAGGAACTCCAGGCCAGGCACGAACAAGCAGTTAACAGGAACAGCGGTAAGATAATGTTTGTGTGCATGTGTGCAGGTGTGCTGACGTGAATGTTTGCCAAAAAAAAAAGAGAGAGAGGGAGAGAGAGAGGGAGCAAAAGAGAGAGAATATTCAGTGACATTTAAGGTGCTAATATCTGGAAGTCAACCTTTAATTTGACAGCTTTTAGTGCTAGTTAATTTCATTCATCCAGTCGAGGTGTAGGAAATTTGCAGCACCTTTAAATTATCACGTTTTTTCACACTGCCTGAGGCCTATATGGAATACCTGAACCATACATTTTTTTTTGCCTTTTTTTTTTTCAGGTCAGTTGAAGTAAAACTTTCATTCCCTTTCGCAGACAATTAATCTTTAGCTAATTGAAGCAGGGATGCTGTAGGATGGGTTTCACTGGGGCCTGTAAATCTCATTTAGCAAAGTGAATTCAAGGCACATGCTGCACCTAATGATGTGACAGGTGGGCTGCACCACAAGACAGCAGCTTCAGAAAAGTTGATTCTCATTAGACCTGCAGAGTCCTGCAGTCAGTTTTCTGATGGCTAAAGAACACTAATCACATCTGTTTGCTACTGGGATAGGGAGGGGGGAGGCAGAAAGGTGGGAGCCGGGGAGGAGAAAGACAAAAAAAGAGGAAGGGAGAGGGCAAAATTCTCTTCTCTTCTTTCATGAGTTAATATCCTTGACTCCTGCCCAAAAACACAGCAGGCATACCGCCCACCATGAGATCAGCCTCCATTCTGCTGACTCCTACAGGGTGCACCCTTTTTCTAATTAACTGGAATGGCTATGGAAAGCAAAGAAGGCCTTGTGTTGGGTGAACCAATTATTTTGAAGGGTATTAAGTCATCAGATTTACTTTTATCTTGATTGCATTGTGGAAATCGTGCATAATTAATGGTGGGAGCTTATTAGGAAAATGATTAGGCAAATTACACAGGTGTTGGATGCATTTTTTATGATAAATTTGCTAGAACAATCTTGCAATTCCATCTGTTCAGCTCATATCAGAATGTCACTCTGAAGAAATTAATGGTGCACAGTCGCACAAAGTTACTCAAGGCCTTGGATGCAGATTTATGTAAAAAAAAATACAGTTAAAATTACCCACCAATTTTCTAATAAATAGTTGATGTTTCTGTTTATTAAATTAGCTTTTTAATCTGGAAAGGAAATTTTATTCACAAGGAAACAAAGAAGAAAAGCAAACGTAAACCTCATTCCAATCCGTTTGATGTGTATGTAAATAAAAAATAATCATGAGATATGTAATTACTCTTTGGATGATGACTACAGATGAGCTTCTGGCACAAAAATCATCTGAACCCAGGTGTTTTCCCAAAAATATCTAACCATACCTACAGCCACACACAACGCCAAATGATCTGCTCCTGCTATTGGTATGTTCTTGGCTTACCATCTCTATCAAATTTATTTTGATACTTCAATAACAAGGAGACCTCCCCAAAAGAATGATATCAAAGAAATGCTAGGAACTCAACAAATGTCGTTCGTTTTGCCTGCTTAGAAAGTCACATGGGATCAAGTCATATCTACTCATTGTTCCCTTTTCATATATAAAAGTTCATGATTTGTCTTTTTTATTTGTGTGACCTTCTGGACATCAGTAACCACATATACACATGAAATGCAAAGTGTCAGGCATCCATTGTATCTTCAGGTCCATATTGTAAATGTTCAGGTTTGTCTGTGAAACAAGGATGAGTGACCCCATAGAAGGTATTCTACCCTTCATGTTTCCTTTTCCCTTTTGTAAGGGTAAGAGCTAAATCTTTCCTAGGCTTCGACTATCTCCTCCAGGGGACTGGTTTTGGGTGTGATATTTTCCTTAATTATGTTATTCTCTCTGTTCCACTTTTATCTAGAGATAGAATCAGTCACAGTCTGTTGTAACACTTACCTTGCTACCCCAAGGGGGAATACAATGGTCCTCAGGTCCCCGTGGTGCCTTTCTTCATCTTTAAGGAGTTTATATGAGGACAGAAGTTATTAATTCAGTGAAAATAATGCATATCTCGAAGATAGGAATATTCTTAACACTTGGCCTTAGATTTGACTCTCTGCCCTAAATTAAATTTTGCCTATTTCCAGATAACATTTCACCTATTTAAATCTGAAAGAAAATCAGAGTACAGAAAACTTTGTTTTAAAAAAGCAAGTAATTTTTAACTAAAGTGTCTGTGCTAGGCAGTCATGAGGAGGGAAAATGGAGAAACAAATAGAGCTTTTGGAACTTCTCTCATTCCTTGCGCCGGCAAGTTCAATCTGAGTTCTCCGTTTCAGAATGCCTGCTGGGGCTCTCTGGGCCATGGATTCTTTCCAGCTCAACCTGTTAAATCCTGCCAGGGCAAGGGACACTCTTTCCTCGCTGCTACTTTTGATACTGTTCAGCTTTTTTGTCCAGTTACTTCTCAGTCTGCTCTTTCATAGACCGAGTATATCTTTATAAAAAGCTCAAGCTCAGAGTTCATAGTAGTCCAATTGCTCTCATGGCTGAAAGGCAATGTGTGCCCTTCTGAATTAAAAATATAAGAATGCCAAGGAGTTCTCAAATTCTTTCACATACTTGTGTATGTATGTATTCATACATGTATGTCTGTGTGTGTCTGTGCCTATTTGGAATTGTCTTAACAACCTAAGTTCACAGATTTCTCTCTTCTGCCCCAAACTGAATAAACCCTTACAAATTATACTTTTAATAGTTTAAGAAAGTTTCTGCAGTGCAAAGAGATGGTAATAGCATCAATATTAAATGAAGAGTATAATAATTTATTTTATTTAAATAATATTTCAAGAGGTGGACCCTTGGACACTGCTAAAGTTCATAAAAAAAGTCAAAAACCTTTTGTTGAACATGGGTATCATATCTGACCACGTACTATATTTCAGAAAAAAGCAGGTATTTGGAGATTTTAGGTTATTTATCTGGCACTTCTCAGCCAAATGACTCTATGTTATGCTATCTGTCAGCTTTCGATTTAATATACAATAAAATGTGAAAATATCTTTAGTAATTCTGGCACTAAATCCATTTTTCTGTGTTATCCATATGCTTAAAACAAAATCTAATATTAAACTTTTTATCATTTATAAGAATTAACTTGGAATGTGCAGCTATTTAGATTAGATTTAACACATTAAACTGAGAATGAAAGAGAGAAGTTAGATCTCAGAATTCAAAGTCAGCAGGGGTACATAAGATTATTTTTAATACAAGAATTAGGTGAGCTCTGTAGAGATCATTCAGCTCATCTCTAGTACCAACATTTTCAGACAGGATTTTTATCTTAGGAGAGAATGCCAATTTCTCATGAACATTTTTTCTTATAATTCTCTCTTCCCAAAGACAGAATAATACCTCAATTCTTTGTAATAAGTGATCAATTTGGAATGAAAAAAATCAAAGTTCTGTATACATTTATTTTTTAATCTTGGTGGCAGAGACTGATACTCAGATTGTACTTATTCATTTGAATATTTTAAATGTTTGTAACATGGTTTAGGCATCTTTTTTGTTATTTAATGATGGCCTTAATAATAATAAATTATTATAATTTTTTTGATTTTGTAAAAGCCCAAAAATGTATAACAAATAAATATCATTATAGATTACATTAAGGAAATTATTTTTCCCCAATATAGCAAATACCTAATGTAGGAATTGTTTCCACTCCTATTAATTGTAATTCACCAATGATTTCATAAATGTAAGTGAGGTGCTAATGGCACTGAGATATTAAGTGATATTTCAAAGCCATACAACTATTAAGTGTCAAAGGCAGAATTTGAAATAAATTCTTCAAGCAAGCACACTACACAATCTCTACAAGTGGAATGAATGCCAGTGCAAAGTCACAAAGATGGGAAATGCAGTAACGGGAAAGGAAAATAAAAATAAAGAAAACCATGTTGTTTTTACCATAGAGTACTAAAAAGGGAGTAATATAAAATGAGATTGAGACCAGGTTTGGGGTAGGACATGAAAAATAATAGAGCTTGAGAGATGGAAGCAGAGACAGAAAGATCTGTGTGTTAGAAACAAGTACTTGATGTAGGAAAAAAAATGTGATATATGGTAACCTACATTTTTATAGTTTATTGCTTGCAAGCATGAAGAAATGATGTATGCTTTGAGTTTATTTTTTGAAACCAGTATTTTCAACAAATATTGCCTTTGACTTGATTTTTATCTTATTTATTTATATATTCTTCATTTATTTTTGTGATAGTCAATATATGTATTATTAGTTTCGTTCCACTTTATTATTCCCTACTAACTTAAATTTTCCAGTGTTTCCCTGAATTCATCTTTATCATTCCTTTGCCACAATATAGTTATATTCCATTCATATACAAATTTTTCAACTGTTCTTTACTAATAGAATATAGAATTTTGTTCTTTTGGGGCTGTGTAGATTTTATGTATGGTATTTATAATAATGTGTTGGTACATATAAGAGGGCTTATTTTTCCATATGGCATCCTTGGGGTGCAAAGTCAACAATGGAACCATTAGATTGTAAAGACAGAGAGCAAGGGTTATGAGTTGAAAATAATGGGATGATATCTAAAAAAATTAAAATTAAGGGATGAGAAAGAGGAAGGCTTTGGGAGAAGGGGAAAGAAAGAAGTAGACTGGGGTAAATTATCTCACATAAAAGAGGTACAAAAAAGTTGTTGAAGTAGGCAGGGAAGGTGGAAGAAGTGGGGAGGGGAGAGGTTAAATTTTACTCTCATCAAAATTGGTTCATATATAGAAGAAGATGCACACTTAATTGGGTATATAAATCTGTCTTACTCTACAGGAAAGTAGGAAGGGAAGGGGATAAGAGAATAGTAATGGGCCTGATAGAAAAGAGGGCAAATTGGCTTAGGTGGCACTCAGAAGAAAAACATTTTTAAGAGAGAATAGAATAAACAAGGAAATAGGATGGAGCATAATATACATAATCATAATGGTGAAAAAATTACTAGTCTCCCTAATAAAGGTCTCAAATACTTAGAGAAATGATTCAAATGTATAAGAATACAAGGCATTCTCCAATTAATATAGTCAGAACATACAAATAGGCAGTTCTCAGACAAAGTAATTAGCTTTATCTATAGTCATGTGAAAAAAAGATCTAAATAACTATTAGTTGGAAAGATGTAAATTAAAACAACTCTGAGGCATCACTCCACAACTATCAGATTGGCTATTATGACAGAAAAGGAAAAATGACAAAACTTGGGACAATCATTAGAAAATCGAGACCCTGATGTCCTGTTGGAGGAGTTGTGAAGTTATTCAAACATTCTGGAGAACAAATTGTATTTATGTCCAAAGATCTTTAAAATAATAAATGCCATTTAATCCGGCAAGCATCATTACTAGGTATATATCCCAAAAGGAAAAAAAATCAGGGAAATGTTCTATGTGTAGAAAAATATTTATAGCAATTTTTTGAGGTGGCAAAGAATTGGAAAGGTAAGGGACATCCATCAATTGGGGAATGGCTCAGTAAGTTGTATTTTGTGATTTTAAAGAAATACTATTGCATTATAAGAAATGACAAGTAGGAGGACTTAAGAAAAACCTGGACATACTTACATGAAATTATGCAGAGGGAAGTCAGGAGAACATAGCATAAAATAACATCAATTATTTCACAATAAGAAAACTATGAATAACAATTTTCAACAAAACAATGATCTAAGACAATCCCAAAGGACTCAAGACAAAATGTTATGTTTCCAGAGAAAAAAGTGATGGGGTCTGAATCCAGCCCCAAACCTACCAAAATAAAGAAACAAACTATTGGACAATATAAATATTGATTTCGAATGTTTTAATAAAATAAGGCCAAGTTGGATTTAATCTAATAATGCAAGATTAGTTCATTTTGGGACAAAAAATCCACAAGAACAACAATAATACAAATAACAAAAAAACAATAGAAATTTGAAAAAATGCAACATGCATTTTAATTTTTTGAAAAAATACCAGAAAGCATAGGCAGAAGTGGAATTTTCTTTGATGGAATTAGTTATTTGTATTTAAAACAAAAAGGCAGGATTAATTGTAATGAAAATTAGGTAATGACTTTTACCATAAAGTTATAGATGATCCAAATGTGTCCATCATTAACCACTACTAATTCATATAGCATTAAGTATCATAATTATTGAAATAACAAAGACATTAAGAATATAATCTTTTTCTGGTGTTAGTCCATACCTAGCCCCTACTATATTGGTTTCTAGTTTCCTCAGCAATTTTAATCAAATATTGAGTTCTTTCATGGATTATTAGGTTTATGGAACACTAAATTAGTTTGAACTTTAACTGTCATGTGTTGACTACCTAATTTATTCCATTAGTCCACTACTCTATTTCTTAGATCGTACTAGATCATACTTCCTTATAATATGGCTTGAGAATCAGAATGGCCAGGCCTCCTTCCTTCATATTTTTTTTCATAACATTCTAAATATTATTGGCTATATTTGTTCTTCCAGATGAACTTTGTTGTTATTTTTTCTAGTTCTGTGAAGTTATTTTTGAGTAGTTTAATTGGTATGACATTGAATAGGCAAATTAACTTACATAGGATTGTCATTATTCCTATATTGGCTAATCTTATCCATGAGTAATTAATGTTTTTTTACAATTATTGAGGTCTGATTTTATTTGTTTGAAGAGTGTTTTATAATTGTGTTTATATAGTTGCTTCGCTTATTTGGTAGGTATGCTTCAAGTTATTTTATATTGTCTAGATTTATTTTGAATGGAATTTCCTTTTCAATGTCTCACTGCTGGATTTTGTTGATGGTAAATAGAATTGCTGATGATTTATATAAGTTTATTCTTATCCTGCCACTTTGTTAAAGTTATTAATTATTTCTATTAATTTTTAGTTGGTTCTCCAGGCAAACAATCATATCATCATTGAAGAGTGATAACTTTGTTTCTTCATAGTGTATTCTAATTCTATCCATTTCACATTCTACTCTTATCGCTATAGTGAGAATTTCTAGTAAAATATTTAAAAAAATAATGGTGATAATAGGCATATTTTCTTTATGTCTTATCTTATTAGAAATGGTTTTAGTTTGTTCCCATTAGAAATAATGCTTGCTGTTGGTTTTAGATAGATGCATTTATCACTTTGAGGAAGGTTCCATTTATTCCAGTATTTTCCCATTTTTTATAAGGAATGGATATTATATTTTGACAAATGCTTTTTCTGCATCTAACCAAATAAACTTTTGATTTCTGTTGGTTTTGTTATTTATAAAGTCAATTATGCTTATGATTTTCCTAAAATTGAACCAACCCTACATTCCCTTTATATAATCAACCTCTTGTGGTATATGTTTGTTATGCAATAATCTTGTAATCTACATGATTGAGCCTCACTTAACATTGAGAGTTGGTGACACTTATGCTTTTCTCTTGGACACTGGAGCTTCCAGGTCTGTCTTGAGGAGCACACCTGATTCAGCTTGTGACTCTATTGGCTCTCTAAAAGTAGTAGGTGTATCTGGAAAACCTTAAAAGGTCCCAAAACTTTATCCTTGCATGGTAAGCGTGGGACCCCTAACTGTAAAACATTAATTTCTTTTAATGTCTGGATCCCCTTTAAATTTGCTGGGAAGAGGTCTTTTATGCAAGCTTAGACTCACAATAACCAGCTCTCCAGATGGCTCTATGTCATTGGAAATACCCTAGGAGTCTTTAAATTTGCTCCCTGTACTTCTCTTAGAGAGCCAGGAGGTGAACAAGCCTCCCACCTTGGGATTACCTACTGACATCCCTAAGTCTCTTTGGGCCACATCTTCTTCCACTGTGGGCCTACTTAGATTGGCAATTCCTGTTCAAGTCAAGACAAAAGGAGGTCCAATTCCCTCCATTCCTCAATACCCTCTATCAAAAGAAGCAATTCAGGGGATTAACCCAGTGATAAATTAATTTATTGAACAAGGAATAATAATTCCATGTAAATTGGAATATAATACACCTATTTTACTTGTTAAAAAGCCAAAAAAAGGCCTAGATGGAAAAGCCCAACATTGATTTGTCCAAGACCTAAGAGCTGAGAGTAATCATGTCATAAAATGACATCCTGTGGTTTCAAACCCAAACACAGTAATTTCTTCTATTCCTACACAGCTACACACTTTACTGTCGTAGACTTGTGCTCTGCTTTCTTTTCTATACATGTGCATGAGGATTCCAGACATATCTTTGCTTTCACCTGGAAAGGTACACAGTGGGCCTGGACTAGTTTGCCTCAAGGGTTTGTGGACAGCCCTACATTATTTATGCAATTCTTAAATGCAGCCACAGATGCCATCAAATTCAAACACAACTGTTTAATCCAATATATGGATGATTTTCTCTTTGCTTCACCAAGTGCTGAAGCGTGTCAGGAGGATAGCAAGCACTTCCTTTTGGAACTACATAAGAGAGGCCATAAGATCTCAAAAGACAAAGTTTTTTGGTGTCTCCCCAAGGTCCAATATTTGGGTTTTATTTTAACTACTGGGTCCTGTCTTCTTTCACCAAAACATATCGAAAATATCCAAAAATTAAGTACTCCTGCAACAAAAAAGCAATTAAGGGCAATTCTTGGAGCAATGGGATTCTGTCAGCAGTGGATCCCTTGCAGTGGGGAAGTTGCAAAACCCCTTGTAGCACTTACAAAAAATTCGGTCTCTACCACTTAAATTGGAAACAGAACACCTGACAGCTCTTTCTAATTTAAGACAAGCTATCCTGTCTACCCCTGCTCTAGGCATCCCAAATTATGATAAAGCATTTACTTTATATGTCCATGAACAGAGAGGGGTTGCTTCAGGTGTTCTGACTCAACTTTTGGGAGTTGCTCAAAGCCCAGTAGCCTATTATTCGACCCAGTTGGACCCAGTAGTGGCAGGAACACCACCATGTCTTTGAGGAGTAGCTGCAATGGCTCTATTAGTGACTAAATCTGCCAACCTAGTATTAGGATGCCCTTTGACCATAATGTGCCCACATGAGGTCAAGGCATTGTTATTGAGACACAAAACACAGGCATTTACAGATCAGAGAATTACAAAATATGAAATAACCCTCTTGAACAATGAAAATATCACAATATAGTGCTATGGAGTTCTTAATCCTGCAAAATTGCTCCCTGAATTGCCAACTTCTAGAGAACCTTTACATGATTGTACCTCTTTGGTGTCCATTGCTGATAAACCTCGCAGTGATTTACTGGACACCCCTTTGGACAGCCCTGAATTAATATTATTTACATATGGTTTATCCTTTATGAGGGATGGCATGAGCTACACAGGAGCTGTAGTAGTTACTGAATTTGCCACTTATTGTGGTCAGCTTCCTTATTCTCAAATGTAAATGCACAAGGAGCAGAACTCACAGCTTTAAAACATGCCTATATTATAGCAAAGGATAAGAGGGCCACAATTTGCACAGACTCCAGTTATGCAATTGGCATATATCAAGCCTTCAGCATGCTATGGCTTCAAAAGGGATTCCTGACATCAGCTGGAAAATGTATTTCCATTGCAAACCTTATTATGGAACTTCTTTCTGCCCTCCACCTCCCTGAAGCCATAGATGTTGTTCATTGTTTTGCACATACACATGGTACTGACCTTGTCTCCAGGGGAAATGACCGAGCAGATGACGCAGCAAAGCTAATGGCCTTGGAAGGACCTGAACTCATTTTGGCACTGACAATCACTGATGATTTGGATCTGTCTCTTTCCCATACTTACAAGGAAGTGGGATAATGAAAAAATAAATTTAAAGCCAAACAACTTAATGGAGTATGGGTTTCATCAGATGGCAAACCCCTGCTCCCTAGAAATTTCTACATTAAAATTTGTCAATCCATTCATAAACATGGTAATTTTGACACCCAAGGCATTGTAGCCTCTGTTAAAAGAGTATGGGTATGGGAGCAGCTGGGTAGATCAGTGGATTGAGCCAGGCCTAGAGACAGGAAGTCCTAGGTTCAAATCTGGCCTCAGCTACTTCCCAGCTGTGTGACCCTGGGCAAGTCATTTGACCCCCATTGCCTACCCTTACCACTCTTCTGCCTTGGAGCCAATACACAGTATTGACTCTAAGATGGAAAGTATGGGTTTTAAATAAACAAACAAACAAATAAATAAAAAGAGTATGGGTAGCACCTGGAATAACTACAATTGCCTCCAAAATATGTACAGCTTGCCCTACATGTCAGGCCTTCAATCAACATTCTTTTCATGGCAAAGCCTTTGGTGGATGTCCTCTTGCTTACACACCATTTGAGCATTTATAAATTGATTTTATCTCTATGCTGAATGCTCAACAGTATAAATTTTGCCTGTTCATAGTTGATCAGCTGACCAGGTGGCCTGAAGCCTTTCCTACTGCCAAAAGAGAACACAGGTCAAAGAGAGAAACCAGTCCTGCTAGGATTGCTCAGACTTCTATACCAATAAAAAGGACTTGAACCTATTGTGAGAATCAGGTTGCAATTCTTAACATACATTAAGACGTAGGACTCCTTGAAACTCACTCCTTGTGAAAATTTATATGTCAAGTATCTAACAATTGGCTGCTCTGGCTCCATATTCTAACCCCGAGAAAAGTGACAAAAGAAGATAAGAAGACACAACATAATATCAGACCAATAAATACAAATCTAGTCCCTTTTTCCTAACTTTCTTCTATGGCATTTGACTGTCATCCTGGCTGCTAAGTGGGTAAGTGCATGATGTTGGATATGGATTGCTTTAATTGGACATTATTCAAAGATTTAATGTGATTTTCTTTTTTTTTCTTATTTAGAAATTTTTTCATATAAATTTTAGCATTGGATGTTTAGAATTTTCATCCAATAGTTATTTGTCTTTTTTGTGCTAAATTTTCTGATGAATTTGATTGGCAGTGATTCATATGCCTCCTGCCACAGCCATATATCTCTCTGTGATTTCAGTATTTCTTTCTATCCTCCTCAGGGGGGAATGTGTTTTTATTTCATATGGAGAGTTTATTTTAGGAAAAGAGATTTACTACCTCCTGTAATCCAAATGGAGATACCCATGGAGACCACATGGAGAAAACATGCTGATCCAGGAGCCTAAGAGAGCAAATGGATTTGGAAAATTTTGAACTTTGTGGGGTTTTAAATTAATTTGACTGGTTTTACATTTCACTTGTCTGTTTTAAAATTCATTTGTTTTGTTAAAATCATCTCTTTTGTTTAAATGAATTTATTTTATGTATATATATTTTTGTTGGGAAAAAAGGGGACTGCCCCCTGAATATTTTTGTAAAAGAAGTGCCATTTGATTTCTTTATATTGTAAAAATTGTTACCATTCTCCCCTTCTAATGATGTATATACCCTTTATTTATTGTAATTGAAAATTTATTTATGTTTGTTATGATCCATTGGGGAGATTGATCTCCCAAAGGATCACAGGGGAGAATGTGTCATTTGAAATTTTTGTAAGCCCTGGAATACTACGTCTCCCAGGGATCCCTGCTACAACTTCCCCTGTCACCTCCAACTTTCTTTGTGGGAGGTGTCAAAGAAAGTATAAAAGAGAAAGTTTGGCTACTTTTCTCTGGCTCAACCCTGGAAGCTCAGCCCTATCTACCCTGAGCTCTGCTCTCATTAGTCAGAGGCTCTTGGACCCTGATCTCTCTCTCTTGATGCCCTTTTTCCCTTTCTTTCTACCTACTAGTTTTCCCTAGATCTTCCCTTTCCTAACCTAAATAAAACCTAGCTATTCAAAACCCTAAAGTTGCTCTCTGGTCATTTATTGGAGCCCCTGAAGGGCTCTGCTCAATTTCCCCCATCAGGGGCTTGGGACCACTACCCTCCTTTCCCTTCCTCTACCTTTCTCTCTCCTTTCTCCCTTCCATCCTATCTTCCTTCCTTCATCCCTAATCCCCCTCACAATATGCATAGATTTGGGCAAAATAACTTCCAGTCTTTGCTTTAATTTCTTCTTCATTCTTCTTTTTACTTTTTTCATATCAGTAATTTAATTTTCTTCTTTCCTTTCTAATCAAATTAACCAATGGAATATCTATTTTTTTTACAAAACTATCTACTTGTCTTATTCATGAGTTTAAGGGTTTTCTTTCTTTCTCTCTGTTTTATTTCTTTCTCCTTTGATTTTCAGGACATCCAAAACTGGTATTTAAATGGGGGTTTTAAATGTAGTATTTTTCTACTTTCTTTAGTTACATATCCAATTCATTCATCTGCTCTTTCTATATTGTTGATGTAAGAATTTAGAGATATAAATTTCTCCCTAAGTACAGCTTTGTCTGTGTCTCATAAATTTTGATATGTTGTCTTCTCTTCATTATATTTTTAATGAAATTGTTGATTGTTTCTTTTATTTGTTTTTTTTGACTAATTCATTCTTCAGGATAAGATTATTTAATTTCCAATTAATTTTAATCTTCTTTGGCCTGCCCTTTTTTGAGTGTAATTTTTACTAAATTATAGTCTGAAAAGCATGCATTTAATATTTCTGCTTTTCCACATTTGTTTGTGAAGTTATATATCTTATTACATGGTAATTTTTTGTGACGGTATTTTGTATTGCTGAAAAAGGTATATTCCCTTTTATTTCCATTAGCTTTTCTCCAGAGGCCCATCATATAAATTTTTCTTTACTTCTATTTGTAAAAATGATGATGATTACTACAAAAGAAAGAAGCAAAATCCCAATGCTTAAGACAAGACACATGGGACAAAACTCTATCCACCTCACAAACACAAATAAACTTTACAGTAAATATCATAAAAAAGAACTGATAAAAATGAACAAAAAACTGACTCTAAATAATTACTATTGTTACCGGGAACTTCAAGATACAAATAAAGAAGACAGCATTGATAAATATACTATAAGTGTAGCATAAAAGAAAAATATAAAATGTTCTCAAGCCCTAAAATATCAAATACAGAGCTCCCCAAAACATACCTACTTATTAAAAATGAAATAAGAGAATTAGAAGACAAATTGGAGAAAAACATGAGAGCAATGCAGGAAAACCATTTTAAAAGAATCAGCTGTTTGGTAAAGGAAAGACAAAAAATAGGGAAAGAATCCAAAAAATTTGCCAAGGAAAAGAACTCCTTATAAAAAAAATTCACCAAATAAAAAAGTAGTTTCAAAAAGTCACTGAAGAAAACAAGTCTTTAAAAAGTAGACCTAGTCAAATGGAAAAGGAGATGCATAAACTCACTGAAAATAATAATTTCTTGAAAATTGGAATTAGACAAATTGAAAATAATGACTCCATGAGAGTTCAAGAAGCAATCAAACAAAAGCAAAAAAAAAGCCTGAAAAAATATGAAGTTTCTCATTGGAAAAGCAACTAACCTGGACATTAGATCATGGAGAAATAAATTAAGAATCTTTGGACTGCATGAAAAATCAAGAACAACAACAAAAAAGAACCTACTCATCATATTAACAGAAATTATGAAGAAAACTACCTGAAATCTGAAAATCATAGGATGAAATAGAAATTGAAAGATCTAACTATCACCTCCTAAAAGAGATACTAAAAGAAAACATCTTAGAAATATTATATCCAAATTCCAAAACTTTCTGACTAAAGAAAAAATGCTTTAGTCAAAAATAATTCAAATACCATGGAGCCCCAATAAGGATTACATAGTAAGATTTAATAACGTTGACCTTAAAGAATCAGGGGAATTATAATGTGATATTCTGAAAGGCAAAGAAATTAATGTTGCAAACTAGAATCACCTACCAGTTAAACTCAATATAATACTTGAAGGAAATAATGCATATTTAATGAAATTGAGAATTTTCAAGAATCCTAATGAAAAGCCCAGATCTTCATTGAAAATTTGGCATTCAAATTGAAGAGTCGAGAGAAGAATAAGAAGGTAAATAGGAAAGAGAAAACAAAGATTCAATAAGATTAAATTATTAAAGTCTGTATATTCTTATATAAGAATATAATACTTATCACTCCTATTGTTTTTATCAATTTTAGTCCAATTAGGAAGAATATTAATAGATAGAGGGTTTGGGTATGAATTGTCAGTAGTAGACAGATATGCAAAAAAAGT
Organism: Gracilinanus agilis; assembly: GCF_016433145.1. Taxonomy (NCBI): domain Eukaryota; kingdom Metazoa; phylum Chordata; class Mammalia; order Didelphimorphia; family Didelphidae; genus Gracilinanus; species Gracilinanus agilis. The sequence goes on from NC_058134.1 coordinate 190,684,754, forward strand.
TAAGGGAGGAGAAATAAAACTGCACTTGGAGAAGAGAGAAGGGAAAAATAAAATGATTAATCTCATCTGACATAAAACAGGCTGAAAATAAATATTACATAGAAGAGGAAAATGGGAGAATAGCAGGCAACACTTGAACCTTACTCTCATTAGATTTTGCTCAAATAGGGAATGATGTACATTTTCAGTTAGATATAGAAATCTATATTATTCTAAAGGAAGTAAAGAGGTATGGAGAAGAGAGAAGCAGGGTGTCTGTAGAAGGGAAGATGGATTGGAGGATATGGTGAAATGATCAAGATTAAAGGAAAGAGAAGAACAAATAGAGGAAAGGAAAATCACAGTTAATTATCATAACTTTAAATGTAAATTGGATGAACTCACCCATGAAATGGCAGTAAAGGGCAGAAAAAATTAAAAAGCAGAATCCTACAATATGCTGTTCACACATAGAGTAAAAGCAGTGACCTGGAATAGAAACTTCCATGATTCACCTAAAGTAAAAAACAAAACAAAACAAAATAAACAGACATAGCAATCATGATCTTAGACAAGGCAAAAGTAAAATTAGACCTAATTTAAACAGATAAGGAATAAGACTCTATCTTACTAAAAATACCTTGGCAATTAAATGATATTAATTTATTTATATTAACATAAATAATATATTTAATTATGAATAATTAAATATATTATTTTAATAATTTATTAAATAATTGATGATATATAATTAATGCTAAGTATATATGCAACAACTGGTATAGTGTCAATGTTTTTAAAAAATTTTAAAATTTAAAAAGAATTTAAATGAATTACAGGAGGAAATAGTAAGGTTAGACTAGAGAGGAATGTCAAATTTCTTTTCTCCAAATTGGATGAATCTAACTGAAAGATAAATAAGAAAGAAGTTAAGGAAGTGAATGTAATTTTAGAAAAGGTATACATTATAGAACTTTGGAGAAAGCTAAATGGTTATAGAAAAGAATTTACTTTTTTAGCAGTACATTGCAAAATGCAATAATTAACCCATATTAGGGCATAAAACAATTAAATGAAGAAAGGCAGAAACTTTGTTCAAATTATTTTCAGATCATTATGTAATAGAAATGACATTCAAATAAAATTATAAGGAAAAAGCAATTAAGAACTAATTGGAAACTCAATAATATAATAATCCTAAAGAATAAAAGTGGTCAAAGAACAAATCATAGGAAACAATCATTAATTTTATTAAGGAAAATTATAAGACATATCAAAATTTGTGAGGTACATGTAAATCTGTGCTGAAGGGGAAATTCATATATCTTATTGCTTATATCAATAAAATAGGGAAAGAATAGATAAATACATTGAGCATGCAACTAAAAAAACTAAAAAAAGAAGAAATTTAAAATTCTCAATTAAACACTAAATTAGAAATTCTTAGAAACAAAGGAGAGATTAATAAAATTAAATAAAACAATTGAACTATTAAATTAAACTAAAAGCTGAGTATGAAAAAGGTAAAAATAGATAAAACATTGATTAATTTGATTTTAAAAAGAAAGTAAACCAAAACAGTATTAAAAATGAAAAGAGTGAATATATGACCTATTAGGAGCTTTTTCACCAAATTATATACAACCAAATGTGACAATCTAAATGAGATGGATGAACATTTACAAAAAAATATAAATTGCCTAAATTAACAAAAAAGAAAACTGAATACTTAAACAATCCCATCTCATGAAAAAACAATTGAGCAAGTCATCAATGAACTCCCTAAGAAAAAATGAAAAAATACACATCCAGATGAATATACAAATGAATGCTGCCAAATATTTAAAGAACAATTAATCCTAATAGTATTCAAATTTTTTGAAAAAAAAAATTTAAAAACATCTTACCAAACTTCTTTGACAATAAAACCATGGTACTGATACCTAAACCAGGCAGAGAAAATTATAGACCAATATTGCTAATGAATATTGAGGCAAAAAAATTTAAATAAAATAGTAGTAAGGACATTAAAGCAATATATCATGAAGATCATACACTGTAATTAGGCGGGGTTTATATCATGAACAAAGGGCTAATTCAGTATTAGGAAAATCATCAGCAGAATTGACTCAACAAAACCAACAGAAATCATGTGAATATCACAATAAATACAGAAAAAGTTTTTGATAAGTAAAACATCCATAAATACAACAACAGCTCTAGAGAGCATAGGAATTAATAAATCTTTCTTTAAAATGATAAATCATATATTTCTAAAACCATCAGCGAACATTTTTGCAATGTAGATAAACTTCTCAATTAGTTCAAGGGCAAAATATTGATGTCCATTGTCACCACTATTATTAAATATTGTACTAGAATTGCTAGGCATAGCACTAAGAGAAGAAAATGAGTTTAAAAATTAAAATATGCAATGAAAAAATTAAGTTATCACTTTTGGCAGATGATATGATGATATAATTAGAAAGTCTTAAATATTCAATTGAAAAGAACTAGTTGAAATAACTAAAAACCAGTAAACTACATAAATCATCAGCAAAGTTCAGCAACAAGAGATAGAAAAAGAATTTCCACTTAAATTAGCTGCAAATAGTGAAAGAAAATTGAGTTTCTACCTAATAAATGATATCCAGAAATTATATGAACACAATAACAAAACACTTTTCACAAAAATAAAGTCAGATGTAAACAATTGGGAAAATGTTAACTGCTCACTGGCTGGTCCAGCCAATATAATAAACATAACAATCTTACCTAAATTAATCTTATTCAGTGCCATACCAATTGAATTGCTCAGAAATAATTTTATAGAAATAGAAAAAATAATAATAAAATTCATATGAAAGAACAAAAGATCAGGAACATTAAGGGAATCAATGGGAAATAAAAGTGAATGAAGGTGGCCTAAGAATTCCATAAATCAAACTCTGTTAAAAAGCTGTAATCATTTCAAAAATCTGGGACATTTTAAGAAATAGAATGCTAGAATAGAATCTGTGGAGTGAATTAGCTAAACAATACATATTAGAAAATTATCATAATTATCTGGTTTTTGATGAACCCCTAAACACAAACTTTTGGGACAAGAAATCATTATTTCAAAAAAAGTGCTGGTAAAACTAGTAAAAGTTATGGAAAAATGGGTATACAGCATTATCTCATACCCTATACCAAAAAAAAAGATAAAAATTGATTCATGATTTAGACATAAAAGGTCCTACCATTAGAAAATTAGAGGAGCATAAAATAATCCAGCTGGGGGGCAGCTATGTGGCTCATTGGATTGAGAGCCAGGCTTAGAGATGGGAGGTCCTGGGTTCAAATATGGCCTCAGTCACTTTCTAGCTGTGTGACCCTGGGCAAGTCACTTAACACCCACTGCCTATCCCTTACCACTCTTCTGTGGGTTTCCACAGAGGAAAAAATGAAATATCTTATTGAAAAAATAACTAATCTAGAAAACAGATCTAGGAGAGACAATTTAAAAATTATTGGACTATCTGAAAGTCATGATTAAGAAAAAATCTTGGATAGCATATTATAAGAAATTATCAAAGATAACTGCCCAGAGATTCTTGAACAAGAAATATAATTGAAATTGAAAGAATTCACAGATAACCTCCATAAAGAAATCCTCAATTGACAACTTCCAGGAAAGCAATAGCTAAATTCAAGAGCCACCAAGCCAAGGAAAAAATACTTCAACAGTCAGAAAGAAGCCATTCAAATACCATGTATCTACAATCAGGATTACATAGGATCTAGCAGCTTCTACATTAAAGGATCAATAGCCATGTTATATGATATTCTAGAAAGAAAAAGATTTGGGTTTACAAAACAGAGTCACCTTTCCAGAAAAACCATGTATATTCTTTTAGAGAGAAAAATGTTCATTCAATAAGATAGAAGATTTCCAAGCATTCCTGAGGAATAAGCCAGAGCTAAAGAAAACATTTGAAGGTCAAATACATGACACAAGAGAATCCCAGTAAGGTAATAAGAAAGAGTACATTTAAGAAATTCATTAAGGTAAAAATGTTTATATGTCTATATGGAAAGAGAATTTCTGTGATTTACAAAAATTACTGTTAGTGGTAGAGAAGATAGAAGGAATTTACTCAGAAAGAGGGTGGAAAAGTAAGCTGATTATAATGATAAGATCTATATGATGATATATGATACAATGATATATATGTAAATATGATGATATGGAACAATGCTTATATATGAAATGATATGTATGCATATGAATAACATGTAAAAATTAATCAAGAGCTGAAAGAGAGTGTTGTACTGAGAGGAAAGGGAAGGGAGAGATAGAATGGGGTAAATTATATAACATAAAGAGGCAAGAAAAATATAGAGAGGGGAGGATAAGGCTGGTGATGGGCAATCTTTAAACTTTACTCCCATTATATCTAGCTGAGAGAGGGAAAAACGAGTCTACTCAGTGGGATATAGAATTCCATCACCCTAAAGAGAAGCAGAAAGGGAACAAGACAAGGGCAGTGGGGAATAACTGAATGTAGGGGAAGTGGGAATGGTGACAAAAAGCAAAATACTGGTAAGAAAGAACAGAGTGAAAGGGAATAGAGCAGAATATAAAAGGGATAATATTATGGAGGACAATACACATTTAGTAATTATATTGCTGAATGTGAATGGGATGAATTCACCCTAAAAGAGAAGCAGATAACTGACTGGATTAGAAAGCAAAATCCTACCCTATGTTGTCTACAAGAAACACACAAGAGGCAGGTAGACAAATACAGATTCAAGGTAAAAGGTTGGAGCAGAATTTATCATGCATAATCTAAAGTAAAAAAGCATAAGTAACAATTATGATAGCAGACAAAGTCAAAGTAGAAATTGATCTGATTAAGAGTTGAGGAAGGAAATTACATTTTGTTAAAAGGTCCTATAAACAATTAAGTAATGCCATTATTAAACATTTATGCACCAAATGGTATAGCATCTAGATTTCTAAAGGAAAAATTAAAGGAGTTCAAGGAGGAAATAGATAGTAAGATCATACTAGTGGGGGATCTCAAACTTCCCCTTTCAGAACTAGGTGAATGGAACCAAAAATAAAGAAGAAAGAAGAAAGGGAAATAACTGAAAATGCTAGAAAAATGAGAGTTAATAGATATCTTGAGAAAACAGAACAGGGATAAAAATGAATATATGTTCTTCTCAGCAGTACATGGTATATATACATATATATATATGTATATATATATATGTGTGTGTGTATATGTGTACGTGTGTGTGTGTGTGTAATATATGTGCTAGGACATAGGAATATCACAAACAAATGCAGAAAAACAAAAATGACAATTGCCACTTTTCAGATCATGATGTAGTAAAAATTATAGTTAACAAAGGTCAATGGAAAGCCAAATTTAAAGTTAATGGGAAGGGGCAGCTGGGTAGCTCAGTGGAGTGAGAGTCAGGCCTAGAGACAGGAGGTCCTAGGTTCAAACCCAGCTGTGTGACCCTGGGCAAGTCACTTGACCCCCATTGCCCACCCTTACCAATCTTCCACCTATGAGACAATACACCGAAGTACAAGGGTTTAAAAAATAAAAAAAATAAAAAAATAAAGTTAATAGGAAGCTAAAAAATATAATTCTTCCAAACATGTGGGTCAAAAAAGAAATCACAGAAACAATCATGGACTACAAGAAAGAGAATGACAATGAGGAGACATCATATCAAAACCAATGGGATACAGCCAAAGTAGTACTCAGGGGAAATGTTATATTGCTGAGTGCCTATACTAAGAAAATAGAGAGGGAGGAGATCAAAGAAATGGGCTTGCAACTTAAAAATTTAGAAAAGGAAGAAATTTTAAATCCCCAGATAAAAACTAAATTGGAAATCCTAAAATTTAAAGGAGAAATTAATAAAATAGAAAGTAAGAGAACTATTGAACTAATAAATAAGACTAGGAGCTGGTACTTTGAAAAAACAAATAAAATTGTTAAAGTACTGGTTAAACTAATAAAAAAGAAATAAGAGACTCAAATTAACAGTGTTAAAGATGAAAAAGGTGATCCCACCTATAATGAAGAGGAAATTGAGATAATTATTAAGAACTATTTTGCAATAAATAAGGCAATATAGGTAAAATAAATGAATATATAAAAAATTTAAATGGCCTAGATTAACAAAAGAGGAAAAAGAATACTTCATCCCATTACAGAAAAAGAAATTGAACCAGACATCAAGGAACTTCCTAAAAAAAATCTCAGGGCCAAATGGATTCACAAGTGAATTCTATCGAATATTTAAACAACAACTAATCCCAATGCTATACAAACTATTTGACAAAATAAGCAAAGAAGGAGTTTTACCAAATTCCTTTTATGACAGAAATATGGTACTGATTCCAAAGTCTGGCAGACCAAAAACAGGGAAAGAAAACTACAGACCAATCTCCTCAATGAATATAGATGCAAAAATCTTCCATAGAATAGTAGCAAAAAGACTCCAACAAGTGATTACAAGGATTAGTCTCTGTGATCAGATGGTATTTATACCAGGAATGCAAGGATGGTTTAATATTAGGAAAACCATCCACATAATTGACCATATCAATAATCAAACCAACAGAAATCACATGATTACCTCAATAGATGCAGAAAAAGCCTTTGACAAAATATAACACCCATTTCTATTGAAAGCACTAGAAACTATAGAAATAGAGGAGCCTTTCCTAAAAATAATAAACTGTATATATAACCATTAGTAAGCATCATCTGCAATCGGGATAAGTTAGAAGCCATCCCAATAAGATCAGAAATGAAGAAAGCATGCCCATTAACTCCTCTATTATTTAATAACATAGTAGAAACATTAGCAGTAGCAATTAGGGAAGAAAAAGAAAGTGAAGCAATTAAAGTAAGAAACAAGGAAATTAAACTATCACTCTTTGCAGATGATAGGATGGTATACTTAAAGAACCCTAGAAAATCAACTAAAAGCCTAGTGGAAATAATTAACATTAGCAAAGTTTCAGGGTACAAGATAAGCCCACATATATCATCAGAATTTCTATATATTTCTAACAAAACTCAGCAGCAGGAGTTAGAAAGAGAAATTCCATTTAAAATCACTCTAGACAATATAAAATATTTAGAAATCTATCTGTGAAGACAAATATGAAAATTATGTGAACACAACTACAAAACATTTTTCACACAATTAAAACTAGATTTAAACAATTGGAAAAACATTAATTGCTCCTGAGTAGGACAAGCTAATATAATAAAAATGACAATCCTCCCCAAATTAATCTACTTATTCAGTGCTATACATATCAAACTACCAAAAAACTTTTTTATAGCATTAGAAAAATTATGACAAAGTACATCTGGAAGAACAAAAGATCATGAATATCAAGGAAATAATAAAAAATGTGAAAAATGGGGGCCTAGCAGTACCAGATCTTAAACTGTACTATTATAAAGCAGTGGTCATTAAAACAATGTGGTACTGGCTAAGAGACAGAAGGGTGGATCAATGGAATAGACTAGGAGTAAATGACATCAGCAAGATAATGTACGATAAACCCAAAGATCCAGCTTTTGGGACAAGAACTCACTATTTGACAAAAACAGCTGGGAAAATTGGAAAATTGTGAAGGAAAAATTAGGTTTAGATCAATATTTTATACTCTATACCAAGATGAATTCAAAATAAGTAAATGACTTAAATATAAAGAATGAAATCATAAATAAATTTGTTGAACATAGAATAGTATACCTATAAGATCTCTGGGAAAGGAAGGAATTTAAGGCCAAGCAAGAGATAAAAAAACATTGCAAAATGTAAAATGAATGACATTGATTATATCAAGTTAAAAACCTTTTGTAGAAACAAAACCAATGCAACCAAAATTAGAAGGAAAGGAACAAACTGGGAGAACATATTTACAACAAAACTCTCTGACAAAGGTTCAATTTCCCAGATATATAAAGAACTAATTCAAATTTACAAAAAATCAAACCATTCCCCAATCAACAATTGGACAAGGAACATGAATAGGCAGTTTTCACATGAGAAAGTGTTCTAACTCCCTCCTGACTAGAGAAATGCAAATTAAAACAACTGAGGTACCACTTCACACATAGAAGTCTGTCCAATATGATAGCAAGGGAAAGTGATAAATTTTTTGAGGGGACATGGCAAAATTGGGACACTAATACACTGCTGGTGGAGTTGTGAATTGATCCAACCATTCTGGAGGGTAATTTGGACATATGTGCAAAGGGCTTTAAAAGAATGACTACCCTATGATCCAGCAATACCACTGTTGGGTTTGTACCCCAAAGAGATAATAAAAACACTGGTACAAAAATCTTTCTAGCTGCTCTCTTTGTGGTGGCAAAAAAATTGGAAAATGAGTGGGTGTCCATTGATTGGGAAATGCCTGAACAAATTGTGGTATTTGATGGTGATGGAATGTTATTATGCTGAAAGGAATATTGAACTGGAGGAATTTCACATGAACTGGAACCTCTAAGAATTGATGCAGAGCGAAAGGAGCAGAACCAGAACTTTGTACACAGAGACTGATACATTATGGCACAATTGAGTTTAATAGACTTTTCTACTAGCAGCAAAGCAATGACCCAGGACAATCCAGGGGAACTTATGTGAAAAAATGCTGCTCACATTCAGAGGAAGAACTGTGAGAACAGAAACACTGAAGAAAAAGAATATAATCGATCATGTAGTTCAATTTGGATATGATTAGGGTTCTGTTGTTAAAAGATCACTCTACTACAGATATGAATAACATCGAAATAGGTTTTGGACAATGATGCATAACCCAGTGGAACTGCTTGTAAGCTCCAGGAGTTGGGAGGAAAGGGAGGGGGAAGAGGGAATCATGAATCATGTAACCATGGAAAAATATTCTAAATAATAAAGGAGAAAAAAAAGAAAAGAAAAACAAGAAATGAAAACATAGTTTCCTCATCTCTTTTACCCCAATCATTCCTGTCTCCAGCAACAAAAAAAGAGCCTTACCATGTAAAATATATTAAAATCCTGATAAACTTTGAGAGATACTAGAAACAATAGTTGACATGGAGAATATTTTTTTGATTTTATTCTTGTTTTTGTGAGGAAGCATTTATCAGTCTTATAAAAGGATTAAGGAAAATTGTTTGATAGGAAAAGCATCACATTAAATAGAATCAGAAAGTCTTGATTCTAGAGCAGGTTCTCATATAATGACAAAATGGTATAGAGAAAAGAATGTGTTCTTAGAATCAAGAAAGATCTGGGTTTGAATCCTATCTCTGGCATCTGCTAGTTGACTATCAATGGGCCATCTAGTTAAGTTTTAACCTCAGTTTCTTCATTTGTAAAGTTGGCCGAAATGGACACATATTATTTAGAAAGTGAATTAGGTAATGCATAGGAAATGATTCTTGAAACCATTTTGCACATCTGAAGAACTATGCTAGCTATTACTATTATATTTTCTGACCTTAAAATCATACTATTAAAGGTTAGAAGGAAGCATGACATTGTGGTTTGAATATACTATTTGGAGTCAATAAACTCTGGGTTTCAATCATTCCTCTGACATATAATATCTTTGTGACTATGGACAAGTCACTTAAACATTTCATTTTTTTTCATGTAAAATGGTGTTTAATGGCAGTTAAGGTCTTTACCTCATAACGTTGCTCCAAGGTTCAAATAAGATAATGTATACAAAGTGATTTATAAACTATAGAGTTGTTGTGATAATAACTCTAGGACCTTGAACAAATCGCACTTGCTCTGAGTTTAGGTTTTTTTCATCTGTAATTTAAAGATAATAATATTTAGAGAAAGCTTACAGAACTATAAATGGATATCTAATTCAACATAATAACTTTTAAATAAGGAAACTGAGGCCAAGAGAGATTAAATACCCACAAGAATTAAGTAAAAAACTCTGGAATCCAACACAGTCTACGAATTTTGTATTTTGTTTATTAAGAAAAAAGTATGAAATGGTGGAAAGGGTGAATTTCAAATCGAAAGTATCTGGGTGCACATCCCAACTCTGTTTTTAGTACCTGACTGATCTTAGCTATTGATAATGAACTTTTATCATCTAAATTTCTTCATCTGAAAAATTAGGGGAGGTTCGACTGGTTCCATGTTGGTGAACCTATGGCACACATGTCAGAGGCGGCTGGTCCCTTTCCCATTTCCACTGTTTCTGAGGACCTGCCCCTCTGCCCAGCAGCCCAATGGGAGTCCTTCCTCCCTCCCATGTCAAGGGTAAGGGGGTGGCTTACATGCACCATATGGATGCAGTTTGTGCACTCAGTCTCTGAAAGGTTTGCCATCACTGGACTAGTTGATCTCCAAGGTCCCTTACAACTTATTACAATTGTAGAATTGGATCCTCAGTTCCTATTCAAGTTTTAAAATTCTATGCATTTATGACATCATATGCACAAAATTCCCAAATCATAATAAGTATGTGAAAATAGCTGATGGCACTGATAATTGTCCTACTACTCATCTCCTATGGCTAGTTTAGATTAGAAGATTCAAAATCCCACATGTGATAAACAGGTATAGAACCAAAAATTTCTGACTTTTTCCTATGCTTCTGGCTATCTGAGTAATTTTTGGTTTACCAAAATTTTGGGATCATCTCTCAGCCCACTGTTTTCTCTCTCCTAATCTTTCCAAGAATGCCACAGGAAAACCTGCTGCCTATTTTTAACTTAGACACTTCATGACCACAAGCTTGGTGGTCATGCTACAGTTTCCTTCATCTATGTTTCCGGATCTTGATCCTAAATTTACATTCAAGAATAAATAATCTGGATGTTGGCTTGGACATAAGTTCCCAAACTTCAGACAGGGGGTGTGGGGTCAGGGAGGGTGCCCCTCACTTTTGGCTTGCTCTTCCCTCCTTGCTATAGCTTCTCACTGGGTCTGCTCTCACCCTGGTGCTCCAGATGTTTGTTGTCTACCTTTTGGGTTTTTCTTTTCTTGAAAGTTGTTTCACTTTGTCTCTTTGTTGGTTCTTTCATTCCTGTATTCATTTTGTGATGTTATTTTAATTTTGTTTGAGGAGGATTCTCATGGTGGCACAGAGCTCCTTAGGATTACTCTGCCATCTTAGCTCCATCCTCAGAAGTCTCTAAAGTTGTTAATCATTTCCACTAGCCTTTTAGTTGATTTGGGTAGAATGGTCATTTTTATTATGTTAGCTCATCCTACCCATGAGCACTCAACATTTTCCCAAATGTTTAGGTATAGTTTTAATTGTATGGAAGGTGTTATATTTGAAAAGTAGTTATATTCGTATAAATCCTGTGTTTGTTTTGGTAGATAGATTTCCTAAGTATTTTATATTGTCTAGGGTGATTTTAAATGATGTTTCTGTTTCTGCCTCTTGCTGCTGTGATGTGTTGGAAATATATAGAAATACTGACTACTTATGTGCATTTATTTTGTATCCTGCAACTTTGCTAAAATTGTTGATTATTTCTACTAGCTTTTTAGTTGATACTCTAGGATTTTTTAAGTATACCATCATATCATCTGCAAAGAGTGATAGTTTAGTTTCCTCATTGCCTACTTCAATCCCTTAAATATTTTTTCTTCTTTAATTGCTACTGCTAGCATTTCTAGTACAATATTAAATAATAGAGGTGATAATGGGCATCCTTGCTTCACTCCTGATCCTATTGGGAAGGTGTCTAACTTGTCCCCATTACAAATGATACTTGCTGATTGTTTTAAATAATTTTGATTATATTAAATTAAAAATTTTCTGTACAAACAAAACCAACGTAAAGAAAATTGGAAGGACAGAAACAAACTGGGAGAACCTTTTTATAATAAAACTTTCATTTATACAAAAAATTGAGCTATTCCCCAATTGAGAAATGGTCAAGGGTCATGAATAGGCAGTTCTCAGATAAAGAAATCAAAACAATCAATAAATACATGAAAAAGTGTTCTAAATCTCTCATGATTAGAGAAATTCTGATCAAAACAAAGCTCAGGTACCACCTCACACATAGCAGATTGGCCAATATGACAATCAAGGAAAATAATAAATATTGGAGGAGATGTGACAAAATTTTGACACTAATGTGAAATGAATCCAGTCATTCTGGAAAGCAATATGGAATTATTTGCAAAGGGCTTTAAAAGAAGGCATACCATTTGATCCATAAATACCACTACTTGGTTTGTACCTCAAATAAATAATAAGGAAAATATTTGCACAAAAACTTTCATAGCTGCACTTTTTGTTGTGGCAAAAAAGCCAAAACCCTGGAAAATGAAGGGTTGTACCTCAGTTGGGGAATCGCTGAGAAAATGTACTATATGATGATGATGGAATACTATTGTGCTATAAGGACTGGTGTACTCGATGATTTTTATATGAACTGGGAGAACCTTAGTGAGCTGGTTCAAAGTGAAATGAGCAGAATAAGGAGAAGTTTGTACACAGAAAGCAAAACATCATGGACCAATCCAATGTAATGGACTTTGCTACTAGTAACAATGCAATAAGCCAGAACATTGCTGATGGACTTATGTGAAGGAATGCTATCCACATGGAGAGAAAGAACTATGGGAGTAGAAATGCAAGAGCAAAATATCTTATCACATGTATATATGGGTATGAGATTTGCAGCTTAGTCTTTAAAAAATTGCTCTATAGAAAAGATGAACAATATGGAAATAGGTATCAAGTGATAATATTTGTACGACCCAGCAGAATTGCTTGTCTGCTCTGGAAGTGAGGAGGGAAGAGGTGACTGAAAGAAAATGAATTATGTGAATATAGAAAAATATTTTAAAAAAGAAAATAAAATTTTAAAAAGTAAAAAGTAAAAATAAATAAGAAAAAGTTTTTTAAATTATTTCAAATTTTTAATTTTTTCCGGATTACATGTAAATATAATTTTTAATAATTGTTTTTTGATATTTTGAGATTTGTATCATCTTTCTACCTCCTACCTCTCCCTCTTCCCCAAGACAACAGGTAATATGATATAGGTCCTACATCACAATATTTATTTCCATAGTCAGTACATAGTGAAAGAAGATACGTTGTTTAAATTAGAGAAAAAAATAATAAAAGAAATAAAATGAAAAATGGCATATTTCAATCTGCATTCAGATTCTGTCAGTCCTTTCTATGTTATTACATGGCCTTTCATCATAAGACTGTTAGAGTTGTCCTGGATCCTTGCATTTCTGAAAATTGTTGTCATTCAGAGTTGATCATTTTACTTTATTTGTGTTACTGTGTACAATGTTCTACCCCTTTTGCTCACTAAAAAGGAAAGTTTTGAGTTATATATTTGGAATGCTTAATAGAGTATCAAATTTTGATCCTCAATTTAAATATTGTTATTGCTTAACTCTCCCTATTCATTTACTGACCCATACCTACTCATTGTTTTTTTCTTTTATCCTTTTAAAGTGGCTCACTCATTACCTAAATGTATTGGAAATAGGATGAAGCATTCAGTGTCTTGCTGAAGTGTATATGCCCAAGTTGTCAAGACTTCTATTATTGAAAGGTCCTTGTCAAATCTGCTTCTTCATTTTGTCTCTAAGAGTGGAGTCCTGGCTGTTGAAAACCACTTCTCTTTCTGTCTCCTACATGCTTCAGATGATTTCCATCATTTATTTTTACTCCCATAAAATTAAAATTCATGAAGGGAAGTCAGAGAACTAGTAATTATTAAGCGCCGATTATGTGTTAGACTTTGTGCTAAGTATTTCACAAATATATTAGCTCCTTTAATTTTATTTTTATTTGTTGAGGGAATATGTTATCAAAATTTTGTATCCTCACACCATAAGCCCAGACTCCCTCTTAGTATGTTCTTCTGCATTCAGTAGTGTAACAAATGATTCACTATTCAAATGCACTTTGTAGTAGCAGAATTTAAAACCTTCATCTATAGTTTATATTTTAGGGGGTTACATTCTCTATGAACTTCATTCCCCCATATTTGGAGAATAACTAAATATAATTAGCAAAACACAAAGATGAATGCATTTGGGATAAATGCAAATAAATAGAAAAGACATTCAGAAAAAAGTTAAAATGCTGCATTATATGAGTGAGATATCTGGTACTGAGGGCCTTTCAAGTACCCAGAGTATAATATTGCCTCAGAGATAAAGACCAGGAGACCTAAGGGCATCCAACTTTGATCCACAGAGATTAAAATATGTAACTAGGTAGTAAGCATAGGGCTGTGGTGGTGAACCTATGGTACATGTGCTAGAGAGGGCACACATCCCTCTACCCAGTAGCCCAATAGGAGCACTTCCTCCCTTCCCTGTCTGGGGTAAGCTGAAGGTGAGAGTCATGCATGGCACTCAGTTTCTGAGGTGGGGTGAGGCATGGCACTCTGTCTAAAAGGTTCACCATCACTGGTATGGGGAATAAGCACTACAGCTTTCTGATCATCTTCGACTTATGGGACATTGAGCCTCAGCTTTTTTATTAGATATCAATAATTAGGCATTATTGTATAAGAAAAATTCAAAACCATCTCCTTTGTGTAAGGTTATTAGTGGGCGTCTTCATAACAACCCTTAAGACATTGAACACAACTGTCATGTCCTCCCTAAGTCTTTTTCTTCTCTCTATTAATCTTCTCCATTTAATTTAATTTATTCTCATAAGGCATTAATTTAATTGATTCTTATAAGGCATTAACTTGAGTCCATTCACTCTCTTTGCTATTCTTTCCTGGGTACTCTCCCACTTATCAATGTCCTCTATACAATGTGGTGGGTTCAAATCCCTTCATGGTCGCCAATATAGAGTTTTAAAAATAATCTTGGAGACTGCATATTGAATTATAATTATTTATTAATAAAAATGAGGGAGAAAAAGCAAGAACAGTCTAATTAAAAGCTACACCATATCTTTTGACTCCAGGTTCCAGGTTGAACTACTGCCTCAGCCATCTAGGCCCAGTGCCCTGACAAGCAGCCACTTCTTAGAGATCACTGATAAGATGAAGTCAGCAGTGCTAGCCAAGGAGAGAGAGAATAGCTTCAGTCCAGGAAGAAAAGCAAGACGGAGAACCTCCTGCTTCTCCTGATGACTTGTTAAAGCCTTGTTCCATCCCTACTACTCCAAGTTTCTAATTGGCCAGAGTTTACTTTAGTCCTTGTCCTAGAGCTAGCCAATCACCTATATGGACTTCTGCTGGTCAAGAACTGCATTACCATGCTGGCAATCGTAGCACATGATTGAATGGTATCCTACCTAATGAGGTGAGTCTTTCTGGATTTGTGGTCCCCTTGATATTTAATTCATGCATGATGCCACAAACTGAATGTAATAATCAAAATATCCTCTAATTAGAATAGGCTCCAATGAAAACATCAGCATCTTATGACTGAAAGTTATGCCTTTTGCATGAAGTATTACCTGATGATACCAGTTAAAACCAACCATTTGATTTTCTCAGTCCTTTGCATTTTATTTTATGTTGATAATTAGTATGTTACTTTGAGTTTCTGCTCTCAAAAAGGTATATGTTTATATGACACCAAAATTAATATTGTTTCATTGGGGCACATACAATGTCTAATACTCTTTTAATAATTCTTAGTTGCTAGTACAATACTAAGTACATAAAGGTTATGCAACAAATATTTGATATTTTTTCAGCCTCAGTTCTTTTGTTTTTTGCATTGTATTTTTTCAAATGGTGACATTCTGAAAGCTATTTGAAAGTTATTAACTTCCATTATTGTATAAGTCAGAATAACCAAAATTTAGTCAAGAACCACAAACATTAGCACAACTAGCCTTGTTAAATGTATGAGGAAAATTACTAACCCTCCAAAATTATTGATTTTATTAGTCTCCTACCTGAAATTGTCCAAATTGGTTTATAAAATAGATGTAATTTAATTCTATCAATGCTCTATGATAAAATACTTCTTCCCCACTACCACCACCAAAATTGGTTGATGATCAGTTTTATGAACTAAAGAGAAGATCTTTGGTAGGAAGAGTCTGAGGAGTAATGAAAAATGATGAAAACTAGAAATCAAGTACCATATTAAAAATTAATTATTTCCTTTTCAATTAGAAAAAATTAAAAACAATTTTTTAAAAACATTAAACTAGTTATAATGAAACTGCATTCACTAAGCTAGGTCCCAATTAATGTAAATAATGAATCCTCAGAGGTCATGTTTGAATTCAGACTACATTAGGTCATAAACAATTATCATATTTTGCATAATTATAACTTCAAATAGTGAGATTTTGAACATATGACTACTTTGGGTTTTTTTCTCCAAATGGTAATTGTCATATGACCACTTAAAAGCAATAGGGGGAAAAAGTTAGAAAGAGGGGAGAAAGAAACATATATTGTAGGAGAAGAAGAAATGGAAATGGTGAAAACATGATGGAGAAAAAGACAAGATGTAGAGAGACCCACAAACATGAGGAAAATAATAGCTAGACAGAGAGAACTAGAAAATAAAGGATACTTATAGAGAAAGACATGAAGGGATAAATGAAAGGATAATATACTTTTGTGGGTTTTGAGATGAATAGTAATGATATTCAAATGGATTGTTAGTTTCAAAGAATTACCACTTTTTTCTACCATTTAAACTCTTGACTTTTCTACCTTTTGAATTGTGCAATCATAAAATTAAATACTCAGTTCATTATGGCATATCCAGAGTAGTCTAAAAGAGTTTTCCCATCCTCCTAACTTGTATAAACAGTGTAGAAAAATCACAAATACACTTCAGTAATTTATTTCATTAATAACTCATCTATGATCATTTCTAATTTAATTGACATTTGAGTTCTGGCTCAGAAATAAAATGATATTTATGTGAATTAGAAATATTTGACCTATTCAATCTTTTAAATAATTTTCATGTTATTTATATGTGTGATATTTTGAAAATTCATGTTTCTCAAAGATCAAATCTTTTGCTGGAAGTACTTATACTTGGCAAAAACTGCTGAGAAAGCTGGATATCCAGATTGCAGAAAATAGACACTCACATTTTACATCATCTACCAAGATAAAGTCAAAATAGATACTTGACCTGCAAATAAAGGGTAATTTCATAAGCAAACCAGAAGAAAATGGAATAGTTTACTTGTCAGATCCAAGGATAAGGGGAAAATTAATGATTAAACAAGATATAGAGAACAGCAATAAGAAGCAAAACGAATATTTTGAATACATGAAATTAGAAAGGTTTTATATAAACAGAACCAATGCAACCAGGAGTAGAAGGGAAACAAAAACCATTAAAAATTATAGCAAATATTTTTTACAAACTCAAGATTTCATAAATATACAGAAAACTCTCAAATTTATGAGAACATAAAGCATTCTCCCATTGATAAATGGTGAAAGGATATGAACAGGTAATTCTTATATAAAGAAATTAAAACTATTCATTCGTATATGAAAAAAATGGTCCAGCTCACTATTGATTGGAGAAATGTAAATTAAAACAATTCTAAGATGTCACCTCATATCTTTCAGATGAAAATGACGAAAAAGGAAAATGATAAGTGTTGGAAGAGATATGGAAAAATTAGGACCCTGAAAATGAAACACTAGCCTGTCCCACTTTCTTTGGTACTCCAAAATTAACTTTGGATTTTAAAAAGGATAAATGTTTATATTCATTTGAAGTTACAACTTACCTAACACTCTGCTTGAATTGAGAATGTAGACAAAATATATTCTTTATCTGTAAATGACCTCTTAAATAGGTATGTTCCCTCTGAGGCCATTCTAAACATCTCCTAGCTCCTGAAAGTCTAGAACAACCTTGTCTCTGGCCCCAAACAACCGTTGGTATCTAGAAGACCCAACTGTTGCTCAGAGTGAGGTTGAAGTTCTCCAATAAGAGGGGCTTTGGAATGGGATTTCATGAAGAACATAAGTTTGAGAACTGAGAGGGAGGAAAGGCTTTTTCCCCAGGGGAATCCAGAACAGGAAAGCATGCATAGGTCTGGCTTGCAGCTTTCAGTTCTCAGCTTGGCTTTTGGAGGAGGTTTGCTAAAAGAATGGCCAGCATCATATAGACAGAGGTTGTTTTTTTTTTTTCTTTTTTTTGGCCTAATTTTTGTTGTTGAATAAATAAGTATAAATTAAGATATACTCTCCAGATAATTTGAAGATAATACACTGTTTTGAAAATGTGAACTGATACAATCATTCTTGAAATAAATATGGAACCATGGGCAAAGGACAATAAAACTATACATACCCTTTGGCTAATAATACCACTACTGGATTTGTACCTCAAAGAGATCAGATAACATTTGAAAAGGACTTATCTGAACCAAAATATTTTAGCAGTTCTTTTTGAAGTGACAAAGATTTGGACACTAAGGAATTATCCATCAGTCAGGTAATAGCTGATCTGTGGTACATGGTTATGATGGAATACTATAGCACCTTAAGAAATGACAAATGGGATGAGTTCAGAAAAACCTGGAAAAAGCAAGACTGAGGGACGAATAAGAAAGAAAACTAGTCACATTCAGAGGAAGAGCTGTGGGAGGAGAAACACGGAAAAAAAGCAACTGCTTGAACACATGGGCTGTTGGGCATATTATTGGGGATGTAGACACTAAATGATAACTCTAGTCCAACTATCAATAATATGGAATTAGGACTTGATCAATGATACATGTAAAACCAAGTGGAATTGTGCGTTGGCTAAAGGGGATTAAGGGGGTTTGGGGGAGAAGGAAAGAACATGAAATATGTAACTAGGAGAAAATATTCAAAATAAAAAAAACCTGGAAAGATGTACATGAAGTGATGCAAAGTGAAGTGAGAAGAATGAGGAGAACACTATATAGTAACAGAAATATTTCTTATGATCAATTGTGAAGGACACAGTGTGTCTTCTTTCACACCAGGAAGAATGTGGCAATATGTATTGTATGACAATACTGGTATAGCTTAGAATAGAATACTTACCACCTCAGGAGGAGAGGTAGGAGGGAGAGAAAGAAACAGAATCTTGAAATAACAGATAACACTTGTCAAAAATGTTTCTATGTGTAATTGATAATAAAATTGATGGGGTAAGAAAAACAATTTAAGAATAGAAGGGCCTTTCCTCAAAATAATAAGCAATATATATATATATACACACATATGTATATATATAAAACCATTAGTAAGCATCATTTATAATGGGGAGAAGTTAGAAGCCTTCCCAATGATCAGGAGAGAAGCAAGGATACACATGATCACCTTTGTTATTTATTATTGTACTAGAAATTCTTACAGTAGTAATTAGAGAAGTAAAAGAAATTGAAGGGATTAAAGTAGGCAATGAGGCAACTAAACTATCACTCTTTGCACATGATATGATGGTCTACTTAAAGAATCCTAGAAAATCAACTAAAAAGCTAGTGGAAATAATTAACAATTTTAGTAAAGTTGCAGGGAACAAAAGAAACCCACATAAATCATCAACATTTCTATATATTTCCAAGAAAACTCAACAGCAAGAGTTAGAAAGAGAAACTCCATTTAAACTCACTTTAGATAGTATACAATATTTAAGAGTCTATTTGCCAAGACAAACACAGGAACTATCTGAACACAGCTACAAAACACTTTTCACACAATTAAACTTGATCAAATAATTGAAAAAAAACATTAATTGCTCATGGGTAGGACAAGCTAAGATAATAAAAATGAGAATCCTACCCAAATTAATCTACTTATATAGGGTCATACCTTTCAAACTACCAAACATATTTTTATAGAACTAGAAAAAAACTATAACAAAGTTCATCTGGAAAAACAAGAGATCAAGAATATCAAGGGAACTAATGGGGAAAAAAAGTGAAGGATGGTGACCTAGCAGTACAAAATTTTAAATTGTACTTTAAAGCAGTGGTCATCAAAATAATATTGTACTAAGAGACAGAAAAGCAAATCAATGGAATAGACTAGGGGTAAATGACAACATCAAGATAGTAAGTAATAAACCCACAGATCCCAGCTTTTGGGACAAGAACTCACTATTTGACAAAAACTGCTGGGAAAATTGGAAAAGAGTATGGGAAAAATTAAGTTTAGAACAACATCAGACACCCTATAGCAAGATAAATTCAAAATGGGTAAATGACAAATATAAAGAGTGTAATCATAAATAAATTAGGTAAACGTAGAAGAGTATATCTGTCAGATCTGTGGGAAAGGAAGGAATTTAAAACCAAATAAGAGATAAAGAACATTACAAAACATAGATTATTTTTATTATATTAAATTAAAAAAGCTTTTGTACAAACATAAGCAATGCCACCAAAACTAGAAGGAAAGTAACAAACTGGGAAAACATTTTTATAAGAAAATTCTCTGACAGAGGTTTAATTTCTCAAATATATAAGGAACTAAGTCTAATCAAAGCTATCAATAACCACATGAAAAAAGTATTCTAAATCCCTCCTGATTAGAGAAATGCAATTAAAAACAAGTCTGAGGCACCACCTCACACCTAGAAGATTGGCCAATATGACAGCAAAGGAAAATAATAAATGTTGGAGGGGACGTGACATAATTGGGATGTTAGTGCACTGCTGGTGGAGTTGTGAATTGATCCAATCATTCTGGAAGGAATTTTGAAATTATGCCCAAAGTACCTTAAAAGAATTCTTACCCTTTTGATGGAATATTCTTGTGCTGAAAGGAATAAAGAACTGGAGGAATTCCATGTGAACTGGAATTACTTCTAGGAATTGATGCAGAGTGAAAGGAGCAGAACCAGGAGAACATTGTACACTGAGACACTATTGAATGTAATAAACTTTTCTACTAGCAGCAATGCAATGATGCAGGACAATCCAGAGGAACTTAGGAGAAAGAATGCTGTCCACATCCAGAGAAAGAACTGTGGAAATGGAAATGTATTAGAAAAATATGTGACCAATTACATAGTGTAATAAGGATATTATTGGGGTTTTGATGTTAAAGGATTGATCTATTGATCTATTGCAGATATGAATAACATGGAAATAGGTTTCAAGCTGCTACATATATTACCCAGTGGAACTGCTTGTCAGATTTGGAAAGGTAGAGGAAAGAAAAGGTGGGAGGTGATTATGAATCATGTAACCATGGAAAAGTATTCTAAATTAAAAAAAGGAAAAAAAAAAGAATGCATACCCTTTGATCCAGCCTTACCACTGCTGGGTTAGTATCCCAAAGATATAGTAAGGAAAAATACATGTACAAAAGTATTTATAGCTGTGCTCTTTGTAGTGGCAAAAAATTGGAAAATGGGGTGGTGTTTCTCAATTGGGGAATGGCTGGAAAAGTTGTAATACCTGATGGTGATAGAATACTATTGTTTTGTAAGGAATCATGTATTGTAAGGAATTTCTATTAAAAAAGGAAATACCTTCAGGAATTGATGCAGAGTGAAATGAGCAGAATTAGGAGAACATTGCGGCACAGAAACTGAACATTGTGGCACAATCAAAAGTAATGGACTTCTTTACTAATAGCAATGCAAAGACCCAGGACAACCCCAAGGGACTTATGAGAAAGAATGCTATCCACATTGAGACCACGGGAGTAGAAAATCAGAAGAGAAACATGATTGATTTAGTGGTTTAATGGATGTATGAGTGGGGTTTTGACTTTTAGAAGAACGCTATTACAAATATGAATAATATGGAAATAGGTTTTTGACAAGTCCTTAAAGACATTCTAGGTCTACTGAGGCAAAATAGCAGAGATGTGGGAATATTGAGACATTAATACACTGTTTGTGGAGCTATGAAATGATACCACAACTCTGGAGAACACAATGGGCCATGAAATTGTACATATCTTTTGACCCAGCAATATGACTACTAGAACTATATCTCAAGGAGATCAGTGATAGGGGTAAAGGACCTACTCATACAAAAATTAGATATAGCAGTTTTTTTGTGGTGGCAAAGAATTGAAAAATGAGAGGATATCTGTCAATTAGAGAATGGATGAACAAATTGTGATATATTATTTTAATGAAACATGACTGTGCCAAAAGTAATGATAAGCAAGATGATCAGAAAAGAAAAAAATCTTGGAAAGATATATGTGAAATGCTGCAAAGTGAAATGAGCAGAATCATTTATTCCAATATTGACTAATATTTTTTAATAAAAACAGGTTTATTTTGTCAAAAGCTTCTTCTGCTTCTATTGAGATAATTATATGGTTTCTGTTGGTTTTGTTGTTGATATGGTCAATTATGCTGTAGTTTTCCTAATTTTGAATCACCCCTACATTCCTGGAGTAAAATCCATCTGGTTATAGTGTATGATCTTTGTTATATTTTGATATGATCTCTTTGCTAGGATTTCATTTAAAATTTTGGTATCAATAATCATTAGGAAGATTATTTTTAGGTATCTCTTTTTTATCCATATTTTTGTCAGAAAAAACAATTTGAAAGAGTTCCTCGCTCAGCTATTTTTTCAAATAGTTTATATAATCTTGGAATTAATTGTTCTTTAAATGTTCTGTAGAATTCATCTTGTAAATCCATTTTGTCCTGGGGATTTTTTCATAGAGAATTAATGGATGACTTATTCAATTTCTTTTTTTCAATTTTTTGATATTATCAATTCTCTAAAGTGAACTTTTTAAAAATGAAGATGAGGCTATCACAGATTCAGGCACCATGTAACCTTGCAAACAAATCAAAGATAATACCTTCCATATCCACTCTCCTGCATATGTGGAAGTCCTCGTGCCAGTATCAATTCCTCTCTTCTTACCAATGGAGCTTCAGTCTACTTGGAAGTATTACTCCAACTTTACTTGAGACACCACCCTGAAAATTTCACAGATCACTTCTTTCTTTTGCTCACCCACTTAAGGGGTGCTGAAGACCCTGGACTTAAGCCAGTCTGTGAGTGTTTCCTTCTAGAAGCCTCATTTCACAATCCAGAAAAAAGTAAGCATAATACAGAATTAAAGTTAACTTTTAAGGAAACAATATGAAGGTGAATTGGATTCCTGAAGGTCTTTCCAGCTTATGCCAGCTTCAGTTCTGAACATTTCATAAAGGAATTCTGGCATTGGGTTTGGAAAAAGCAGTTTGAAAGACTGTCACACCCTTATTTTACTCATTCTTCTTCCTCTCAGTATCAGCTTGGGCATAAAAATTCAGTATCCTGACTTTACATGTTGAACAACAATCCAAAATGTAAAAACGATCTCTTAAGAATTGGATATTACACAAATGCAACTATCAATAATATGTAAATAAGTCTTGATTGATGACACATGTTAAAACCAGTGGAAAAGCATGTCAGCTATGGGGGGAAGCTTGAAGGGGTGAAGGAGAAAGTAAAAACATGAATTATGTAACCATGGAAAATTTTTCTAAAAATAAAAAAATAAAATAAAATAAAATCCAATGTTTGGCATTCAAAAAAAAAAAAGAATTGGATAGTGTCAAGCAGGTTATTACTAGGGAAAGGTCTTGTAGTGAAGAAGCACCCCTATTACTTTAAAAAAGACTCAGGAGAAAGAAAATGCTGAACCTATGTCAAAAAGCTAAAGATATTAAAGGTCTAAGAAAATTTACCATACTGGACTTGTGACTTCTACATAAGAAGGGAAGATTGTGTATCTAGCATAAATCTACTTAGTTCCTCCCTACCTTTGAATGAGAAGGAAAAGGAAAGGGAAATGACTTTCAAAAGAGTAAGTATGTACTCTCTGATGCCCAACTTTTCCCTCTAGGGGGCTTGCTTCTAAGTATGGTAGGTACACTTAAGTTCTTAGACACTACTGGCTTTGATTGTGGTGGTCCTCCTGCTGCTTTACAAGTAAATATTGACTGGATCTATTGGACTGTACCTTCTCTATCTTATGGTCTTGGTCCTGCTCTTCCTCTTCCTCTTCCTCATCAACCTCTTTCTTCTTTTCTTCAGCCCTCATTTCTTCAGGAGCATCCCCATCCCTGACATCTCTTTCACATCAGTGAGTATGTAGGCCATCAAGTGCTTCCTCTAGCCTCTTTCTCACAGGCTGTAAAAATCCTTCCTCTTCCCTTATGTCTTCATCAGTCATCATGAATTTTTGTTGAATGGTTGGGAGATATTAAGACATACCCCAGGGTTCTTCTCCAGAGTTACTGAAAGGTGCCCAGTGATAGGCATTGTTCTCAAATTCAGAGTATTGGCAATAGCAGAGAGGAGGGTTTCATTGATGCAACCTAGGGTCACTCCTTGTAAACTTTTAGAAATATCCATTTTTTCACAAGCTCTTTTACAATGTCAATGGCATTAAGAAAATAGGATTAATTCTCCCCTGCCTATTTTTAGCTAATCAAATCAAGAAATTAAAGTACCACTTGACACTAAATAAGAGAGTTCACAAGTCACTTGCTAAAGTGGGTGACAACTCCAGAGGTCACTGCCCCATCCCTGGGCAGTGCTAGGCAAATTGAAAGACTGCAATTGGTTTTTATAAAGTGGGGAAGAGACAGGAAGTGATGTGGGAAAAGGACTATAAAAAGTCCTGAACTTCCTGTCCAAGGGACTTCTCCTTTGAACTTCTCCTTTGGAGTTTGTCTTTGGATTCACTCTGCATAAGTGAACTGGACTAAAGGAGGAGACTCTTTCCCTGGATACTATGTCAGCTTGCTGGGTGAGTAGCTGGCCTTCCCTTCCTGGCTTTTGGAGAGACTGGTTTCAGAGAGTCCTGCCTTGGTTTTGCAGGAGGCGGCATTGGTAGAACCCTGGCTGAAGATACCACCAAAATCCAGGTGGAGACAGTCTTGGAGAAGCCCTGCTGGGGCTGAGTCTGGCTTCTCAGGAGAAAGGCTGGTAGGCTTATTAGAATCTGTCTCTTTATCAATAGTTTTCCACTTTCACTCTTTCCACCTCTTTGCAAATAAAGCTGCTAAAAGTCATTTTGACTTAAGTTGTAATATTTTTAAATTGGCGACCACAATATTACTTTAGAACTTTCACATTAGCATAAAAACCTAAATTTTAATTTCTTAAAGCATTCAATCCACTTAGCATTTCCCACCAAATACTGAGGCTAGTCCACAGCCTTATGTGATTGATTCTTTACCACTAAAATGGTTAGTAATCTTGGTAACAGTTTGTTTGAAGATAGATGCCATCTGCTGGACAGGAAGTGCTTTATTTAAATATGGCTTTCCTTTGGCTTGGTTAGAACAGTCATAGCACATCCTCTGCTGATTCTTATTCATTTAACTCATGAACATTTTCCATGTTCAAAAGTCAGAAGTGGTCAGGTAATGTGCTAGCAGAGATTTGCTTTGGAACTTCTTCTGACAGAGTCTGGGCCCTTTGCCATCCCCAAGGCTCCAACTGCCTTCAAACAATTTCTTATTCTGAGATGAGTTTGTTTAAGTATCCACTTTCCTCTTCTTTTAATCTGAGCAATTTATATATTTTTTAAAAAAATATCTTATTCCCTGAGATTGTCAGATTTTTTGGCATGTAACTAGGCAAAATAACTCAATAATGGTTTTAATTTCCTCTTCATTATTTGCAAATTTACTTTTTTCATTTTTTTATATTGGTGATTGGTTTTCTTCTTTCCTATTTTTTGATCAAATTGACCAATAATTTATCTGTTTTATTATTTTTTCCTAAAACCAGCTTGTTGTCTTATTCATTACTTCAATGGTTTTCTTACTTTCAGTTTTATTAATCTCTCATTTGAATTTCAGGATTTCTAATTTGTTGTTTAATTGGGGCTTTTTACTTTTTTCCCCTAGGTTTTTTAGTTATACGCCTAAACATTGATCTGCTAAATATACATTTTTCCCCTGGGTACAACTTTGGCTGTGTATCAAAAATTTCAGTATCATTGCTTCTTTGTTATTCTCTTTATTGAAATTTTTGATTATTTCTATGATGTTTATGTTCTTTGATCCACTTGTTTTTTGGCATAAGGTTACTTACTTTCCAATTACTTTTTAGTCTCCAGCCCTTTGTTGAGTATAAATATTATACTATAACCGTCTGAAAAGGATCCACTTAGTATTTCTACTTTTCTTCATTTAGTTGGGAGACTTTTATGCCCTATTATATGACAGTTTTTTTATGAAGGTGCCATGTATTGCAGAGAAAAAGGCATATTTCTTTGATTCCCATTCTGTTTTCTCTAGTAGTCTTTCAAATTTTACTTTTCTAAAAATGTACCCATCTCTATATTTCTTACTTGTTTATATTTTGGTTTGATTTATTTAATTTGAAGAAGGGAAGGTTAATGTTCCCACTAATAAGGTTTTAGTTTCTATTTCCTCTTTTTAATTCATGTAACATCTTTATTTAAGATGTAACATTTTATTTAATTCATTTAACATCTTTAAGAATGTGAACACTATACCATTTGCTGTATATATGTCTAATATTGATATTATTTCAAAATCTTTAATTTATCAAGATGTAATTACCTTCCTTGTCTCTTTTGATTTGATTAATTTTCACTATTGCTTTCTCTTAGATTATAATTGCTACCCCTGACTTTTATAACTTTAGCTAAAACAATAGATTCTGGTCCAGCCCTTTTCCTTTACTGTTTATTTCCTTTGTTGGAACCATAATAATACGTATCAATACGTCTCTCTCTCCCCCTCCCTCCCTACCTCCCTCCCTCCCTCTCTCTCTCTCTCTCCCTCTCTCTCTCTCTCTCTCTCTCTCTCTCTCTCTCTCTCTCTCTCTCTCTCTCCTCAAGCCTGAAAAAGTGGAAATCTTTTTCTTTATCTCATTTTTCAGATCTGAATGACCATACCCTCCCTCTCCTCAACATTTACTTCCCCTGGAACACCTTAAAACAATGAATATCTTAGAAACCTATATGACAAATACAGAAAAGAAACAAAATAATTTTTATTATTTAATTATTATTTTTTCTCAATAATAAGTAAACAAAATTTTTAACATTCTTAAAATTTTTTTGAATTCCAATTTCCCTCCTCTCCCTCCTCCTCTTCCCTTCCCCACTCTTTGAGAAGACAAGCAATTTGATATGGCATATGCATCTGTAGTAAGAAACTTTTAATGAAATAAAGATTATGGAAATAGAGTGAGAATAAAAGCTATAGAAAAGTAAGGTAGTAATGTGCACATGAAAGCAGGAGTAGTTGCATTCTCAGCTCTCAGAGCAGCTTCAGCTAGCTTGCTTCCACTCTGGATTTCCTCAACTTACTTTAGCTATACTTAATTCTTAGCATTTTATTCTCATTTGAAAAATGAGAAAGGGGCAGAGGAATACTCTCAAAATGGTAGATTGAGAGATCATAGAAATTTCCTTCATAAGTACCTAGATTAGTCATTATGACACCATAACATTTTCTTGATAACTTTAAATGTTATACATGAAATATTTACTAAATGAGAAAGCCAACAGAATAATCATTCTATTACATATATTCAGTAAAAGGCAAAAAGCCTCATTTATCAATAATGTAAATATAGCAGCACCCATAAGCTTGGGTTACACTGTAGACTCTACCATCAATGCACACGATATTTCTGGCATGGAGGTGAGATTTAGAGTGTGCAGAAACCTACATCCTCTTTGCATTATGATATACAAATGGAAAAAAAAATCAGGTTCACAGGGGCAATGCAATTTCCTTGACCAGGTGCAACTACAATATGATACTTTCAGTAAAAAATAGTTCACTTTAATTCTAGAATCTACAAAGCTAATTCAGGCTTTGTAGGCTTTTCCCTTTCAAGCCTTAGAGAGCAGTAAGTTAATATAACTAAGGTTTTGAGTAGATTACTGTCTCAACTAACACCAGATGGAAGTAAGTTGCCTCACCCAGGCAATTCTTCACCTGCAGCAGAAGTATCTCTGTCCACCCAATCAGCTCTTCTAAAAAGTAGAACCTTCTTCCAATTAGATCATCCTGTTGCATTAACAATAAAGTCTATCTAACTATAGTCAGGTGGACCCTCCTTCTATTAGTGTCTCTAATTCAAATATTATCAGAGTTGCAGATTTTCTGTTCTGATTCCAAATGGCTCAAGAAAATCCTCTTCCCTGTAAGCTTCTCTCTTTTAGCTTCTTTTATCAGTTTCCATGACTTCTTTTGTCTAAATATGGCTTTTTTTGGGTCTCCTACTCATGATTAGTCAATATCTTCTAATTTTTCAACTTGAAGTCCCCTTATTGTAATAATTCATATTCAATTTAGCTTGAGAAACCCAAAATCTACATTTTTTGTCAGTTTGTTTTTTGAAACTAACTGTCCATATATCAATCTCATACTCCCCAAACTGTTCAGAGATTCCTGGCTATAATGTGAAAAATCATAATATTTGAGTTAATTACTGGAAAAATATTGTACTGTAGTCATTCCCAGCATTAGTTACTATTTCTTTCCCTCATCCTGACAGGACCTCTTTCCTTTCAAAATTTTTTTAGAACTTTCATTTTAGGAGCTGCTTTTCTTTTGTACCAGTCTATTTCTCAAGGCACAATACTCTATTTCATGTAAGATAACCTTCTTTTGCCCATTTCAACATAAAATGTCCACATTAGAAAGTCATTATATCACGAAACCATGAAAAGGACATTATATTAGACCTATTATACTTGTCCCCACCCCCAGGGGGTGGAAATAGGACTAATGAATAGAATTTTTAGTAATTAATACAACTAGGTGACAGTATCTAGAGTACTAGAACTATTGCCAGAAAAACCTGAGTTCAAATATAGCATCAAATACTTTCTAGCTGTGTAACCTCAGCTGAGGCATTTAATCTGTTTTTCTCAGTTTCCTCAACTGAAAAATGAGGAAATAATAATAATATTTACCTCCAACAGCTGTAGTGAGGATAAAAATGAGACAATAATTATAGAACATGGAGGATAATGCCTGGCACATAGTAGGCACTTTATAATTGTTAGTTATGGTGATAATCATAGCTATTATTATCATATATTTAATTTGGGGAAAACATCATAACAATTAACAGTAAATGGAAATGGAAGAATGTCTGTAGAAGTAGATTACTAAAAAATCTTATGTGAAAGATGGATAATGACTTAGGGATATATTAAAGATGATTTTTCTTCAAATATGCATTAGAAATGAGAGCATCTTAGCTTCTTCTGACTGATCTTGATTCTATAATTTAGCTTAAGTTCCTTTCTTTAATCAATTTCACAATTTCAAGTCAGATCCCTATGAATAGATGGGGGGAGGTATTTGTTTTTCAGTGTAATTATTGCATTGCAGTTATATTGGTATATGTTTTCATGTTTATGATTTCTCATCTATACTTACCTTTTATTTTGTTTGTTTTGTTTTGCTTTGCTTTTTATGTTGTCCTCCTCTGCATTTTATCCTTCTAGTTTGGGAATGGCTTTCTTTATATGCATAATACCCTCTTCTTTTTATTTTCCTTTGTGCTTACAAAAAATTAATTGATGAACAGTAATGTCAAAAATGGGCAGTCATGTTTACTAAAAATTAAGAAAAAAGGGGCAGCTGGGTGGCTCAGTGGATAAAGTATGAGCCTGGAGTCAGGAAGACTCATCTTCATTAGTTCAAAGCTGACCTCAGACAATTACTAGCTGTAAACTATGGAAGTAATCATGCATTTCTAAGAGGATCTTTCATTGGAACAAAATTTCCATTGGATATAACAAAACTGGAAAGACTTGGTTTTAAAAAAGTTTGGTCTGGCAAGAGATTGTGGCTGTTGCCTAAGGATCGATCTAACAAAATATTGTCCTGAATATATGTTAACCGAAGAACAATAATGACAAAATAACTGGAAACATAAATGCAATGATTGGGAGAAATGACTTAATAGATTGTAATATTTGAATTAATAAATTGCATTCTCATTAGAAATTACAAAAATTGGAAACATAAAGAAAATAAGGGAAATATATGAAGAGATGGAAAGAGAAGACAGTTTTAAACACCATGGAGTTTGGGTTTTAGTACATAACTTTTTTGTGCATTTGTTTATTTAAATATTTTTGTTGTTTTTTATTTTTATTGACATGTAATAAAAATAAATAAATTAATGTATTTTAAAAAAGATTAAACCACAAATAATTAACATGTAAAAATTAGTTTAAAATAATAAATAAAATCACGGCCCACAAGTTCTCATTGATGGTTTATTTTTACTAAAGAAAAATAATATACATTAAAAATAAAATGTTTAGTTAAGTAGTATAAAAAGTAAAGTAAAAAAAGAAAATATATATCACTGTTCATAGAGACTTTATTCTTTTCCACAAGTAGCCATAGTGCTACTAGAAAAAAATATATATTTAAAAATATATTATTGGGAAATATGTGATGGAAGACATATGTAGGAAAAATATATAACTAGAGAACATGTGTTAAAGAACCTAAACTTAAGAATCTATGTAATGAGGGCGCATCTATGTGAAGAAAAACTTACAGCTCCAAAACAATTAAGGTAGGTAAAGATAAAAGACAAGGTGAAACATGCCTTCTTTTATTATATATACCAGGGAATTAAAAAAAATACTGACCTTCTTTTGTTGACTATCCAGCACAAACTTGATGTTTCCTTGCAAATACAAAAAAGGGAAACATTGACAGTGCCTAAGCTGGGCAGAGACATAGAGATATTTTAGCAAGATCAATCTGACAATGATTAATAGAGGGTACTGCAATAGAGGGAAAAAGTTGAGTGTGAAAGATTGGTAAGCTTTTTTTCTTGTGCAATGTACCCATATATGAGATCATATGAACTATTATATGGCAAGAAGTAGGTTAAGTAGGATATAGATATGAGAAATATTTTAAATAATTCAAAAGGACACACAGAAGTTAGATGCCGTGGTCATAGGCACCAGTTTAGGCACTGATTTGACAAATTTAAGCTGAAGCACAAGGATCCTTACTACACAACTGAGTATACAAAAATATTAACTTATATAATTCAAAGTTAAGGAGAGAGAAGAAATAAACATTTTAAAATATTAACATGTGAGGTGTAAGGGTTAAAAATTAAAGGTTGTACTAAATGTATAAAAATGAGGTCTCTGAAACTATATTACTCAAATAAGGATGACTTTTTATGGTAGTTTATTTACAAAAGGAGAAAAAGTGAAAGTAAGGAAATGAAAGAGAAAGTAGATAATTATTCCAGCCCAGTCAGAATCAGGCAGGGCTCAGAAGTCCCAGCAAAAACAGAGGTAAATTAATCAAGGGTTCTAGCCACGAGGCCTCCTCCAAGATGAGGTGCCTCTCTGGAGGGTAGTACCTCCAGATAAGCCAGGAAAGGAAGTCAGCCTTATCACTTACCCACTTGGTAGTTCAAAGGGAGAGATTCAAGAATAGTCTCACCAAATTTCAGTCTCAGGTCCATGAAACAGATCCATCACCAGCCTCCAACTCTAAGTCGAATTCCAAACTCCAAAGAACTGACTTCACAGGAAGTTGCCACTGCTTTTAAAGACATTTCTTTGTCACTCCCTGTGCATTCCCCCCACTTTACATGGACCAATCATAGCTTTAGCTTTGGTTAGCACTGCTCAGGGGGCAGTCAGTCGTTTCTGATTCGTCACCCACTTTTGTACACGTGGGTCACAGACCTCCTCCACTTAAGCATAAAATGGGGTGTATACACTTGTGATTAAATCTCAAAATAGGCAGGGGAGAGTTAATCCCCTTTACAGAGGCATTCTGCCAAATGTTACATATATTTTTTATTTGATTCTCACAAAAACCCTGTGAGGTAGATGATATTATTTTTGGGTGAGGGAACTAATGTGGGCAGATATTAAACAACTTGTCCAGAGACACACAGTCAAGTCATATCTGAGAATGGATTTGAACTTAGGACTTACTGAATGCCATTTCAGTACTGTACCAATTGTGCCTTTTATTTGCCTTTAGATGAATCAAATTTTAGTTGTCATACATTGTATTCAATCAAAATGTAACATCTCTTAACAATAATAATGCTTAAATGATAGAAATATGCAATAAAATATAAAAGAGTAAAATAATTTAATATAGCATCACTGTATATATTGTAATTTTTCTATATACTTCTCTCCAATGAAAAGTATTGTTCTCACAGACATTCACCAGAGGAAACATAACTGAAGTTGCAAATCAACATTGTCATATCAGAACATAAATACCTGAGAAAATGATAAAATACAAAACTAAAGCAAGGTCTAAATAGCAGATAGCATTTTAGATAGGGCATAGAGCTTTCAGTGTAATAATATGAAAAAAGCTTAATAGAAAAAGAAAAAAGCATAAACACCTCTACTATACAGGCAAAAATAATTGTTTTTGGAAACTAGAAGATAAGTTCCCATTTCCAAACTTCATAAAAAAAGGCACTTTACATGCAAAAGAGCCCTAAAAATGATTAGAGCCTGAATGACCTAAAAAGAAGCCTTTAGAACTGCTCCATTTTTATTGGTCAAAAAGTTCTATTATTTACTATGGATATATATGCAAAAAAGTAATTTTGCAACAAATTAATTTTTAGATGCCCGAATATAATTCAGAAGGGCATGTGCAAATAAACTCAGCAGGTTGTTAATAGCTGGCTTTTCCTAAGCACTGATTGTCATCTTTACACTTTTAAAAAACATATCGAGGTTATGCCTTGAGGAATCTTTAACTTATTGACAGCTTCAAAGGAAGAGCAGGGAAGGGAAGGGAAGAGAAGTGAGGAAATCTTAAAGGTAATGTACTTTAAAGATAAAGGTACTTTAAAAATAATATAGAAGAAAATATTTCAATGTAGTTGGTTTCCTTTATAACTTTTTGCATTTTATTTTATACATTTAAAACCATTTTTTTTCTGAGAAAGGTGCCATAGGCTTTAACAGATTGCCAAGAGGAACATGATAGGAAAAATAAGGGTTAACATACAAGCCTACTCCAAGGAACCCATGGTGAAAAATGCTATCTACCACTACAGAAGGAACTGATGGAGTTTGAATACAGATCAAAGCACACCATTTTCACTTTATTTCCTTCACTAGGTTTTTTTTCCAGTATTTGTGATATATGTCTTTGGTTTTTTCTTTTTATAATTAAGTTTATTTATTTCATTAATTAATTTCAAATATTTTTCCATGGTTACATGATTCAGGTTCCTTCTCTCTCCTCCTCCTACGCCCCTCCTGTAGCCAGTGAGTAATTCCACTGGGTTTACATGTATCATTGATCAAGATCTATTTCCATATTATTAATATTTGCACTAGAGTGATCATTTAGAGTCCACATCCCTAATCATATCCCCATTCAACCATTTGATCAAGTAGTTGTTTTTCTATGTTTCTACTCCCACAGTTCTTTCTCTGAATGTGGATAGTGTTCTTTTTCATAAGTCTCCCAGAGTTGTACTGGATCATTGCATTGCTGTTAGTAGAGAAGTCCATTACATTCAATTGTGCCAGAGTATATCAGTCTCTGTGTACAATGTTCTCCTGGTTATGCTTCTTTCACTCTGCATCAGTTCCTAGAGGTCATTCCAGTTCACATGAAATTTCTCCAGCTCATTATTTCTTTGAGCACAATAATATTCCATCCCCAACAGATACGACAATTTGTTCAGCTATTCCCCAACCAAAGGGCACCTCATTTTCCAATTTTTTGCCATCACAAAGAGTGAGGCTATAAATATTTTTGTACAACTCTTTTTCCTTATGATCTCTTTGAGGTATAAACTCAGTAGTGATATAGCTGGCTCAAAGGGCAGGCAGTCTTTTGGTGCCCTTTGGGCATAGTTCCAAATTGCCTTTCAGAACTGTTGGATCAATTCACAATTCCAACAGCAATGCATTAGTGGCCCAATTTTGCCACATCCCCTCCCACATTTATTTCCTTTGCTGTCATATTAGCCAATCTGCTAAGTGTGAGGTGGTACCTCAGAGTTGTTTTGATTTACATTTCTCCAATTATAAGAGATTTAGTAGTTTTTCATGTGCTTATTGATAGTTTTGATTTCTTTATCTGAAAATTGCCTATTCATGTCCCTTGTCCATTTATCAATTGGGGAATGGCTTGATTTTTTTTTTACAATTAATTTAGCTCCTTATAAATTTGAGTAATTAGACCTTTGTCAGAGGTTTTTGTTAAATTTCCCAATGTATTGCTTCCCTTCTAATTTTGCTTGCATTGGTTTTATTTGTACAAAATATTTTTAATTTAATGTAATCAAAAATTATTCATTTTACATTTTGTAATATTCTCTGTCTCTTACTTTGTCTTAAAATCTTTCCTTTCCCATAGACCTGACAGGTATACTATTCTATGTTTACCTAATTTACTTGTAATTTCCTTCTTTACATTTAAGTCATTCACCCATTCTGAATTTATTTTTATGTAGGGTGTGAGATGTTGATCTAAACATAATCTCTCCCATATTGTTTTCCAATTTTCCCAGCAGTTTTTGTCAAATAGTGAGTTTTTTCCCCAAAGTTGGGATCTTTGTGTTTATTGTACACTATCTTGCTGAGGTCATTTATGCCAAGTCTATTCCACTGATCCTTCCTTCTGTCTCTTAGCCAGTACCATATTGTTTTTATGACCACTGCTTTATAGTACAGTTTATGATTTGGTATTGCTAGGCCCCCATCCTTCATATTTTTTTCATTATTTCCCTTGATATTCTTGATCTTTTGTTCTTCCAAGTGAACTTTACTATATTTTCTTCTAATTCAGTAAAAAATTTTCTTGGTAGTTTGATAGATATGGCACTGAATAAGTAAATTAATTTGGGTAGGATTGTAATTTTTAGATCATCCTACCCATGAACAATTAATTATATGTCTTTAACAACATGACAAACCTGGATATGTATATATGTGTATTGTGTGTTAGCACATTTATAACTTAGATCACTTACCATCTTGGGAATGGAAGAGGAGAGAGGAAGGGAGAGAATTTGAGTTGCAAACTGTCAGAAAGCAAATGTTAATAATTATTTCTATATAAGTATTTTGGATTCTAGTTATTTAAATATGTATACTAGACATTATTGTGTAAGGTAATATAATGAAATGAAATTGCAATGAAATAGAGTGTGCCTCTCAAGGAATGTATCATATCCCTGCAAAAATCCAGGGACACAGGACAATGATTTATGTTGAGATGCTAAAGGCCCCAATAAAAACTTGTTACCAACAAAGTCTAACTAAAATATCTTGACCAGACAACCTCTGAATCCAATATTCTGTTGATAACCCCTAATCTCAGCTCTCCAGATCTCCTCTGTTGAATATTTGTATGGGCCAAATTCTGCTGACCATTCCACGCTGTTCCTATATTAAAGGAAGTTCTTTGTAACTTACAATCAGATCTTCTTTCTTCAGCAGGTTTTCACCTTTCTCACTATGCTCTATCTTAAATGACTGTTCAGATTTTCTGCGATATTTTATGTGTAGGCTTATGATTTTAGCAGAATATGAATTATTAATATTTAACACATATAATTTGGGAAAAATGCAATAAAATATTACTGTGGAAAAATTTTAAATAACTCTTGCTATATAGAAGATGTAAGAAGGTTACATGATGGGGAGGTCTTTAAAATTATTTTAAAAAGTGACAGCA
Source organism: Gracilinanus agilis (assembly GCF_016433145.1). Lineage (NCBI taxonomy): Eukaryota > Metazoa > Chordata > Mammalia > Didelphimorphia > Didelphidae > Gracilinanus > Gracilinanus agilis. The sequence goes on from NC_058134.1 coordinate 190,720,379, forward strand.
TGGGAATCTTAAGGAGAAGACATTTAGACAAACAATTCAGAATCAGTGGCACATCTGATTTGGCCACGATTTCAACACTAGAGGTATTGGGTAGGAAAAGCTTATCCATGAGGTGACAAAGTGCTTGCAAGGATTGTGGAAGAGTTAGACAACGGAGTAAAGTGAAACATGGATGAGATCTTATCAACATAAAAGCATATCTCTTCATACATCAGCAAAGTGGAAAACTAGAAGAGGAAATAACAAAATGAAATATAAAGGTAAATTATTTCAGACCTTCTAGAATATGAGACACGTTGAATAGCTCAATTGCCTTATAAAAGGACCATCAAGTACAATGCACTTACTACTAATTGTTCTAATGTTTTTCTAGGCATTGATTTTGAAGAATATCAAAAAGGAGTCTGGAAAATATCACCATAAACTAGAATGGAGTCACTCACTCGGAAGAATTATCAAATAAAAACAGTCCCTAAAAATAAATTTTAAGAGACTTCTCCAAATCATGGACTAAGGGCCTTTATTTATTTGAATAAAAATATTTCAGAAAAGATCACAGCAGTACTTCATCTGGAAAAAGAAAAGTCCAATAAAAAGTAAAAAATTCCAGGTTACAGCTGAACCTATGGATAATTATAATAGAGATTATAGCTGTCTACTGAAGAACTTGTTCTGGGACTCTAGCACAGCTGTCTCACCCTGCGAGAAACTAACCTAGTGTCCAATTCATCAGCCCTGCCCAGGTCTAGCCTTGAAATTGGGTGATCCATTCTTTACAAACACTGATGTGCTACCCTACAGTGAATGTCATGAGGATTTTCTAGGGAAAAAGGGGCATAGAGGCCATTCAGTTCTGGTCTTGTAAAGTGCTTTGGCCAACTAAGGAATATGACTTTCTAACAATATGACATGATCTTCTATATTGTTCATGACACCACCACTACCCCTATAATTAATCTATTTGTTTGTTGGAAAGTACACTCCAGGTTTTGGGGGAAAATACTTTGTAACTGCTATTCTTAGTATGGAATTTCAATAAGAGTATTTTCTAAGAATTAATTGAATGTGCTGTTTGATTATTAATTTGAAACAATTATTTGCATTGTGAAAGGTGGGGGAGAATCAGACAAAATATCTCAGATGGAGTGAGACTAAAATAGAATATCAGGTTGATAGAAGCAATCCAGAAAGTGAGGACATAAAGAAGTATCAGGAATTAAAAGGATAAAAACTCAAAGGTATGTTCTCAGATAAGGTAGTTGGTACCCTCTGGAGGATTTCCAGAGAATAGGGAGAATCACCTTGTGCAGAAACTAGAAAAAGAAAATAAGTAGATATTCCAAAGAAAATTTTCCCCTCTCAGAAGCATGATTGTCCAATTAATCAGTAAAATAATAAATAAATATTTGCTAGTTTAAAGGAATAGCATCAAGAGAAAATAAATATGCTAATAATCTTAATATCAAGATTGGAACACCTACTTTTCCTAAAATTATAAAGCTAAATGCTAATGAAATGACTCAATCAATCTTCAAACACAGCTGAACTACATTCTATGCAATCTACCTTGTCAAGGTATTTTGAACAATGCTCTAAAAATCTATCATTTTCCATTCTAGAGTTTAATACTAGAAAATATAACTTAATAAAATGCCCAACTAAAAGACATTTTAAGAAAAAAAGATTCTTTTCACAAATTTATCATATGTTAGATGATAAGATCATTCCCCTTAAACTCTCATACTTTAAAATTATGTTATCTGTGAAAGCTATTTTAAAAGCATCTAGCATACAAATTTTTAACTCAATTGACCTGAAGAGGCCTTATTTATCTCCTTCTCTCTCTCTCCCCCCCCCTCTCTCTTTCTCTCTCTCTTTTTTTTTCTCTCTCTATCTCTCCCTCTCTCCCCACATATACACACATATATGTATACACACATATATATGTATGCTGTATTATGAAGGAGTCACAAATTGTCTCCCTATCCCAGTCTTCCAAATGTCAAAGAGGTAACCCAGAAGCAATGGATTATTTGATATTGAGAAAGCCATAATTTCTATAGACCTCAGATTCCTCATCTGTAAAATGAAAGAATTAGATTAATTCTCTAAGGTCCCCTCCAGGTTTCCAGTCTCAAAAATCTTTGTTAATAACTGACATTTATGTGGTGCTTTAACATTTACAAAGCACTTTACATATATTAACTCATTTGATCCTCAAAACAACCCTTTCATAATGTGTAATGTAGACTTTATTACCTCCATTTTTCAGATAAAGAAACTGAGGGTGAAAAGGATTAATTGGCCTTTACAAAGTGTCTTGACTTCTAAGGGATGGAGGGGTCATTTGAAATCAGGCTCTAATGACACCAAAATCTAGTATTTTTCCCATTACACCAAAGTTGCTCTTTATGCTGACATTAACATTTTTGATTCACAGCTGCTACAATTGTGTCACGTAAGAATTGCATTGAAATCATATAGATCAAGGTTCTTATGAGATATTAGTCCAGAATTCCATAACAGTTGTTGGGAGCAAAAAGCAAAATGTGCATCTTTGTATATATCAAAGAGCCTAGAACAATATTATGTACACAGTAGGGCACATAATAGAACAACATCCAAGGCACCCTGGAGCCAGCTCATACCAACTCTTAAGACAAGTATCTTGGTACAAATCATTAATTCATTCCAGAGAGCAGATCAAATACCAAAAAGGTCATTTATCAAATGAATTTTCCCCATAAGGAATAATGTAAATTGAATTAACCCATTCATGACACACCCAAATCCCAGATTTTATATAGCATTATATACATAAATGGAGTTTTATTTTACTAAGTAAACATTAATAATACATAGACATATATAAGAACAATAGATTTAATAAAATAATTTTAATTTAACTTTACCTGTATTGTGAGGATTTCATGGTCTAAGGAGATAGCAGAGAGGAGGAATGTTATTAGCTGGAAGAGGATACCCATTCTATAATATCTGAGGGCAACTGCTCTTCTGGAATACTTTCTCTTTCTCCTTTCTATCCCTTATCACCACTAAACCCTGCTTGAGATCCACCAGGTTTAAACTTCTGAAGAAACCCATCCAAAGATGTTTGTTTTTGTCTACATTTCAAAATTCCTCTAAAGGGGAAAATGGTCTGACCACTAACAAAATTTATAATTCTTCTTAAAGCTTTTTCAGAGTGATATTGTTTAACAATGTTTTGTACTTTCACCCATTTTGTACACATTTCCTTGATTAATGAAAAGGGGACATCCTCCTTTAACTCCTCTTCAACTGAAGAAATATATTCTCTTGCCACCAGCTCTTGCTTCTTCCTTTGAGGTTCCTGTAGCTCCTCAGTGCTGATCTCTTCTTTATCCCCTTGAATTAACATGTGATCCTTTGTTTCAGCTGGAGTAGACATATTCTTCTCAAGATTATGATGCCAAGTTCCAGCAAGTGCATAAAATGCTAAACATCAAATATGATGCCAATTTTTTATCATAAAATGCATAAATACCAAATTCAACCAGTTCTGAAACTATTGAGTGCCACCATTTGAATGTATTCTGTTTTTTAAGATACTAACTTTTTAAGTCTTTTTTGCACCTCTTTTACCAAGCTGTAGACTCCTTTTTTATGATTTTCATGTATCAATCTCATTTCTTTCCCTAATTTTTCTTCTCTCTCCTTATTTGAATTTTTAAAATTCTTTTTGAGCTCCTCCATTAAATATTTTTCATCTTAAGACCAATTCCTATTTTTCTTGGAGGCTTTGAATGTATCAGTATTGACTTTGCAATCTTGTGCTGAGTTTGTGTTTTGTTCTTTCTTATCACCAAAATCACTTTCTATGCTGAGTTTCTTTTGTTGTTGTTTGCTCATTTTCCAGCCTTTTTCTTTTCTTTTAAATAAAAAAAACCTGCTAAAGTTGGGCTCTATTACTGTGATGAAGAAAGTGCTGTTCTAAGCTTCAGGTTCTTTGTGTAGCTGCCTTCAGATGACACATGAACTTTAATTCTTTCAATGTGGTATGATGGAAGGAGAAGTTCTTTTTATGCTCATCCATCCGGTTCTCTGGTCTGTGAGTAATCACAATCACTTGTTTCTGCCTTGGAACTGTGACTGGAGTCCCCTGCTCCCCTGTGGCCACAAGCCCTGGTGTGTGCTAGTGCTCCTGCTCACTCTGAGATTATGACTCAGGACTTTGACCAGGATCTGTGTATGAGCAATGTGATAAGAATCTTGTGCCCAGAGCTAGTGAAGAGACCCCTGTAGTCTCCTCCTAAGCAGCTATCTGATCTTCTCTTACTGTCTGTGGCTGAGAGTTCTGGAAGTATTTTCTGCTGATAAAGCCACCTGTCTTGGTTTTCTGCTTCATACTTCACTTCCACCCTGATACAAAAGTTCTTTTATGCCAGCCTTCTAAGTTTTGGGGGGTCAAATTATTTCACCCCATTTTTGGGGGGGATTATGAGGCTCCAGAATTATTTTTTGAGGTGATATATTATAATATTTTAGGGTCTGCCTTCATAGAGATCATGTGGATCTGGTTACCACTATCTTGGCTCCAACCCTCCTGACCCCCACTCAAATCAATCCAGTGTTAATAAGGAGAATTTTACTTCCTTCTTCCCTTCTTTCTTTTTTTAAAGTCCTTTCTTTCTTCCTTCTTTTTCATTCAGTTAATAAACATTTATTAAGTATTGACTAGGTTCTGAATATTGCTTTAAACACCAGGCATAGAAAGACCACCAAAAATTGGTCTTTCTGCTATTGATCATGATTACTAGCATAATACAGACCACTTTTATTCTTCTATATGCATGCATTTCATCATATCATATCCCTTCTGTACAATTATATTTAATAAATATGTGATTAAAAACTGGATTAGTCCATAACAAGGAATTTAGATTTGTCTCCCAAAGAAATACAGATAATGATGTGGCATTAAAGGACAATTCAAGGCAGAAGATGCCTTATAGACTATTAGTGTGAGTTCATTTCACTCTCTATGACTGACAGAACGATTGGAGTGTTTTGCTTATTGTATCTCTTGATTAACCCATAAACTCAGGAAATTACGGAAACAAACTTATCACAATAAAGAAAAATAACAAGCTGTGGAGTATATTAATATATAATATAATACTTTGATAATAATTCAATTATTATTTACAAAGTGGTTACTCAATTCTATGTTAAGCACTGAGAATATAAAGACAAAAATGAGAACATTTTAGTCCCTCTTTAATTTTAATATATGGAAGAGCAACTTTATAACTTTGTGCTATTTTTGGAACAATGGAGATGAGCAATGACTTCTGAAGGAAGATTACGTGCCCAGTGAGTATACCAGAGACATTCTGCTGAGACCATGCCAACATCCTAGTGATAACCATTTTTGAGATAATAAGGTAATTAAAAAAAACAAACCTTCACATATGTTAAAAGAAATGCATGAGAACTTCATGATGTGTGCAATTCAAATCATAAAAGTATAACATAGAGAAGGACATAATAGCCCATATCAAGAAAAGTGTTTGATAATAAGTATAACCTCAATTGCTAGGGCATTCTGGAAACAAAATTCTATGGTTATGTGATGAATGATACAAAGGACTTTTAATTCGACCTGAGCCAAGTTGCTACTCTTCTGTTCTTGTCTGGCTAAAGCATTGACTAAAAAAGGCTAAACCTTTCCTGTGATCTATACAGATAACAAAGGCTACTACCTACCTTTATAGCAGTGTTGGAGAAGTATTGGCACACGTGCCCAGCCAGCATGGGGGAGCTGCTCTGTTCCCCATCTTCCCAGTGCCCAAGGATATTTTTGCATGCCCTGCCCCTCTCTCCACTCTATGGGGTAATGCCAGGGCTCACAGGCAGCTTGAAGTTGCAGTTTGGGCATACAAACTTGAAGACCTTCACCAATGCTGGCCTAGAGGTTGACATCATCAGCCTTTCTATAAGAATACTATATTCTGTTTCTTTTTTTGTTTTTAGAATAAGCTTTTATTGATAGCATTACAAATCATTGCAATTAAATCAAAACAACTCTGAGGTACCATCTCACACCTAGCAGATTGGCTAATATCACAATAAAGGAAAATAATAAATGTTGCATGTGGCAAAATTGGGACACTAATGCATTGCTGGTGGAGTTATGAATTGATCCAACCATTCTAGAAGGCAATTTGGAACTATGGCCAAAAACCTCTAAAAAACTGCCTGCCCTTTGACCCATCTATACCACTGTTGCATTTGTACCCCAAAGAGATATTAAGTAAAAAGATTTGTACAAAAATATTTATAGCTGTGCTCTTTGCAGTGACGAAAAACAGGAAAATAAGGAGGTGTCCATCAATTGGGGAATGGCTGAAGAAATTGTGATATCTGATGGTGATGGAATATTGCTCTGCTAAAAGGAATGATGAACTGGAGGAATTCCATGTGAACTGGAATCACCTCCAGGAATTGATGCAGAGTGAAAGGAGTAGAACCAGGAGAATGCTGCAAACAGGGACTGATTGTGGTACAATCAAATGTAATGGACTTTTCTACTAGTAGCAATACAATGGTCCAGGATAACCTGAGGAAATTATGAGAAAGAACACTATCCACATCCCGAGAAAGAACTGTGGGAACAGGAACACAGAAGAAAAACATGTGATTAATCACACGGATCGATAGGTATATGATTGGGATGTAGACTTTAAATGATCACGCTATTGCAAATATTAATTATATGGAAATAAGTTTTGAACAATGACACATGTAACCCCCCAAAAAAATAATTGCAATTTACACCAATATCTTTTCCTAGCCCCTTTCTAGAGACACATCTCTTTTAACATAATATTTTAAAGACACACAAAACCCCCAAATACAGCTATTCGGTAAATTGGAAAAGTCTAAAAAAAGTAATCAGTGTTTAACATTAATGAACGACTCACATCATCAAAGGGGTGGGGTAAGGATATTTTGTCATATTTTTTATTCATGCTTGACTTCATATTAAATTTTGTTTTGGAATGTCAATTTTTCTGCTTATATTTTTGTAATAAGTGTTTATATGAGTTTTTCACTGCTTATTTCATTCTGGATCAATATGTAGAGGTCTTTCCATCTTTCCTTCTATTCATCACTTTCATAATTTCTTCAACACAGTCTCATATATTCATGTAAAGAAATATTTTACCAATTTTTAATCAATAGGCATCTCTTTTCATTTTCCTATCAAAATTATCTTAGAATATCTCATGTATATAAAGATTTTCTTCATATAGGAGATGTCTCCTTGCAGTATATGACTAATAGTTGAATGTCTGAGGCAGAGTGTGAATTGTTTTCAATAATTCTAAATTATTTTCCAAAATAAGTTCATAGATTCAATTCATAGTTTCAAAAAGTATACTTTGATGCCTATGTTCCCACAACTCATCTAACATCAGCATTTCCAATTTTTAGTTATATTTTCCAATTTGTAAGGAGTGAGGCAAAGGAATAGGATTGATTTGATTTGTATTTCTCTTAGTTTTAGTTATTTAGAGAATTATTTCATATGGCTATTAATCACTTGAAATTTCTTGAGAATTTTGTGATCCTGACTATTTCTCTATGCTATTTGTACTGTGTTTTTCTGGCTGTCTGAAATATTTTCTCCTTGAGCTTGGATCTCTGGATTTTGGCTGTCTCATTTTGAGACCTCTTTCAAAGGTAATATGTATATTCCTTAAATTTCTACTTTATAATCTGGATAGAATATATTGTAATGGAATATTCCATTATAATTTCATGAAATGTTATGTCTAGCTTCTTTTTTGTGATTATGGACTTAAGGTAGCAAAATAAATATGTTTCCTTGATCTTTTGTTTTTTCAATGAGATATTTCAATTTTTTTAATTTTTGTATTCATTTGACTTTTATTATTTTTTGATGTCTTATGGATTCATTATATTTCACTCTCCCAATTCTAATTTTTAAGAAATTATTTTCTTCTATGAACTTCTATACCTCCTTTTCTATGTGGCCTATTCTACTTTTCAAGTAGTTATTTTCTTCCAGGTTTCATATTTGTGCTTCTTTTAATATTAGGCCAATTCTGTTTTTAAAATATTAATTTATTCAGTATTTTTATCTCTTATTAAGCTATTCGTTCTTATAGAGAGATTATCTTTTGATTTCATTTAAAATGTCTAACATCAAAAGCAAACACCATGTACAATGTGGATACATTAGTTGCTAATCAATATAGTAGGAAAGTAAGAAGGAAAATATTATTTTATATAGTTCTGGAAATTCTAGCAATAGGGATAAAACAAAAATAAATTTAAGACAATGATATAGATAAAGAGAACAAACTATGCCTCTTTGTTGATGTCACAATGGTTTACCTAAGAAATTTTAGGGAATCAGCTATGTGCCTAATTGAGATAACTAATAACTTCAGTTAAGTCACAAACTATACAAACTACCTAAAATCAACAGTATTTCTTTATAATGATAATAAAATCCAAGATGTAATAATAGAATGTACAATCTCATTGTAAATAAGAAAAATCATCTAACATTTGGGAAGAATTTATCAAAAAATGACAAACTCTTATACAGATTCATTTACAAAACACTTATTGAAACAAAGAAAAAATAGTTGAATGAATCTTCAGTATTCATGGCTAAGCTTTGCCAGGTTTATAAAAATGCTAATATTGCCAGTTATTTTCTGGTTTTAATGTTATGTCAGTCAACTATTGAGGGATACTTTATAGAATTTGATAAAATAATAAATACTGACATATAGAAAAGCAAAATTTTGAGAATATCAAGGGTATTTATGGGAGGGAAGAAGTAAATATGTAAGAGGAAAATCATTTTCTAATTTCAAAATATTATACAGTATGATAATATGTACTATATTTTTTAAAAAGTTGTCTTCAAAATCATTAGTTCTTGGTCAAAATGATGAAGGTAGGTCAGTGTAATATTCTAGAAAAGGGGCAATCAGAAAGAATGAAACTCAGTTACAGTGTTCTTAAGAATGGAAGGCACATTACTTAGAACAATTTCCTATTTTAAAAAAATGATGGAAACACTGGCAACCAAGTATGGTAGAAATTTATCTTGGCCCTATATTTTATGTTATAACTCACAATAGATTCTAAATGGACATTTTATCTTAATAATACATTTTATAGCATAAAGTAAATTTATAGCATAAAGTTTATAGTGTAAAGGAAAAAAGACAATATGCATCTTAAAGCTATAAGTAGGATATGTTTTCCTTTTTATTTGTTTTCAAGCAAGTTTTTATATATTTATTTTAATGTTCATTTAAAATATTCTAAATTCTTTAGAAGATACATTCATAAACAAGTAAGTGATTCAGGAAGTTATATGATAAAATAGGTAAATTTGATTACATAAAACTACAAAGCTTCTGCACAAACTTAATGTAGCAAAGATGAGGAGGGGAATGATTGAATGAAACCAAAAACATTTTAATCAATTTTTCTGATGAGTTTGACTTTAAAGATATATAAACACTATATTTATGTACAACTATATACAATTAAAAACTATTGGCCAGCTGGTATTCTCAAGAAATTTCAAGTGATTAACAGCCATATGAAATATGAAAAATACAATACAAATAGCATAGAGACATAGGATCACAAGAGTTTTATCAGTTTCAACTTTAAAGGAGTGGAGGGCTTAGAAAAAGCTAACATTTAAGATAAAGGAGTTAGGATTACAATCAATAATAACCTACATAGTAAAACAATATAATTCTTCAAGGGAAAAATTGGGTATTTAATGAAATAAGAGACTTTTTAAAATTTCTAATTGAAAAGGCCATAGCTGAAAAGAAAAGCTCATGTTGAAAGAGAAGAATCAAGGGAAACACAAAAAGGTAAACATGAAAAGATGATAATAGAGGAGTCAGTAAAGGTAAACTGTTTGCATTCTTTTATGTGAAAAAGAAAAATGTAACTGCTCAGAACTTTATGATTAATAGGATAGTTAGAAAGAGTGTATGTACATTTGCAGAGAACATGGATGTGTTATGTTGGGATGAAATCTAAATATATGAAGGAATATGAAAGAGGGAAGCATGGGAAGAAGGAAAAAAAGAAGTAGAATGGGGAAATTTTATCAAATAAAAAAGGATTATTGCAAACTTATGCAAAGTGAAGTTTAAAGAACTGGGAGATCATTGTGCAAAGTAATAGCAATATTATATTTGTGATTAACTGTGAAAAAAACATAATAAATGCAATGATAATAATAATATTCCAAAGGAATAATGATGAAAAAATGATTTGTAACTCCACAAAGAGAACTTTGAGTGCAAACTGAAGTATAATTTTTCTTGATTTATTTTTCTGGCTTTTTTTGAGATATGGTTAATATGGAAATATGTTTTCCATTATCTCACATATATAATTAATTTCATTTTGCTTGCCTTTTGTAAAAAGGAAATTGGGAAAAACCATCTAAAAGTGTATATATTTCTATGGACAAGGGAAATGTATCAAAACTACATTTCCCGTGATCCAACATGGTCCAACTGGTTTCCGTTTCCGACGTCTTGATGCAGGGGAGCGCTTAAATCTCGTGGGTTAGGAGGGAGTGGTCTCTTTGTCGAGTAGGCGCTTGGCTAGGAGGCAGTATGGAGGCGGCAGTTTTGAATGCTTACAAGCGCGTGGTCTAATGATTTTATCTATCAACATGGCTTTAATTAAAATACTAATTTATATATTTATACAAGCATTTATCATTTTTCATATTTACACTTTTTGATTGGTAGAGGAGGGGTGGTAGAGAGGGAGGGAAATTATTTGGAGCTCAAATTTTAAGAAGAAAAGAATATTAAAAATAAATAGCAAATACATTTATAAAAACTTTAAAAGTAAACTAAAAATATTAGTTCACGGAAAAAAAGAATTTCTCTCTATGCCTATACTTTAGAACTTTTTAAAAGAATAAATATTGTAATTTTTAATTTTTCTTCATCCATTGAAAGAATTATAAGAGTTTTAATGTTTTGTTTTTAATATGATTTTAATATGTTTTCCTAATATTGAACCATCCTTTTTTTCTTGATATATTTCAATTTGGTCATGATAATTGACTAGTTAAAGGTTTATCAATTTTATTAATATTTTAAAATTATTAGCTTTATTTTTATGTATTATTTTAGGGTCTATTTGTAGAAAGACATAGATACATGCTTACATACATACACACATACATACATACATAGTGTATATTCTTTAGCAGTACCATTCAGAAGACACTCTGTTTTTAATTTTTTTTTCTAGCAAATTTCCATCATATATAACCTTTTTATCTATTAGATTTATTTAAAATTGAGATAGGGGTGTTAAAATCTTCTGCTATTCTTGCATTATTTTCTTTTTCTTCTTGTAATCCAGTTATTTTTTTCCTTATGAATTCAGATTTGAAGACTTAAGAAGTATATAGTGTTAGAGGGAGAAGGGAGGAAGGTAAGAGGAAGAATGGATGGGAGAAAGAAGAGAGGAAGGCAGAGAAAGGGAAAGGAAAGTAGCAGTCCCAGCCCCAGCCCTGGCAGGGGTAAATTGACCAGAGCCCTTCAGGGCTCGAATAAAAGAGCAGAGAGCAACTTAGGGTTTAGAATAGCTGGGTTTTATTTTCATTAGAAAAGGAAAAGGGTTAGGTAGGGGAAAAGGGTCTCCTGGATAGAGAGAGTCCAGGATCAGAGAGAGTCAACCAGCCTACAGGCTGGAGAAAGCAGAGACTCCTGGGAGATGTAGTCTCCCAGGGCTTACAATAATTTTAAATGCCAAAATAGGTTTAATATTTTATGGGATTGTGCTTTTTGTGGTGGCAAAAAACTGGAAAACGACGGTATGCCCTTCAATTGGGGAATGGCTGAACAAGTTGTGGTATATGCTGGTGATGGAATACTATTGTGCTCAAAGGAATAATGAACTGGAGGAATTCCATGTGAACTGGAAGGATCTCCAGGAAGTGATGCAGAGCGAAAGGAACAGAGCCAGAAGAACATTGTACACAGAGACTGATACACTGTGGTACAATTGAATGTAATGGCCTTCTGTACTAGCAGAAATCCAATGACCCAGGACAATTCTGAGGGATTTATGGAAAAGAACACTACCTGCATTCAGAGGAAGAATTGCAGGAGTGGAAACACAGAAGAAAACAACTTCTAGAACACATGGTTTGAGGTGGACATGATTGGGGATGTAGACTCGAAATGACCACACCAATGCAAATATCAATAATATGTAAATAAGTCTTGATTGATAACACATGTTAAAACCAGTGGAAATGTGCAATGGAAATGGGGGGGGAGGGTGAAGGGGAAAGTAAAAACATGAATCATGTAACCATGGAAAATTTTTCTAAAAAAATAAAATCTTTAAATCTTTAAAAAAGAGAATATTTTATGGGCTTATTGACCATGATTCCATTATGTAAATGTTGTATTTTTTCTGTTTCTCTTTTAATGGTATGACTTTATTTTCTTAATGGATAGCTTGATTCTTTCTCTTGATTTCTTGAATTTACATGATGCATACTTATTTCTGAATCCATCAATTTTCTTCCTGATCTTAATCTACTTTAAGGCAACTCTAATTGTACTTCTTTGCTTCCCTTTTCAATTAAGGTCTCCCCTCCTGCATTTTTCACCCCTGTCCATAGTTTTGCTTGATTTATCATTTTCTTCTTACTTCTTTTTAACTAATTACCTAAATCTTCTTAGTTATAGAGTAAAATATTGATTCTTCTCTATTTAAATTTTTTATTTAGAATATTTTTTCATGGTTACATGATTCATGATTCCCCTCCCAGAGATGAAAAACAATTACACATGCATCATTGTTCAAAACTTCATGAATTTAAAGTTTTTAAGATATCCATTTTCAGTTCCTCTTTCTAAATAGTTTGTATTTTATCACCTTTTTTATGTTTTGATCCCTGATTCACTGTTTTTTTGGTATTCATATTCTCTTAGAAATACCAATTTTTTTCAAGTGCTAGAGAATATAGAAATACTGTATTTCTCAGTAGTAGGAATTGTCTTATGTCCCTAATTGTCCAGTTCTTTCCAATCCTTGATCTCTCCCTTATATTTTTTTTAATCAACTAATGAATTTCCCTTCTTATTCCCCATAGGAGTTCAGATTTCTTTTGTTCTGAGGCAGGATGAGTGGTTTCTCTAATCAACAAATTCTTTTAGTTTTTAAGGTTACCCTCTTCATTTCTAGAATCTCTTTTCTCCTAAGGAAGAGTTTTTCTTGGGGATACCCTCCTCCACTTTATTAAGAACTCCTCCTTGATTTCTCTCATCTCAAAACTCCTTCCATTTATCTCTTTACCCAGTTTCATGCAGGACCCCTTTTTTTCTGAGAGATTATAGGAGTTATTTTCTTTTCATTGTGAAAATTTAAATTTATTCCAATATATCAAATATTCCCCTCTATCTCCTTTTTCCATTCTCTTTCCCTTTCACTCTCTTCTAATTTCCAATTTATTATCACAGAAACAATCAAAAGAATATGCCACCTATAAGCATGTAAGTGTATGTTGTGAAGTTTAGTACAAGATGTTTCAGGTCTTTTTTTTTATCACCTCTAGTATTTGACTTCTGCTTTTATTCTTGTCTCTTTATATATTTTTAGGGAAGAAAGAAATCTCATAAGAGTAACTCTGTTGCTTTTTATTGCTTTTGTTCCTTTTTCTTTTCCCCTGGAGAAAATTATTATATTACTTGTGCCTTTTTTAAGTTGCTGTATTTGTTTCCCCTCTATTCTATTCTAGTTCACTGTGTTTTTTTGGAAAACAATCATTTTGTTCAGATCTGGTTTTGAAAAAATATTTCAAATACTTCATTTTTATTCAATGTCCATTTTTTTCATTAATAATTAGGCACAAGTTTGCAGGGTATGTCATTTGGTTCTCAGTTCATTTTTGTTTTTTTGAAACAGACTATGAACATGTTGGTGAAATTATGGCAGGCGTGCTGGAGAAAACTACTCACCTCCCTTTCCCCATGTGTGCCTGAGGACATTTCTCATTCCTCCCAACATCTGCCCAACAACCCTATTGGAGTACTTTCTCCCTCCCCTGTCTAGGGTAAGGCTCACATGTAGCGTGAGGGTTGCAGTTTGGGCACTCAGTCTCTAAAAGTTTCACCATCATTGTACTATACCATTTCCTTCTGCTATTTGTGATGAGTACAGAATAGTGTTGCAATAATAGAATTCAATTTCATTTATATTTGAAAGTCTTTCTTGTGATTGATTATATAATCTATTGCCTTTTTTTGTTTTTTTGTTTGTTTTTTGGAAATATAAGTTTAACATTTCTAGCTCTTGGAATTTGAAGTTTGTTTTTTTTTTTCTGGAGGTGATCTACAGATCTTTTGATTGATGTTTTGTTTTCCATATTTTGGATTTCTGGGAATTTTTCTTTTATTATTTCTTATGTTGTAGTATTAAGGTTTTTTGATGGACTTATCTGGGAAGTACTCCAATCCTGACATTACTTCTAAATGCTTTGCTTTTAAAATGTTTAGCTTCTATGGAGATATTTTCATTTAGTATTATTGCTCTTGCTTTTCAAATTCTAGATAATACTTCACTTTTGCGTATTTTTTATCTATTTGTCGTCCCTCTCATTTTTTTTTTTGGTAAAGCTTACCACCATGGGTTCAGTTTTTTCTATTCTGATAAATAGTTCTGTTGTGCAGGTCATATATTCTGCTTATCTTGTATCTCATAGGTGAATAAATAATTCTTATTTTTATTTCAAAGAATTTGAGAACATCCTGAATTGGTTTTCAGTTTTCTTGGAAAGTCACAAGAATTTCTCCCTCATTAGATAGCAATGAATTTTACTTGGTCTTATAATATTTACTCTTATTTATTTTAGCTGATGGCTATTTTCTCTTCTATTATTACTTTGTCATGTTATCTGCTTATGTTCAAGGTCTTTGTGATTTCTTCATGCTAAGATCTTTGATAATTTTAGTTTGATTTATTTTTTCTTTGTATTCTATTTTCTGACTCCTTTCTGTGGAAATTACTCTAAGATATAAACTTCAGTGTCTATCAACACCCTCCCACACTAGGTAACTCATGTTTCATAAAACTTGATCCAAGCGAAGTACCACATGTCACTATTTTACCTGGCCTTTGTCCATTTTTCCTTAATTTCACAAATGAGTAAAATTGCAACAGAGTTTTGCAATACTGCCACCTAGTCAGAGCAGACTTTTTTTTTTTTTTTTTTTTTTTTGCCTTTCAGTTTTCTATAGTAAGTAGTGGGGAGGGAGAAACTGAGAAAGAGGCAGAGCTGAGTTTTGTTGAAGGCTCATGAGATTATTTCCCCAACCTTGCCAGAATGTGGTGGCTAGTTAGAAAAGGACGATAAATATACCCTTTAGGGGATTAAGGATTAGTCTTCTCTTCTCCTAGTTCAGTGGTTTTTAATTTCGAAAAGGTCATTTGTGTTGTAGAGTACAGAGAAAACTGAAATTACTTTCTCATAATATTTTGAAGGGTATTGAGACATCATTAGGATCAGAAAGAATATCTGGTCATATATCTCCTTTCCTTGCTCTCATGTGACCTGTAAGTAAAGAACATCTTAACTTTTAAGTTTTTATTGCGTTGTTGGTCTGGTTTTATATATATGTATGTATGTATATATACTGGTCATTGTATTCAGTAGTCTGTTTTGGTTCAATAGCAATTAGAAAAAGATCTTGGATTTGTATTCATTTTCTTTATTCCATTCTTCTACTTTACCCTCCCCCAAAATCTAGTTTATATTTTAAATGTAAAATTTTGGGATTTCAGGGGGCTGAAATAAGATGGCAGATTAGAGAAAGTAGCTGACCTTTCCCACATTCACATCCAAAAAATTTAAAATAATACCTCAAACTGAATTCCAGAACAGCAGAATTAAGACAAGACTGAGTTGATACTTTTTCAATCTTAGGTCAGAAGGAAAGCTGTTTGACACAATAGTTGGAGACACTAAGAACAACACCAGTAGTTTTGAGGACTCTCAGACTGGATATGGTAATTCAGAAAGAGACTTTAGGAAAACTGTGCAAGAAAAGTACTCAGGATAGTGAACTGTTTGACAACTACATTACTAATACTAATTTTGAGGTCATAGTTCCCAGATGAAGACTACTGGTTTCAGTTACAAAAGAGCAGGGCCACTAAGGGGGAATATCACTTTTAGTCCAAAGGGAGCAGTAACCACATATATTCCCATGTTAGAGCACATGGAAGCACTAAAAACTTCCAAATTATCAAAACTAGCTCTGAAAACAGCAGCAAAAAAAAACAAACAAAAATAAATAAATAAAACAACATCCTAAGACTTGGTACAGTGCTCTCCCACTCCCATCCTAATAACAGAGCCAAACTTGAAAATAAAGTTAAAAATTAAGAAATAGGTTGAAAAAGTGTGAGAGAAAAGAACCTTACAATAAAAAATGAATACAATAATAGAGAAGATCAAGATAAAACTTCAAAGTTATTAAAATAGCTACAATTAAAACTTCAAAGAAAAATGTGAATTCAACACAAACCCAAAAAGAATTCTTAGAAGAGTAAAAAGGGAAATTTCAAATAAAATTAGAGGGGTTGAAGAAAAAATGGGGGAAAGAAATGAGAGGAAAGATAGGGTGGAGCCAAGATGATGCATTAAAGACAAACCAGATGAACTCTCTCAATATTTCCCTACAAACAACTTTAAAATAATGCCCCAAATAAAATTCTGGATTAGTAGAGACAACAAAAATGTTACAGTGAGACATTTTTCTTGCTGAAGAAATCTTAGAATGTTAGCAGGAGAAATTTATAACAGCAGGGTGGAGACCTGTACAGAGCCCACATTCACTATGGAAGCATTGGATGGCATGGCAACAACAGCAGCATCAGCATATCCAGCCCATAAATGGTAAGGAAATTGAACAACTTGTTAGAAAGTGATTATAAAGAACCCTAAACTGGCACTAAGTATAGCTAGCATAATTGGAAGCTCTACTGATCACATGCAATTCTCATTCACAGTCTCAGGGCAAAGAAGAACACTTGGAGTTAGTCAAAAAGGCCTATAAAAATCCACTGAAGAAAAGAACTCTTTAAGAAGAATCAAAAAGAAAAAGAAAAAAGCATCAAAAAGTAAAATAAAAAGATGTAGAAAAGCTCACTAAAGTAAATATTTCAATGAAGATTAGAATCTTAGACATATTTCATTGAAATTACAATGGAAAATTATTCTTATATCTTAAGAGTACATACTTCTCTTATATCTTAGAGGGTAAAATCAAAATTAAAAGAAGCCACTAATCACTCCTGAAAAATAGCTAAAAACGAAAACTCACAGGAATATTTTCAACAAATTTCCAAGATCTTAAGTCTTACAGAAAATACTTCAAGTAGCCAGAAGAAACAATTCAAATGTTGTGGAACCACAGTCAGAATCACACAAGACTGAGGGACTCACACATTAATGGGTTGGAAAGCTTAGAATATAATCCCAGAGGCAAAGTAACTAGGATTACAACTAAGAATCACCTACCAAGTAAAACTGAATATAATATTTCTGGGGAAAATATGATATTAAATCAAATAGAGGACTTTCAAGCATCTCAGATAAAAATATTAGAGCTAAATAGAAAATCTGAAATTCAAAGGCAAAACTCAAGAGAGGTATAAATTATCATTATTAGGGCAGTTAAAATGAATTTATATAGATTGAGGGCATAGATATATTTAAGTTGGAATGATCTCCAAAATAAATGAAGGGGTAAGAAAGGTGATTGTATTGGGAATAGGGGGAAGGGAGAAGGGAAATGTTTCCACGTAAGAGAGGCAAACAAGGATGAACTTTTATAATGGAAGGGGAGGTGATGGAAGTGATAGGCAATTTTTCAACCTTATTGTCATAGGAATTAATTCAAAGAGGCAGAGAGAGAGAGAGAGAGAGAGAGAGAAAGAGAGAGAGAGAGAGAGAGAAGGAAAGAGGGAGAGAGACATGTGCATTTATGTAGATACATATGTGTATATTGAAAAATATATGTACATATATATGCATATATACATACAGAGTTATTTGTATATGGAAATGTAACTTCCTCAATAGGGAAATGGGGAAGGGAATCAGAGGGAGGAAATTATAAAAGACAGGATAAATTAAAGGGGTTTAGAAGAAATGTAGACTTTTATGGAGGCACAGAATAAAGATAGAATAAACAAGAAAATGGGATGAAGGGAAACATAGAGTTAGTAATCAATATTGTGAATGTGAATGGGATGAGATAAAACTGATAAAGCTACTTAAATGGATTAGAAACTGGAATCCAACAGATTGTTTACAAGAGACATTTTTGAAGGAGAAAGAAACAAATGGAGTTAAAATAAAGATTTAGAACAAAATCTAATAAGCTTCAGATGAACTAAAAAAAAGAAGGTAGAAATAGCAATCATGATCTCACACAAAGCAACAAATAAAGTGGGCATAGTAAAGAGTATACATTTTTCTTGGCTATATAAGACACCTTCACAAAAATTGACCATGTATTAGAGCATTAAAAATCTTACAAATATAGAAAAGCAGAAATTTTAAATGTACTCTTTGCAGACGACAAAGCAAAAAATAAAAATTTTATAAAAGATATAGAAGAAAGGTTAAAATTAATCAGAAACTAAATCACCTTACATTAAAGCATGCATTGATCAAAGAACAAATCATAGAAAGAATCAATTTCATTTAAAAATGACAACAATGAGATGACAAAAATTTTTTGGAGATGTAGTCAAAGCAATACTAAAAGATAATGTTAAAACTCTAAACACATGCCTTGATGAAAGGGTGAAAGCACAGCTCAATGAATTCAGTTTGCAAATAAAAAATAGAAAAATATCAAATTTTACAACCAGAGAGATTTGTACGAGAAACATATAACTGTTTCATTATTAGGGAAATTATGAACATAAATGACTACAATAATAAAACAAAAAACATTTTGTTGTTTTTTTTTCTTGGATGCAGAAAAAAAGTTTTCAATAAACTACGACATCCATTCCAACATAAAAAGAAGAAAAACATTAGAAAGCATTAGGTAAAATGAGGCTTTTCTAAAATCATAAGTACTATCTACTTAAAATCAAATATAACAGGGTTAATCTAGAAGCCTTCCCAGTAAGATTAAAAGTGAAGCAAAAATCTTCATTATTACAACTATTATTCAGTATTGTAGTAGAACTGCTAGCTATAGAAATTACAGTAAAAAAGAAATATATAGATTAAAATTTGTAATGATGAAATGAAACTATCACTTTTTGCTGATGACAAGATGGCATACTTTGACAATCCTAGACATTCAATTGAAAAACTAGCTGACATAATTAACAACTTTGGCAAAATTGCAGGATATAAAATAAATTAATGAAAAATGCTCTAAATCACTAAAAATTTTAGAAAACTAAACAGCTCTTAGTTACCACTTCACATCTATCAGATTGGCTAATATGAAGGAAAAGGAAAATAAAGTCTGGAGGGATTGTAGAAAAATAGCCACATTAATGCTTTCTTGTGGAGCTGTGAACAGGTCCAACCATCCTGTAGAACAACTGGAAACTATGGTGAAAGAGCTAGAAAATTGCATAATTTTTTACCTAACAATACTACTACTAATTCCATATCCTAAAGATATGAATGAAAATGGGAGTCATGTCTAACTCTTTGTGACCCTATTTGGGATTTTCTTGTCAAAGATGCTAGCGTGGATTGCCATTTCCTTTTCCAATTCATTTTATAGATGAGGACACTGAGAGTTTAATGTCTTGTCTAGGGTCACACAGCTAGTAGTATAAGTGACTAAATCTGGATTTGAACTCAGTTCTCCCTTACACCAGGCCCAGTCCTCTACCCACTACCTAAACTCATCTACCTTTTTTTTTCTATTCTTTTTTGTATTTTCATTGAGGTGAATGCATTCCTATGCCAAAGTTATATTTATTCTGCCTTTTTTGGCCATTTTAGATGAAAGTAAGTTCAAGTGATGATCAACCATCAATTCCTTCCACTTTTTTATCAGTATGCTGATGCACTCGTATTGTGTAATGTCATGTAAATACAATTTTGTAATAAATTTCCCCATTTTTTCTTTGATTCCTGATCTGATTTTCAATGTATCCTCCAACCTTCCTTTGCTTCGTTCAACACTATCAAAAGATAAAACCACTTTTAGAAATCTTGTTTTATTTAACTAAATAGTTTTGTTTCATTTGACAAAATAGTGAAAATAGCTAGATGTTTCAGTGGACAGAGAGCTGGACTTACAGTCAGCCAAATCTGAATAAAATTCACTTTTCAGCTTCCTAGTTCTGTGACCAGCTGCAAGTTAAATAAAACTAAATCTGTTTGAGTTAGTTTTTGTAAAATGTTTTGAAACCTGAAAGTACCCTTCTGATTGTATAATTATATTTTGCTTTTTAAAATTTTCTATTTTTCATTTATATTTCAAAGGGATTTTTAGCTCTATTTATTTCATCTGGAATGCTTTAGAGATGTCTACTTAATTGAAAATCCATTTTCTTCTAGTAAGAATTTACTCAGCCTTGCTTAGTAAGTTATTCATGGTTATGGATCTATGTTTCTCCTTTTTTACAATATTTCACTCCATGTTCTTTGAAATTTTATGGTATTAGTTGCTAAATCTTGTGCCATTCTGACTGTGATACATTAATTTTTCTTTCTTTCTTCTGATTACTTGAAGTATTTTTTGTTTTATAAGTAAACTCTAAGTTTTGGAAAGATAATTCCTGGCATGTTACATTTTGGAGTTTCAGTAACTGATTGGCAGATTCTATTTTCACATTATCTTCTTATGCAAATGTTTCTGAGGAATTTTCTTTAATAATTTGCTGAAAATGGTATGTAGGATTTTTGGACATGGATTTCAGATAATATGATGATTTTTAAGTTACCACTCCTTAATCTGATTCAATTGTTCAATTGTTTTTGAGATGGGGCACTTTACATCTTCCTCTAACTTCTTAAAAATTACTTTGTTTTAAGTAATTCTTGGAGATATGAACTTCTACGTGGTTCAGCCTAATTTTTAAAGAGTTTAGTACTATTTAGTATATACTGAGTCTTTCCCAATTCTCTCTTCCAATCAGTCAGTAAAGGAAGAAATATAGATCTTGCCCTCAAGAAGTTCACAACATATAAGGAGTGACAATATGAAATAAATGTGTAAAAATAAGTGATGTGCAGAATAAGTTAGATATAATCAACAAAGAGAAGACATCAGAATTAATAACAATTGAGAAAAACCTCCTGTAAGAAATTAAGATAATTATTAAGAGCTATTTTGCCCAGCTATATGGCAATAAATATGACATTCTAGGTGAAATGGATGAATATTTATGAAAATATAAACTGCCTAGATTAACAGTAGAAGAAATAGAATACTTGAGCAATCCCATCTGTGAAAAAGAAATTGAACAAGCCATCAAGGAACTCCCTACAAAAAAATTGTCAGGGCCAGATGGATTCACAAATGAATTCTATCAAACATTGAAAGAACAACTAATCCTAATACTATACAAATTATTTGACAAAATAAGCAAAGGAGTTTTACCAAATTCCTTTCATGATAAAAATTTGGTACTGATTCCAAAGCTAGGTAGACCAAAAACAGAGGGAAAAAAATATAGACCAATCTCCTTCATGAACATAGAGGCAAATATCTTAAATAGAATACTAGCAAAAAGACTACAGCACATTACTATGAGGATTATTCACTATGATCAGGTGCTATTTATACCAGGAATGCAAGGATGGTTTAATATTAGGAAAACCAGCCACATATCATAGCAACAACCAAACCAACAGCAATCACATGATTATCTCAATTGATGCAGAAAAAGCCTTTGTCAAAATGCAACACCCATTCCTATTGAAAACACTATAACATAGGAATAATGCGACTTTTACAGAAAATGATAAACAGTGTATATTTTAAACCATTAGCAAGCATCATCTGCAATGGGGATGAGTTAGACATCTTCCCAATAAGATGACAAGTGAAGCAAGGATGCCCAATATCACTTATATTATTTAACATTGTACTAGAAACACTGGTGGTAGCAATTAGAGAAAAAAAAAAGAAATTGAAGGGATTTAAGTAGGCAGTGAGGAATCTAAAGTATCATTCTTTGCAGTTGATATGATGGTCTACTTAAAGAATCCTAGAAAATCAACTAAAAGCTAATGGAAATAATTAACAACTTTAGCAAATTGAAGGATACAAAGTAAATCCACAAAATCATCAGCATTTCTCTTTATTTCCAACACAACTCAGCAGCAAGAATTAGAAATAGAAACTCCATTTAAAATCACCCTAAACTATATAAATATTTAGGAATTTATTTGCCAAGGCAAACACAGGAATTATATGAATATAACTACAAAACATTTTCCACAGAATTAAAATAGATCTAAATAATTGGGAAAATATAAATTGCTTATGGGTAGGATGAGTTAATATAATAATTATGACAATCCTACCCAAATTAATTTACTTATTCAGTTCCATACCTATCAAACTACCAAGAATTTTTTTTCTTGAATTAGCAAAAATATAACAAATTTCATTTGGAAGAACAAAAGTTCAAGAATATCAATGGAACAAGTTTTTAAAATGTGAAGGATGGAGGTCTAGCACTACCAGATCTTAAATTATACCATAAAGTGGTTATCATCAAAACAATATGGTACTAGCTAAGAGACAGAAGTAAGAATCAAGGAGTCAAACACAGACACTGGAGAGGTTAATGGAGGAGAAAACCAGAGAAACACAGCAAAAATGCCCAGAAGATGGTGGCTTAGAGAGAGCCAAATCCCAGAGCTCAGACAGCTTGGCTTCCTCATACAGAGATAGAGAACGCAGGGTTTCAAGATGAAAGAAAACCAGAACAAACACAGTGGATAGCGCAGGGCGACTCCACTGCTGGAGAGCTCAGTACAGCAAAAAAATGCTCCTTCTTGTCACCCCACCTTTTTTGGGTTTTTTTGTTTGTTTGTTTGTTTTTCCTTGCCTTCAAGGCTTTCAGGTTTTAGCCACAGGGCAGACTAATCCAATCCATACAGATTTAATCCCAACAATTGGACAGACAAGAAGTCTTCCAAGGGTAGAGAAAGTAACTTACCCCTGGGGGGAAGATCTTTCATCAAAGATCATTAAATACATCTGCTCATATTAGCAGAACAAGGAAGGGGGAAAAAATGAGCAAGCAACAGAAAAAGAGAAAAGAAATGACAATTGACAGCTTCTTTCAAGGAAATGAAAAGAGAGCAAATGAAACAGAAATAGAAGAAGAAGAAGTAGTTCCAGTGAACTGGACACATGCTTTGGAAGATCTCAAAATTCAATTAACTCAAGAATTTAAAACTCAATTAATTCAAGAACTTCAGGAACTCAAAAAACAATCAAGAGAGGCTGAAGAAAAATTGAAAAAGCAAATACATGAGCTAAAACAAGAAAATAAAGTATTAAAAGCCAGAATTGGCCAGCTTGAAAATGAAGCAAAGAAGGCAAAACATGATCTACAAAGAAAATCAGACCAGAAAAAGAAGGATGACCAAAAAGCCAGGGAGGAAATTCAGTCTTTAAAAAACAGAACTCAACAACTAGAAGAAAATGACTTCATAAGGCAGCAAGAATATATTAAACAAAATAAAAAACATGAACAATTTGAGGAGAATATGAAACACCTCATTGATTCAACCAAAGATCTGGAGAACAGAGCTAGAAGAGATAACTTAAGAATTATTGGTTTACCAGAACATCATGATAAAAGAAAAAGTTTAGATAGCATTTTACAAGAAATTATCAGAGAAAATTGAGCAGAAATTCTTGAACACGAAGGAAAAGTGGAAATTGACAGGATCCACAGATCACCTCCTACATTTAATCCACAACTGACAACTTCCAGGAATATTATAGCCAAATTCAAAAATTACTAGACCAATGAAAAAATATTACAAGCTGCTAAAAAGAAGTCATTCAGATATCAGGGAACCACATTTGGGATAACACAGGATCTGACTGCATCTACATTGAAGGACCAGAAGGCATGGCACACAATATTCCGGAAAGGAAGAGAACTGGGACTACAAGCAAGAATCAACTATCCAGCAAGACTAACAATATTACTGCAGAGGAAAGTATGGTCATTCAGTAAAATTGAGAACTTCCAAACATTCATCAAGAAAAAACTGGACTTAAACAGAGAGTTTGGTGCCCAAACCCAGAACACAAGAGAATCAACATAAGGTAATTAAGAGAATGGGGGGAGGAGAGAAAAAAAATTCTTTTCTTTAAGGGACACAACAAATTCAATCAATTTATATCCCAAGAAGAAAAGAAGTTATTGGCAAATATTAAAAATTATTATTACCAACAGGGTAACTAGAAGAAGTTTACATAGAGGGAACAGGGACTAACTGTATAGGATGAAATATAAAGATATATATAAATATATATATATATATATATATATATATATATATATATATATGTATGTATGTATGTATA